>NC_041749.1:103309703-103610388 GCF_004115215.2 Ornithorhynchus anatinus
TGAATGTTTGTTCGTGCCTAAGGTGATCAGTGCAGATTCATTCATTCATTCAATTGTATTTACTGAGCGCTCACTTTGAGCAGGGCACTGTACTAAGCGCTTGGAAAGTACAATTCGGCAACAGATAGAGACAATCCCTACCCAACGGGGGCTCACAGTCTAGAAGACTGTGACTGGGGTCTGCCTTTGAGTATGGGAATGAGAGTGTGTGTATTGGGGGGGTGGGGTGGAACGGACAGACGGGAGAGAACTGCCCAGGCTTGAAGGACATGGGTTCTAATCCCGGCTCTGCCACGTGTCTGCTGTGTGACCTTGGGCAAGTCACTTAATTTCTCTGGGCCCCAGTTACCTCATTTGTAAAATGGGGATTAAGAGTGTGAGCCCCATGTTGGAAAGGGACTATGTCCTACCTAATTAGCTTGTGTCTACCCTAGTGCTTAGATCAGTGCTTGACACATAGTAAGTGCTTAACAGATACTATCATCATTATTATTATTATTATTTCATGTTCCAAAAATTGGAGTTATAAAACCTACATTACATCTCCTGAGGGGCTTCTTGGACAAAACAAAATTGAAACTGGGAAGCACGGGGAAACGATGACCCAGTGAATCTGGTAGCCTTTAGATATTATTTCCCTCTGTGCAGCACCCAGCTTCACATGAAGAAATATCAGCTCAGATATCTCGAATGTCTGTTCCCCACCATTAGAATTTAGCATAGGTTCCTCTTTGGCTGAGTCATCTCAAATTGCTCACCAACCAGCTCAAATTCAAAAGGTTTTCCAAACTTTCCAAGTTAAAATCGGTGTGCTATAGGGCAGAGGCTTTGGGGCCACATACACTATCCCAACCCTTCAATTTCCAGCTAATGTAACTGGCCCCTCACTCCAAAGGGGCAGGCTTCACTTTGCTGGGAGTGGGGGGTCGTGGAGCCTGGATCCATCCGTGTGCCAGTTCAGGTGACTATTCCTGAGTCCAGGTCTCACCTTAATCAATCAATGGTATTTACTGAGCACTTACTGTGTGCAGAGCACTGAACTAAGCGCCTGAGAGTACAATATAACCAAGTTGGTAGACACATTCCCTGCCCACAAGGAGCTTACAGTCTAGAGAACCTGAGGCCTGGCTCGGTGTCAGAACATCCTTCCCCTTGGATTCACCAAGGACCAGTTCAACAGTATCCTGACCCACCACGCCTTCTTCAGCCATCTCCCTTGGGCCCACTCTCCCCTCCTCCTTCCACCCTCCCCAACACCCTTGTACTTCCCCCCACTTCACTTTCTTTCCCTCCCCCCCATTAAACTTCCCTTGTTAAATAAAGTGGAAGTGGCACTTGGTCTAATCACTTGTAAAGCAAAGATAATGAAGATGACAAAATGTCATTAGAGGAGGCCGTTCAAATTGACAAAATGAAGTGGTTTCATTAGGAACGTGCTTTGTCCTCAGAGCATGGGCATGAAACAAGCCAATAATCTGTCACTTGGAGCTGGAGCCGGGAGGCCCCAGAAATAACTTGTGCAAATGCCTGTTAATGGGCACAGGGACAGGGAATTGATGCTTCTCCTGGGCAGCATGGACGCTAGGCCCCCCCCTGCTAGTTGACCCTGTGCACACAATTGGCTTTTAAAACATTTTTGAGTCTGCGGTGGACAGGAAGGTCTACAAAATAGCCAGCCTCCCTCCCTCCCTCTCCACCTCTCCCTATCCTCCACCCCCAAGCCATAGGCCTTAGTCTGTACCCGGAGCCCTCTCCCTGGGGCTCTCAAGCCGGGAGCCTTCCTACCTGGGTTTGGATCCTGTTCAATCCCCGGAACCAGAGGATCTGGCCCCGCCGAAGCTCTCTCTCTGCATGGTCAATCTCCTCCACATCCTCATTGAGTTCCTCCTCGGGGATCTCCTCCTTCTGGGTGAGTCGTCCGGCCTCCTTCAGGAACTTTAGCCGGCTGGTTGGGATTGTTGCGATAACCTATTTACCCATCGGGAACAGGAAGAGGCTGAGGTGAGAGCCGGCTGCACCCTGGTGACCATCTCTCCTATCCTCATTACCAGAGGTCTCTCAGGGCATCAAATTTGGCATAAAGAGAAACCTTCCCCTGCACGGAGTTCTGGGAATGGTTGGGACAATCCGGGGGAATGTAATTCCTAAAGGAAGGGGAGACGCTAAGGAAAGGCCGGTTTCAAGTGCCACAGGAGGAGGCAGGAGCTTCTGTGAAATGCAAAGAGGGAGCAAGAGGTCTGTAGCTCACTCACCTGTCCCCACACAAGCTCTCCCAATCCAATGAATATACACCACATCCACTGGTCCAGTTGGAGAGGAGAACAGCTGAAAGGTTTGCCTCCGAACTGCACAATCACTATCTGGAGACCAAATGGAGAAAACCGATCAAAATGGAAACCTTTCTCTCTCTCTCTCTCTCTCTCCCCCTCCCGTCCACCCCCGCAACCCCATTCAGGGTCTGGGCTTATTCCCTCTGTTCCCTCAAAGTGAATCAAGAATCAGTACATGATACATGAGTTCACCCCACCACGGACCCCAGGTGGATCAGGCTGGTTAAGCCGCCCTCCATCTCAAGCTGGGTCTTGTGCCCAGACCGAGCCTCAGGGCTCGCCACCAGATCTCTGCAATAAGCAGGTGGGAGTCCCACCCAGCATCTTCAGCATGACCTGACCTGTAGTCTGGGATTAGGATTGGGTGCTCCTGCCCCCTGGGTGCCCCCTGGCCCGGAGTCCTAGTTACCTGGATGAGGAAGGTGCCCAGGACAATGGTGCAGAAGATGGGATTCCTGAAGATGCCGTCAAACACATTCCGCTCCCCGTGGATCTTGCGGGCGTTGATTTCGTTGAACAGCTGCATCATGACGAAAGTATTGAAGATGATGGTGTAGTGCTCTGAAGGGGGTGAGTGCAGGGGTGCATTCCTCCCACTGTCGATCATGAACATTTTCTCACCTGCAAGGGCCAGAGAGGGAAGGAGAAATGTCCAGGTCCTGGAGCCTTGTGGGAAAATTTGCCTCACCACTCTTCCCCCACACCTGGCAGTACTCCCTGGTCCAGCTGGGATTCCCCAGTCAGTCAGTCAGTCAGTCAGTCAGTCAGTCAGTCAGTCAGTCAATTGTATCGATTGAGTGCTTACTGCATGGCCAGCAGAGAACTCTACTAACCACTTGGGAGAGTCCACTCTAACAATATAGGTAGAGAGTGGCCAAACTGCCGGGTACCCTATAGTGGCCCTTCTCTCCCGACCCCATCACTCCTGGGCCGAGGGCACTGCCAAAGTTTTCTCGGCCATCAGGATCCGAGATCCCAGCTTCTGGGCTCGGCGAGCCTGCTTCCTTGGCCCACTCCTTGATTTTGACCATCACAGCTGTGGAGAGAGGACAGCAGCTCCCAGACCCTAGGCAACATACAGGGCTCTCGGCTGCTCCAAGCCTCCATTTCCAACTCCTGAGGGTCGGAGCTGGATAGGGCCCCGCAGGCCACGTGAGTTGTGCAGGTCTCACGTGTTCCGGGGAGCAAAGGGATGCAGGAACCAGTGATTCTGTGGCCTGTCCCTTGCCAGGCCACTGTGGGGGACATGAAATCTTGCCCCTGCTGGTCAGATCTGCCCCCCACGGCCCCATGCAAACCTCCACCCTCGCTGGATGGTTAGCTTGAGGGGAGGGGGATGAGGGTGAAGTGGAGAGTGCGAGCTGGGATTCAGGGGGAAAAGAGCAGAAAGGTAAGAGGGAGACGGCTGGCGGAGGCCCTCGATGCCAACGGTCGGGCCGGATTGCCAATAGTAACCTTCTGGGCCTGAAGTGGAGAGATTCACTGCACCTCCCTGGGCCCCGGTGAGTGACTCACCAACAAAGAGGAGGGTGAAGATGAGTGTGAGCTGGTAGACAGCGTGTCCCAGGATGTTCTTCATCATGGTGCGGGAGATGAGCGGCTTGTTGCGGCCGTATGGCTTGCGCAGCAGGAGCGACTCGGTCGGGGGCTCAGTGGCCAGAGCCAGGGAGGCAAAGGTGTCCATGATAAGGTTCACCCACAGCATCTGCACAGCCTTCAGGGGCGAGTCCTGGAGGTTGGAAGCAAAGACTTGTAACCACCATGGGCAGGACCAGAGATGTGTTGGGGGAGGACAGGACGGCCCCGGCATTAGTCTGGGCGGAGGGCCCCCGACAGCAGAGAAGGAACCCTAAAAACCTGGCAGATGATGATGGCGGAAAGAGGAGCCTTGAGAGAGGACCCTGAACTCAGCCTCTCCCCCAGTGGGGACCACTCCCCTCCCGGCCACAGGTGATATCTCTGGGCTTGCTAGGAATGTGCCTCCAAACCCCCAAAATTCTAATGTTCTGTCCTGATACATTTTTCTCCAAAGAGGAGCCATTTAAGTGGCCCGAATGTCTCCCAGCTGTTCCGTTTTGCCAACGGGCAGTACTGGGGAGGGGGCTGCCTTGCACCTGAGCCCAGCTTTGTGGCTGACCTTGACAGCGAGATGTTTGTTGCAGGATCCCGGCTGAACATGCCTAAGCCGGCCCCGCGCTCCAGATTCATCTCTCTGCCCTGTTTCTTAGGGTCAGAGTCTCAGCCGCCCCAAACAGGGACATGTTCTGTGGGGTGGGAAGGGGAGTGGAGGGGGGAAGAGGTGCACAACCTCACTTTTGAGGTAGGTTTCTCCATTGACACTTTATTGACTCAATAGGCTCCTGAGCTCAGGTTGGTCATGATGCAATCAAGAAGCAAAATGCGTTTTCCCATAAACAAGACCCCATTTGTGGCAATACCCCTCTTCCCGCCCTGCTTCCCACAAGCCTCCTGCATGGCCTTAATCCATTATCTCGATCAGGCATATTTTTACATCTGAAGATGCTGCTACTGATGGTGAGCTGTCAGCGGGTTAGAGGGTGGCCTGACCAGCTATCCCTTCCCCATCGTGCATACGATAAGACTGTTCAGATCTCTTCTCTGGTGCATTTGCCCCCCTTAGGTTCTGGTATCATTTTCATTTCTCCCGCTCTGGGGTATGATCTTCTTCAGGCCTCTGGTCTAAGAGTCGGCCCATTTCTAATTGTACCCCAGGCGGACCTGTCCGTTGCTGCTGCCTTCCAGCTCCACGGCTCTGCCACATCATTTGAGGTTTTTCTTCATCTTGGCTCTAACATTCCTTCCGTCCGTGCTGTTGACGGCGTCCACATTTCAGCTCAGCTTAGAGCAGCTATTGGGTAGCCAGTATTCACCCATTCTCCTCACGCCATTCACCCACCAAAGGGGTGATGGGAAATATACATGGAAGAGTGAGGGAGTTCCACGACCTCACTGCTGGCAATCCCGTCTTGCCATTCGACATGAGGTGCCGCATGTCAGTGGCTTGGTGGAGTTGCTCTTAGAGCAGGAATTTGCGGCGGGTCCTGCAGAGGGTCTCCGGGCAGACTCTGCTGTGCCCTCATCCGCTCTGAATGCCATCGCCGAGTGGAGCATCCATTCCACTGTAAAAGCCATTCCTTTTCAGTTTCTGATTCTGGCATTCATCCATCAGAGAGCCGAGAGACTATTTCTTGCCTCTTTGGGGCAAGTGGCGTTACCGCCCAGGAAACGGTCTCAGGGTGGTCAGACACACACTGGCTCTTTGCCACTTGAGGTGGAAGAGAATGAGCATCGGAACCAGGTGGGACTAGCGTTAGGAGGCCAGGTATGTTCACACTGAGCCTTCCCAACCTTACTCCTGAAGGAGTGGCCCTGCGCCCGACCTCCTGACTGGGAGAGTTGGGAGTTGGCATCTATGCAGGGAATTTCCACTAGAAGGAGCTGTTTGTTCACTGACAGAAAAATGAAGGCGATCCAGGCCCTGCTGCCAGGGATCCCCCTTGGCTACAGTTCTGGGACTGTAGGGAAAAGAAACGAAGATCAGCACAACTGGTGGGGATCCCTGGAGAGATGCAGGATAGACCCCGACGATTCCTCTCAAAGGAGGGAGAGAGGAGAGGTGGAGGCTGCCGGCCCCTTCCCGGTCACTCCGCCATCTCTGCCCTGAACCTCGAAACTTCGGCTCAAGCCTTGGCAGAGGGATAAAGATCTCCGCACGGGAGTTCTGGAAAACGGGGGTGGTGAGAGCAGCCTCAGGAGGCCCGAGACACAATCTCTCTCTCCAACCCCTTGCTGGCCCTGACTCCAGCCAGTGCCCCCTGCCATGGTGATCTGATTCAGAAACATTCCCGGACACAGGGCAAAGGAGCCCAAGCAGAGCCCAGTACGGTGGGTTTGAGTCGGCCGGAGGCTTCCAGGTGTGACCAGTGTGCTGGCCAGATCGGCCTGGGGGCAGAAACCCTTCCCGTTGTATTCCAGCCAGGCTCAAACTGCACTCTCTCCCTCCCACCTTGTTTAGGACGGCAAAGGGCAGGAGGTCCCAACCCCCCCAGTGCTCTCCCCACCCCCGTGGAATGAACACACACACACACAAACACACACACACACACATATCCCTCTTTCCAATTTGCTGAGGATTGGGGCTGGAGTTAGTTGTATTGCTCATACTGGGTCAGGACGGAGCTCTAAGGATTCTCAGCACCACCCACCTCTCCAGGGAGACAGCAGCCAGGCTGGGGAGGTTAGGGGGGAGAAACTTTAGAGAAGAGTCTGCTGCTGGCTTCGGGCAGCAAATCCATCACAGTAACCTAAGGGAGACCTACTACGGTGTCCAGTGAATTAAGTCTCACTGGGGAGAGATGGGAGACACCTGGAGAGGGCATGGGGTCATTCTGCTGCCGCCGAGCCCAGTAGAAGATGTGAAGAATGGATTAGTCATTCCTTGGGAGTGCCTTTCCCACTCATCACTAGGTAAGGGTCCATGTGCGCAGCCATGAGCCCAAGGAGGTGGGGGGGAGGGGGCGGGGAGAGCAAAGGAACACCTCTGTCCCATCACCCCAGGTTTGAGTTATTTTGAGGCTGCCATAGACGTGCTAGAACAAATTAACATCATAGGTGCAAAATCGTCATATTATTTCTAGCTGAAAGCCTGGTGGCGTCTGTCGCTTTAATAGCATTTCATTTTTTTTACTCATTAGTTGAGAACTCCTGCCAGTGACTGTTTGCTATTAGACCCAAGAAGAGACCAGGCTTCCCTGCAGCCTCACCCCAACACACAGTCAGCCCTGCAGCTAAACGGCCCTGCAGCGATGAGTCCCTCTGGACTGCCGGTGGGGAGCTGAGACTGGGAAATCACTACGTCTCTCCTTAGGGAGCTGGAGTTAGAGAGTATCACTGGGGGAGGGAGTTTTCAGAAATTCTCCAGCTCTGGCATCCAGGGCAGCCACGTTCCCGGCCTCGGAAATCCCCACAGGCTCCAGAAGCCTCAGTTTCCTCCACAGCTCTTTCACAGCTTCCCTGGACAAACCCCGAGGGCTCCAGCGGAAGACCAGCTCCGCTTCCTGTTCTGGATCTCCTGGGCCCTTTCCGAAAACCAGGGAGCCTGGGAGAGAGGGTTGAGGAAAAGGGGGGCCCAGCTTCTCCCCCCACCCTTCCTCCCCCAACCCCGTCGACTCCCTGTCTGACAGGCCCTGAGCCTACCTGGGTGATGCAGGCACCAGTGAAGGCCACGATCACTGCCACCACATTGACCGTGAGCTGAAACTGTAGGAACTTGGAGATGCTGTCGTAGACGTTGCGGCCCCACATCACAGCCTTGACAATGCTGCTGAAGTTGTCATCAGTCAGGATGATGTCAGATGCCTCCTTGGCCACGTCGGTCCCAGCGATGCCCTGTGGTGGAGGGGTGGAAGGGTTGGGGGGGAGGGGAGAGTCGGTCAAGGGGAGCCAGGCTAAAAGGAGCGGGAGGGGAAGACGGGGACGATGGGGCAACCCTGGCCATCCCCTCTGGGACATCCCAATATGACCGGAGCACACCCTCCTTCTTCCCCGTAGCACTCCCACACAGAACACACTTGGACACACATGGCGCACGCTCACATATCTACAGAACATCTCACATGCACAGACATCCACAGAGAGTACACCCTCATGGAATACCTACCTGCCCATACCCACGGAACCTAGCCATGCACACACGGACCAGCATACGTACATGCTTGGGACAGCATGTGCACACTGGTGGAAGACACACAGAGTACGCACTCATGGAACACACAAACCCCCACAGAGATTATGTTCCAACGAAGAGAACAGCTTGGCCTCCCCACCCCTCCACCCCCTCCCCCTGCAACTCTCACCTCACGCAGCCTCAAAGGAAGGTTGGAGGTCTTGCCCCTCCCTCCCCTGAACGGGCAACCCTAAGGGTCCCAGACAAACCAGAATACAAACGGGGATCTCTAGGCTGCCCCCGGTCCCCCATTTGGCTGCAGGAAGAGGACCCGTCACCAGCATCTCTGGGGTCCTGACCGAGCCATGACCTCCAGCCCCTCTCCCTGCCCGCTCGCCCCGACACACACCATGGCAAAGCCAACGTCAGCCTTCTTCAGTGCCGGCCCATCATTGGTCCCGTCCCCAGTCACCGCCACGACCTGCCGCTGCTCCGTATGGGTGCTGTCAATGATGCCTGCCAGAGAGACAGCATGGGGGGGGGGAGAGGGGTGAACAATGCTACGTCAGCTTGGTAGGAATTGGGCATTTCCTCAGGGACCGGAGACCCTCTGGGCTAGCTGCTCCCCAGGCTGCCAGTGCCCCTTCTGGCCCCTCGACGGGTTGGATCCATCCTCAGTTGGGGCAAAGAGGCTGGAACTCGTGGGCTCAGCGCCACCATGACTATGTCCAGCCTGCCAACAAGTGACGTCCCTGGAAAGAGCCCGGGCTTGGGAGTCGGAGGTCATGGGTTCTAATCCCAGCCCCGCCTCTTGTCAGTTGGGTCACCTTGGGCAAGTCACTTCACTTCTCTGTGCCTCAGTCACCTCATCTGTAAAATGGGGATGAAGTCCATGAGTTCTACGTGGGACAACCTGATTACCTTGTTTCTACCCCAGTGCTTAGAACAGTGCTTGGCACATAGTAAAACAAATACCAACATTATTATTATTATTATTATTATCCTGGCTCTAGCTGGAGTGCAGCACTCCCAGCAGGGGTCCCCTGTTCTTGGAGCCACAGCTATCCTAGGCCTGTCCTACTATATCCCTCTTATCCAGGGCTCAGCACTATTCTGCACCACTGGCCTTGGCCTCAATCCTGGCCATTTTGTTCCACAGTATAGTTCCAGGGTCCAGACCCCGGCACTCCACCTCCCTTCCATCTTTCCTTCCCTCTCTCTTTCTGTGCCCCTGTCACTGAGTAGGCTCAACAGCTCACTGCTCTCCCAACCACATGGACCTTCTCCTCAGAGCTCTTTAGGAGAAAAAAACAGTGGGATGAGAGTCAGATCAACTCAGCTCTGGTAGGCCTGCCCCAAGACCAGCTAGTGAAGGCCCACACCTGGCTTCCTCTCATTTGGTTGTGCAAGTGATGGAATAAGTGGGATGGGGTGAGGCAGGTTGGGGTGGAGGGGGCCCACGGGACATTTGAAGAGATGGAAGCCAACCCAGCATGTGAGATGCTGCTTCACTGAGGCACGAGGACTTCTGGGGCCCGGTGGGGCATCGCAGCAGAGTTCAGTCACCGGGCTGGCCAGGGGTCGCAGTTCCCCCCAGCCCTGGCCCAAGAAGCCAACCCAGGGTGTGGGCACTGGCCAATCTGCCCTAGCCCAGCAGCCCATCTTTCTACTGCCCCATCTGTGTCCAGCCCACAGTCAGGCTTGGACCCATGCAGGGCTCCACATCTCCTCCCTTCTAAAGGTGGCCCAGCTATACCTCCATATAGAAAAGAAGGGGGAACAGAAAGAGGAATAGGAGGGGTAAGAAAAAGGTCTGGATGGGTGAGAGAGAGAGAGAGAGAGAGAGAGAGAGAGACATCTGACCAGGAAAGGAGAGAGAAAGAAAGACAGGTACAGGAGATGATGTTCCAGGAGCAGAGAGGAAGGGAGGTTCAGGATGGGGGTAATCAGGAGCCTGAATGTGTTGGGAAAGGGAAACCTGACCCCAAAGCCCCACACCTCCAAGCCTGGCCCTGTAGGTGTGCCCACTCTGCACAGTAGGCACAGACCAGCCCTGACCTGGCCTTTTTTTTTTAAATGTTATTTTTTTAAGCGCTTACTATGTCGCACGCTGTTCCAAGCGCTTGGGTAGAGACAAGTGAATTAGGTTGGACGGAATCCCTGTCCCACATGGGGCTCACAGTCTAAGTAGGAAGGAGAATGGCAGAACTGAAGCATGGAGAAGCGAAGTGACTTGCCCAAGGTCACCCAGCAGACATTTGGCAGAGCCGGGATTAAAACCCAGGTTCTCTGACTTGGAGGCCTGTGCTCTTTCCACTAGGCCACTCTGCTTCTCCTTGCGCCTCACCCAATGCCACATGTGTGAAGGCACTCTTAGATCGCATATACTACTATTGCTGCCATTTCCACTGCCGCTGCTAACCTCCTCAGGCCTCAGACACGAGCTGGGCCCAGCAAAAACCTCAATTATCTCAGCTGAATAGAAAGTTTCTCCTGCTTGGGTGCATTTTCTTTTCCACTATCAGGGCTGTGATTTAAAATGATAATTATAATGATGGTATTTGTTAAGCACTTACTATGCGCCAAGCACCGTTCTAAGTGCTGGGTTGGATACAAGGCCATCAGGTTGGACACAATTCCTGTCCCACATGGGGCTCACAGTCTTAGTCCCCAGTTTGCAGATGAGGTAGCAGAGGCACAGCAAAGTTAACTATCTTGCCCAAGGTCACACAGCAGACAAGTGGCAGAGCCGGGATTAGAACTCACGTCCTCTGACTCCCAAGCCCGTGCTCTTGCCACTAACAAAGAGGGGAGATGAGCTCATTTGGGACTACTTTGGAGGACCAAGCATGTCAGAGAGACCTGTCTGCTCAGAGGGATGCCATCTACTGGGGCACCCAGTTTTCTGGAATCCTGGAAAATTCAGTGCTCTGATACGTGTGTAGGCCGGGGAAGGGGGAGGTTGGGCAAGGGGGAACCACCATTTCTTTAGGGCATCATCAGGTAGGGTCTGGGAATGAATCTGGCTCTTCCTAGAAAAAGGATGAACGATACTGAAATTAATGATAAATTCAGAAGCATACGAATCTGGGAAGACTGAAAAGTCAATGTGCCTATATTTAGCTGGGTCCTGGGGAGCTCCCAGCACATTAAGAAACTCAACAAATCTTGATGACTTTTTCTCTTGCTGTTGCAGGTATTTCAGAAAATGTGCAGAGTGATGGAAGGAAGCTCAGAAGAGTTTGATCTTGGCCAAGGGAATGAGGGGCTGAACTTCCCAAGCTTTTGAGTCCCAGCCCAAGCCAAGCCACATTAAGGGGGAAAGACTTCTCTTCCCCAGTGCCTGTCTCTGAGCAGAGGACGGTAGCTGCTCCAGACAGTCCCTCTGCTTCATGCCGCTCCTCTTAGGGCCGCTAAAGGAACAAGGGTGTCCTGTGAGTGAGTCTGCCCTGCAACTGCCTGAAGCTCTGGGTTGAAAATTCCTGTTCTCTTCTTAGTCTCAGGGTGCCCCTTCTGATGAGCCCCTCTGGAGTCCCCTTTTGCCCAAATCTGCCCATCTGCTTCAAGAGAGCAAGTTCCAGTCTGACATGGAGAGATTCTGGTCCTTGGTGGGACACCACTGACTGACAATGGCAGGAGGGGTGCTCAAAGGCCATGCCACACCTTGGGAGTAGCAGTCAAAATTAGATTTCTCTCCACTCTTTCCCAGAGCACAAGGTGATGGGGGGACAGAAGTTGGGGAGCCACCCAGAAGAAAGCTCCCCTCATCCCCCACCCCCATGAACCAGCTCAATGCCAAACCTATCTCACATGTCTAACCCCTATCAGGTAGCTGTGGGATACCATTTCAGGGCTTGCAAATGGGCAGGTGTCTCCCATTTCACTTACAAGGAAAACCCTTTCCACCTGCAGCCGAGATCAAAGGCGTCAACAAGCCGGCCTTTGGGTTTCCCAGCTTGGCTGTACAAATGCCACTTGCTTTTAAGCAGAGCAGCCAGCCCTGCTGCTCTCAGGGCCCACCTGGGGTAGGAGATCCTCTCTGATAAGGGATCCAAATGAATTATAGGTCAGAAATCCCTTGAGAGACCTGCTGATTGATAAGAAGAATGTGTGAGGGAAGAGCCCTGAAAAAGATAGATTTGGTGATACTTAAATACTGACACTGAGCTTCTTCAGAGCCTCCTAACCAAACCTCCCCCCCTGGCTCCAACACACACACACACAAACATACACACACTGGCATTCTTGGACAAGAATGGGGAACTGGGCATTGATACCTTCAACCTCAAGCCTCCAGCTCTCTAGCTTTCATAAAATATTATTATTATTATTAATAATAAAACAAGCAAGATCTCTCCTCTTTAAGATGCTTAACAATACCTCTGGGATGGATACCTGGATAAAACAGTGACCTCAAATAGGAACCCCAAATATCTACCTCTAGTCTTGATGAACCAGAGCACAACATATTAAAGGAAAAAACCAAATGAAGCGTTCTCCCTCTTGTCAGCAGCTTTGGGGCACTTTCAATTAAGGTTGGGGGGTGGAAAAGACTTTATGTTGCTTCAAGGCCCTAGAGCAGAAGCAGTGCATCACAGGAGAGGAAATTATTTCTGGGCCTGCGAAGGCCAACAAGCATGGTCAGAGAGGTGGCATCCATGTTTAAATTAGTTCCAGTGACCATCTGGATCCCGTGAAAAGTTCAGACCTAAGAGGAGAGGTATGACCAACTGCTGTAAAGAGGGCTTCCCCTTAATGTCAGCTGGCTTGGCCAGGCACTGGCCCAGTGTCATGCCACAGGTCTTCTAAGTCCTTCATCAAACTCCTGAGGGCCAGCCAGGCTAGCAGAGCCCTGCAGATTTCTAAAGCTATCGATCTCCTTCCGACTCCAAGTCACTCCAAGCCAGAAAGATATTGACCACAACAGACAAGTTAGAATTCCAACCCATATTAGTCATTGTTCGGCTCTTGGGCAGTCAAGCGGCTGTGGGAGAGAAGAGAAGCTGAGGTGGTGGGGTAGAGAGGCTTGGTCAGCAGGTCCAGTTTCCTCAGCACTTCACTCTTGCCCTCTTGCTGACCTTTCACCTGTCAAAACCCATGTTGGGTAAGGGACATGACCCCCAAGCCATCCTTGGAAAGAAAAGGAGATGATGAATTTCCAGAGCTCTGAGTTCCCTAGTTCCAACAGCTGCCCCCGACATTCTCGGAATCTTCTGTCAGGCTGGCCCCTTTTCCCAGCCATCCCAAAGCCCTGAGACCTTGCCCTAGCCTGGGAAGAAGCAGGAGAGGAATGGCATTAGCTTATGGAACAAAGCCACCCTGGGCTGAGACCCACCACTGTCTCTCCCTCTCACTGAACAGGCTTTCTCCCTTTAGGTCCCCAGGAGATGGCAGCCCTGGCCAGAGCCTCACCTTTGACCAGAGTGTGCTTGTCCGTGGGGGATGAACGAGCGAGGACGCGGAGTTTGGGCCAGATCTTGTCGATTCGTTCCTGTTCGATCTGGAGAGGAAAGAGAGAGCAGTCAGGGGAATTGTTGTGGGGGGTGGGGGGACTCCACAACAGGAAAGGCTGGGTACTGCCTGGGCTCATGTTCAGGGCCTGTGGAGTGGAGGAAAGCTCCATAGGGAGGTGAGGAGATAAGGGAATGCTGGAGTGGAGAGGAGAACCTGGACAGGGGGCAGGGTTACTGGTAAGGCAGAGCTAGGAACTTGCAGGCCCCTCTGTGGCTACTGCTCTCACTCTCTCTCAGCCACTATACAGCCATGTCACCCCCTCAAGGCAGAGGTCAGCACATTTGTCCATAGATTCTGTGCCATCCTGGCAGCCCAGACTGATCCCGAGGGTTTTTTTAGACCCTTTCCTGGCCTGTCATGACACTCTGTGGGTAGACCTGGCCTTGAAGCCACCCTCATGACCCCTACAGTTCCCCAGGGCCCCCAGGAGGCTCATTACCTCTCCTTTCTCGTTCCGGATGCGTCGGTTGAACTCTTTGCCCTCAATGCAGAGGAAGTCCTCTCCGGGGTGGATGATGCCACACTTGATGGCAATGGCCCGCGCAGTGTTAATATTGTCCCCGGTGACCATGCGAACAGTGATGCCAGCTCGCTGGCACTTCCTAATGGCTTCTGGGACCTGCAGGCAATAGATTTCAGGCAACACAGGTCAACGAGATGGAAGACAGTGGAAAGAACTATACGTGGGCAGAGAGTTTTGGACATTGCTAGCCACAAAATGCAGGTTTGTGGTACAATTTCCTTGACTCTGGCTGGATACAATTTTCTTGCACCAAGCCAAGCCACCAAGCACTTCTTGAAAACAAAGAACCTAAAGCAATTGTTCCTCCCTCAGGTTGTAAATGCTTTTCTCCAAACTGGGTGGGTCTGAAGGCAGACTGAACACCAGACACAATGAATCTAAGTGGGAGAAGAGGTGCCACTGGAATCTGTACGCTGGTGGACTAGCTGCCAGCTTGCTCCACCAACCCTCAGGACACACCACTGGTGAAGGAAAAATGGTAGCCAGGCTAAGGTAGGGGCAGGAGTGGGGCTGGGGAGTGGGGCAGGACCCTGAGAACTCAGTCGCTTCTTGCTGCTAGTGAGTTCTGACAGATTTTAATAATTTAATGGTCAGTGGCACCGCTGCTCACACTGGGCCAGATTTCAGCCTCTAATACTTGGAGTTTGACCTCAGAGACCAGAGATTTGCAGAGACTCTCAACATTTTGGGCTAAGCCCTCAATTTTGACTGAGTGCATTTGCCCTGGACTGGATACCAGTTCTCCTTTGCCAGAGAAAATCTTGGTAATATCCCTTCCTGGACCTAAACTACCCTGCTGAACACCATTTGGTCCAGTTACTGAAAACAACTGGGATTATGAACACTAATGATATTTCCTTCTCCACTGCCAGACAGAAAAGACAATGGGGAAAGCTTCTTGGGAAAACTGCTTTTTTTTCATGTTACTAGGCCCACAAGAAAACCCGAGTCTGGGATACAAAAAGCCTATACTTGAAAAGAGCCAGTTAGTCCCTAAAAGAGTTGATCACACTCTCAACATTTTGGGCTAAGCCCTCAATTTTGACTGAGTGCATTTGCCCTGGACTGGATACCAGTTCTCCTTTGCCAGAGAAAATCTTGGTAATATCCCTTCCTGGACCTAAACTACCCTGCTGAACACCATTTGGTCCAGTTACTGAAAACAACTGGGATTATGAACACTAATGATATTTCCTTCTCCACTGCCAGACAGAAAAGACAATGGGGAAAGCTTCTTGGGAAAGCTGCTTTCTTTTCATGTTACTAGGCCCACAAGAAAACCCGAGTCTGGGATACAAAAAGCCTATACTTGAAAAGAGCCAGTTAGTCCCTAAAAGAGTTGATCACACCCGCTAAGATGGGAAATCTCCTCCCTTCAAGGCTGGGAGAGTTGGGGTGGTGAGGTGGGGAAAGGAAACTCAGGGGAACGTTCTTGCCCTTAATGTCTTGCCCCTTCAATTCTGAATCAGCCAGTCAGGATAAAGCTACAGTGCTTCAGGGATCTGAATTCGCTGCCTGAAAGGAAAGAGACCCAGGAAGATTGGACACAGGCTCCCTCTCATTGGCCCCTGGCACCTCACGGCCGGCTGGAAGGCCACTCCAACAGAGATGGAGGCTCTCGTTTGTTTCTCAACATCCGTTAAGCGAGTGGCAATCGGCTTCCATTTCTTTAGACACCAAATTTCATTAGTAATTAATTATGCTTTTCGGCTATTAAACAGCTGGTATCGTGTATCAGGATCCTATTACATTTGGTTAGCTATCTTTGCTTCCCGTGGGAGATGTACATAATGAGCCCTTGGACAGAGATATAAACTGCAGAAATCTGCTCACTGATTTCTGCTTTATAAAACACCAGGCTACAAAATGACCTCCCATCAAATCAAGCCCAATCCTTTATTATTCAGTCAGCCCACAGGGGTAATACTGGTAAACACGAATGCTGCCTTTTTCTAAAGAGTAGTTGGAGGCCACCAGGACATTTCTGAAGAAATGACAATATTAATGCATGCTCTAACTAGCCCAAACTTTGAGGCAGGGCTTCTTCTACTTTTTCCTTTATCCAAAACGGTTCTCAATAGCAATCTATAAACTCCATAACAAACATAGATTTTCATGAGGAGTGAAAGCAGGAGAAAAAAATCAATACTGCAAGAAAAAAAGAGACGAGTGAGGGCATGCTAGCAAATGAGCCCAAGTGAGTTTTTGTCTAAAATAAAATACTGAGATTTTGAATGCCATGCAGCAAACACTTGCAAGAATTCCAGGCCTGGTGCTTCCTTGTTACAAGATCAATAGAGAGAGAGATATAAAAAGGTAGTGTGCAACTAAGCTTTTTTTTTTAAAAAAGAAAAGATTTAAACTAAATAATTCAACATTAAGATAACTTAAAAGGAATCTATTTCCTTAATCTCAGTGGAGTCTGGAGACAAGAAGGCTGATGAAGCTGATGGTAATTCTGCTGAGAACAAGTCAGAGGCCAAGGTTGAGGTTGGGAGGGAGTGAAGGAGGGTGGGAGGAAGAGAATGAGGGAGGAAGAGAATGAGGGAGGGAGAGAGGGAGAGAGGAGATTACTAGAACATACAGGTCTGTTAAAAACCTTTAGGATCCCCAGTCTGCTCTTGGCTGAGATTGCTGATGCTGACAACATTATTATCATCTTAAATTTGTGAGGCAGTGTGGTCTGCTGTGGGATTTCAGGAAAGTCATCTGAATTCTTTGTGCCTCACTTATCTCATCTGTTTATAGGAGAGATCACTATACCTGCCCTCTCTTTTCTTTACAGGGATTCTGTGAGGATAAATTCAAAGTAGTATTATTTGCATCAATTATCTCAGTTTATCCCACAGAATCCCTCTGAGTTAGGGAGAGGCAGGCAGATATTGAACAGATGAGGAAACTGAGGTCCTGAAAGATTAAATGTATCACCCCAGGGCACCCAGCAGGTCAAAGACCAATCACGAATTCAACAAAGGTCCCACAGATCTCAGTTCTATTGCTGTTTCCACTAGTCCACATTGTCCTTCATCTGGTTCCTCATTCTGAAGGTAGGTAAACAGATATCTGGAGGAGAGGTGAGTCTGGGCCAGAGCCGGACCCCAGGGGTACTGATTCCCAGCCCAGTCCCTTTCGAAGGTTTGACACTAGCTCTCCAAGCAGAGCTGGGCCAGAGACCCATCAGAATCCACAACCTCACTGTGGGCAGGGAATGTGTCTGTTTATTGTTATACTGTACTCTCCCAAGCGCTCAGTACAGTGTTCTGCACACAGTAAGTCCTCAATAAATACAATTGACTGACCGACTGACTCCAGGTCACCCAATATCACTGTTACCTTCCCTAAGAATCTCTTGGTGCTTGGAGTCAGAATCTGGACATCACGATGCCTCTCTTTTTGCTGAATGACCTCTGCAGCCCAAGTTCAAGTGACTTCAATTTGATTTATGATAACTACTGTTACTGTTCAACCTTCCTGGCCATTCTCCTCATTCATCCATTCATTCAATCATAGTTATTTAGCGCTTACTGTGTGCAGAGCACTGTACTAAGTGCTCGTACAATATACGAATCCTGCCTGTGATGGCAGAATGTTGATTCAGGCCTCAAAGTGGCGGAAAGTTGGCATTGCTTGGGACGCGAGGGTCAGCTTTGTGGGCCTGGAGACTCACACTCAGCCTTGCTGCCTCGCTCTTCCCTAGCCCAGGGCTCTCCTGCCTAATAAACCAAAACAACATCCCTTGATCCTCCCCATCTGTCTCTGACCCAAGTGTTTCTAGACCTGAAAACCTGACTTTGGAGCCGGTGGTACAGAGGCCTAAGGAAGCAGATCAGGCATAGCAGCCACAGGAGGAAGAGGCAACAGATAGGGGAGAAAAGGGAGAGGGGCAGGGTGGCCACCTGTCCAGCTCTATAGCAGACAGTCCAGTTTTCAGCCACCCTGTCCAGCTAGACCCAACACTTAGCATAATTCTTGGCACATAGTAAACACTTAATAAAGAGCATTAATATCATTCTGTTCTTTAAAACACCATTGCCAGAACAATGCCAGCACCATGTTCATACTCCTGTTTGATCATTTCATTGTGTTACTCACAGCTTTGAAGGACATTTTCAATTCTACAAGAAACCTGGTCCCCAATTTCACACTAACCCAACTACAGTCCTCTCATAATTCAGTGACAGTAGGTCAAGTGATTCCCTTCCAGAACAAAACACAAATATTGATTTATGAGATAAGGTCAAAAAATTTGAATTTTAGGAATTTCATTCCTAAAAAAAAAAAAAATCACCTCAGAGCCAGGGACATCATAAAAATTGGCTCTGCTTTAGGTTCATGATTTTGCATTTTCCACTCAAGAAACTTTTTTGTTTCTACTTTGAACAAGGGAATCTGTTGAATTGGTGAATCTGAATACTCTGAATAACAGAAACTTTTTTCCTTTCTTTAGGGAATAAATTGAGATCAGTTTATCTTAAATTCAATCCAAGTTTGGGGACCAGGCCAGCTGCAGTGGATTCCTGAAAGAACAAATGCTCTAATAAGTCCTTTGAGGTAAAGGTTGGCAAGGTGCCACTGCACATTTTACATCTAATAGCGAGAAGATCAATAAATGATTTAGCTGATCTTATGAAAAAATGTTATGCCACTTCCTCTTCCTTTGATCTCACATAAAGAAGTTGGGTTTGACCTTGTTCATTTTTGCAGCATTATACCCCTCCCCCAGGGATGAGATCATTTTCCCATGGGTGGGGGTGTGCCCGTTCTCTCAGCCATGAACACGGGAAATTTGACACAAGAGTCACTCTCTACTCATCTCTCAACGAATCATGCAAGTCATCTAGTCCTTTCACTGCCTCCAGGCATAACTCACTCAGAACCATTACTGCAACTCCACTAATACTACTATCAAGTAGATGCATAACAGAAATCTTCAAACTCAGCTAATGCCCAACACACATCAGCACTTAGAACAGTGCTTGGCACATAGTAAGCATTTAACGAATACCATTTTTATTATTATTATAAATATGAACTTAACCAGAAGTTCTGGCTGTCTGTCCTTGACACAGTTGACAGAGAACAAGTTTTATTTCTTCTTTATAACCTCAGGGAAACTAGGAAAGTTGTCCAACAGACTGTTGGGGCTCATTGTTTTGTTTTTTTATTTAGGGGTTATGTGCTAAAGAATGACACCTCTTTAGAGATTTAAATGCCAGTGGCATTAAATTTGGCTGGGGGCCATTTAGTACTTATCCATGAAACTGCTGAATGTTCCAGTAAATTTCTACTGTTTAACCTTATACTGAGGGCAGCAACATACTGATTGACCCTAGAGACACTTGGGTATTGTCTTTAGAGGGGCTAAGAAAAAAAACAAGGCTGGGAGTTCATGAGAGAGTGGAATATCCCTCATGGCACAAGACTAGCTGGGGAGAGCAGGGGAGGGGCATATTGAGTTCCTTTATGTAAGTTAGCAGAACTTCATTCATTTAATAGTATTTATTGAGCACTTGCTATGTGCAGAGCACTGTAACTTAAACTCTATTGAATCGATGATGACTACACTGGAGGAAAACATCTCTGCCTATTGAGCATCTGCGAAAATTCCTGCAGGTCATTAATGTTAAAGAGAACTGCTGAAGATAGGGTTATGCTTCTTCTCCAGTCTAAAATGACATCATTTCAGCATGTCTAGCATTGACCAATTTGAAGGAATTCTATGGAGAATGGGAAGGCAAATTGTGAAATATTTTTTAAAGCCCACATAATCATACTGGCTATTTTACCCAGTAGTCAAACTGAGTCCTTTGCCTAAGTCATAATGAAGATTTCTGTGGTTCAAGTGGAACAGACCTTCCTGGAATTAATTTGAAATAATTTCCAAGGCAAAGCGAATATCTACCCAGGGAATATGTAAGAGGCATAATTCGCTCAAGAGTCATTTGTCTGAGAAGCATTTCCACATTTAAATGGATGAAACTGGGTCTGGAGCTGTTGACCAATGCCAGGCATGTTAATCAACTCCTATGCGTCAAATACAGCTGGACCGTAAAACCTGCCATCTTGTCTTAGACAGGCCTTGGAACAGCTGCCCAATGAAAATGGCTCTGGATTCACTGGGCTTCTGTGTCCCATCTGCCTAAAATCCCAATTTCTATCTCCCAAACTCCCTGACAATCAGTGGTAGAACAATTTGGCTTTAGGCTGTGGGCCAAGCTACTGGGTTGAGTCCCTCCCACAACCTGGCACGACCCCATGTATGGGAGCAGGACAGGGGTAATAACTAGGAAGGCCAAAGACCTCTGGGAATTAGAGTTTCAGCCAGAGTTTAGAACCTACACATTGGAAACCCACTAGATTTGAGTTCCTAGAGGACAGAACGTGTCTATCAATTCTGTTGCGTTGTGCTCTTCCAAGCACACAGTACAATAGTCTACATACATAAGTGCTCAATAAATGTCACTGATAAATATCATTGATTGAAACTCAGTAGCAGGCATTCTCCAAACCCACAGCAGCTCTGAATACAGGCATCCAAGGCTTGTTCTCCCCAGAGACAGGAGTAAACCAGGAGGAAGGAAAGCAGCAGGGGTGGGGGATGGGATGGGATGGGGAGGGAGAGAGAAGATGCCAAGCTTCCCCCACAGATTGAGGGACACTGGGGCAGATGCACCGATCATTCATTTATGCTCATTTCAGCCTCTGCTCACAAAATCCACGACTTCAAGAGGTGTTAATCACAGCCAGAGCTTAGTGGCAAGCAGTCATCAACAAGGCAACACCCACCAAGTCATACATTGGCAAGGCAATCCAGGTGCCAACTCCCAACCATTATCCTTGCTTCCCCTCCCCTGAGGCTCCCTGCAGAAGATGAAAAGAGCTCTTCAGCCCCCAGGCCTTCCACAGCTGCCTACATTCTTTCTGTCTTGTCTCAGAGAGCAGAGTCATTAAAATGGAAGCCCTGCCTGACTTGTGCTCCCAAATCTCTCTGGCAGACTCCTGTTGTTTACATACATTTTCCAGTTTCTGGTTGGGCCCTCTGAATTCACGCAGACCATTCCCTGTCTGGACCCAGCCTATATTTCTGCACATACTCCACTCTATCCAAAGGATCCCTTCCCCTTGTCAGGATGCATTCCCCTCTAACCAGTATGTTCAGACCAGTGGACTTGGCTGGCTATGACTGCACCCCAAAGTAGATCCAGTGTGAGCCCCAATGTATCCAGGCGGAGGGGGTAAAATTAATGACCTTAGAATTATGACATTAATCATCCTCATCATCACATGTACTTCGTGATGAGCAATATGCCAGGCAAGGAAGGGCTTTTGCTGATGCCCTGCCCATTCTTTATTTGACTTTGGATGATTTGATATTCTATGTTGCCTGGTGGAAAGATCACAGAACTGGGAGTCAGGAGACCAGGGTTCCAGTCCTGGCTCCACAACTCACCAGCTGTGTGACCTTCAGCAAGTCGCTTAAATTCTTGTGGCCTCGTTTCCTTATCTGAAAAATGGGGATTCAGTATCTCTTCTCCCTCCTACTTAGACAGTGAGCCCTGTGTGGGAGAGGAACTGTGTCCAATCTGATTATCTTGTATCTACCCCGGCGCTTAGTACAGTGCTTGGCACATAGTAAAAACATAATATTACTTTTTTTTAAAGAACTCTTGTTCCCTTCCGCAACTACCGCAGAGAGGAAAAGCTTGGTGAGGGAGCAGAAAGAGAACCTAAGTAGGTTTCACTTCCTCGGCTTTGCCGTATTTTGAGTGTGGGGCATTGTGCTTATTTCTTCCAAGCATGCAAGCCCTCCTAGAGACAGAAACATGAGACAGATTGCCGGCTGTTCATCTACTAGCTGTTCTCAGTCACAAGGTCCTGAATCCCTGTAATAAATGAACCCCTTCATGGCATGCAATGTCTAAGTACCCAGAGTGGGTAGTTGAGGGGCTGCTATTTCAGCCCACTCTACTGTTGTGTGGAGATGTTAAGGGGAAAGAGAGGCACACACACAACTTAACTCACCACACTGAACAGCCCAGGGGCCAGACTGGTCTTTTCTCAAGCTCTGAGGGGGAACTGTGAGTTGAGATGGAGGGGAACCCAAAGAAGTCAGAAGCAAGCCCTAAGCTTGGGAAAGTAATAGTTCGATGGAAATGGAAAAAGAGCTACATTTTCTTGGGCGCTGACAACGAGAACAAGATGCCTTACGGACAAGGGGAGCAAAGACTGGAAAGACACACTGGAAAGAGATGGTTTAAATGCTGTGGGCCAGATTTGTAATTAGGCATAAGTCAAGTGCTGGACAAAAGCAAAGCACAATAAAATGGAAATAGAGTGCCCTTAGTTCTTCCACGGTGCATGTTTTTCTGTGCCTAAGATAGAACACTACTAGGAAGTTGTGAACGTTCTTCCAACATTGTGCGCCTGTTTAGGTGCAGTGCAATTTGATGTCAGAAGAAACAGTTATGCACATGTTCACATCATCAGCAAGGGCCTATCCTTTAGTTCACGTTATCCTTAACATACAGTTCATCAAGAACAGAGCCCCCACTTTATAGGAGAAAAAAGTGTGCTCTGTGTGTGTGTAGGGGGGCGGTGTGGGGGTGTTTGTGTGTGGCTGTATGTGTAAAAATAACCATTGTCCACCCAAGGCTTTCAGAGAGCTTTACAAACAGAACATAAGCTATGAATTCACATGTACACGCAGCACAAAGTCTAGAGGAAAGCAGGCAGCATGTCTAAAGGCAGTTGAGCCAGGCCTACAACTCTTTTTTCAGTTGGATTTCCTGGGGTTTCTCTGAATGCGTCTGCCACAGTCTGACACTTGTGCTCTGTCATTCTAGTGATTTGTGTAGCTGAATGGACAGGGGCAAAGGAGGAATTAGCAAATCAGGCAAGGAGTTGGGGACAATGGAGAGGCAATGCAGTCTTTACAGCCTAGAGAACACTGGGTTTTAAACTCACTCTACACCTGCTGGTAGGGCTGTGGTACCACTCAGTTTAGTCAGGCTAACGCCAATTCAGCGTGGATCAATGATTAGTGCCACAGATTGAATGTCAGGAAGTTCCAGTTTTGTTCAACAATTGACTGCTGGTCGAGCCGTATACCCACCCGAGGCCACTGAAGATCTCTTCTGACGGAGCACTCAGAGCAAGGTGGGAGAGGGGTGCTCTGAAAAAAGGGGATACATGTGTGTGTGCTTGTGGGCATGCATGTGTGTATGGGCCCACTTATTGAGAGGAACAGCTTGCAACCAGCTCAGGAAGCAACACCACATTTCCAGGGGATTCTTTCAGTACGCAGCCCCAGGACTAAGATGCGGACGGAGGGTTAACAACGGCAGTGTTCCTCCAGGTGGAGCTGGAAGGATATGGAAAAATCATCAGCGACAGGTCTGCAGTGGACAAGCAGATTTCACAGGGTGTGTGCCAAGATGCAGACTTGTCCCCGAGGCTGCACTTGCCCCCATCCAAGGCCGAAGCACCGAGCCCCAACTGCACGAGTGCCACACAGCTGGTTGGCCACCAGAAATGCTGTCGGCTCTCCTGGTGAGCCAGGGGGGTCTGGGTGGGCGAGAGGGCTTTTCCGAGGTGGAGCCAGGGAGAGAGCTGGACCGCAGACTTGCTGCTTCTACTCTTTAGGTTGGTACAATGCTGCCTCTGGCCCGGCCCGGAGACCTGTTGGGTTCCCCTCCTCGGCACATGGCTGCACCCCTGCCACAGCTCTAAATGCCTTGCTTCGCTCCTCCCCGTGCCGCCCTGCACAATGCCGGATCTTCTCAGGTTCTTCCACCCCTATTTTGGTTGAGTCAAGTTTTACTTTCACCCCTGAATTAACAACCCTGAGGATGGCACTATGTGGACAATACTAATAGTTTTGGAACCATGTACTATCAACCCTGCCCCCAAGCTGACCTCAGGAACCCTGTCTTTGACTTCAGTGCATTTTAGATGGTTCCCATAGTCCAGCCAAGTGCCTTCCCCTGACTGCCACCTTCGGACAGTCCCAGGGCATTTCACAGAGACTCAGAAGGTTTCAGAGTTCCAAGAGAGGTGCAGAGCACCATGCCAACACCTCTGGGCAGTAGCTGTCAATTGGGTCTTCAATCTCCCAACAAAGGAAGAAATAATAACATTATTAATAATAATAACAACAATAATAATAACTTGAATTGATATAGTGCTTTCACATCACCTCCTCACAGTATCCCTATGAGGTAGGGAGAGGCAGGTAATAATCCCATCTCTGTGGTCCAGGGATGTTAATAATTGACTTGCTCAAGCTCACCCAGCAGACCAGGGGCAAAATTGGGGCTAGAACCCAGGTTGCTTGACTCCCAGCTACATGCTCTTTCATTAGTCTTTATCTCATACCACTTAAGTACCTATCCATAATTGATTTTAATGTCTGTCTTCCCTGCTACACTGTAAGTTCTTTGAGGGTAGGGAATGTATCTACCAACACTGTAGTACTCTACTCTCCCAAGTGCTTAATACAGTGCTCTGCATACAGTAAGTGCTCAATAAATACCATTCACTGATTGATTACACCACATCATTTTCCATGCTGAACTGCAACAGAACATACTCCTCTCAAATCACCCTGTATTAGCTAGCTAATGCGATAGATGTCATTATCAATCGATAGTATTTATTGAGAGGTTATTGTAGTATGTGCTTTTTTTGTACTCAGCACTGGGGTAGATACAAGATAATCAGGTTGGATCCAATTCAAGACCACATGAGGCTCACAAGCTTAATCCCCATTTTACAGATGAGGGTTAGAGAGAAGTAAGTGACTTGCCCAAGATCACACAGCAGAGAAATGGCAGAGCTGGGATTAGAACCCAGGTCCTTCTTACTCCCAGGCCCATGCTCTATCCACTAGGGAACACTTCTTCTCACACTGCTTTGGAGGACAGAGAAGACACAATAATTGTCATATTGTTAAGAGCTTACTATGTTCTAGATATTGTACTAAGCACTGGAGTGGATATAAGAAAATCGGGTTGGACACAGTCCCAGTCTCACATGGGGCTCACAGTCTCAATCCCCATTTTTCAGATGAGCTAACTGAGGCACCAAGAAGGGAAGTGACTTTCCCAAGGTCACACAGCAGACAAGTGGTGGAGCTGGAATCAGAATCCATGCCTTTCTGACTCCCAGGCCTGTGCTCTATCCACTATGCCACGATGATCTCTGCTCTCAAGGAGTTCACAGTCCAGAGTGGGAGAGGGGCACTAAAACTAGTTACAGGCAGGGGGAAGCAACAGAGTTTAAAAGATCTGTATATTAAGTGTGGGAGAGTGGCCGGGAGGGCTGAGTACCCAAGTACGTAGGGGGTGAGTACTCAAGTTCATAGGTGATATGGAACTGTTGAAGAGGCAGTAGGGGGGGAATAGGATGGGGAGATTGATCAGGGAAGGCCTCCTAGAGGATATGTGGTTTCAAAAGGGCTTTGAAGAAGGGAAGAGCAGATGTGAAGGGGAAGGGAGTTTTGGATAGAAAGGAGAGCATGAGGAAGAGGTCGGCGGTGGGAGAGAAGAGAGCGAGGCACAGGGAG
The DNA here is from genome assembly GCF_004115215.2 of Ornithorhynchus anatinus. Lineage (NCBI taxonomy): Eukaryota > Metazoa > Chordata > Mammalia > Monotremata > Ornithorhynchidae > Ornithorhynchus > Ornithorhynchus anatinus. The sequence goes on from NC_041749.1 coordinate 103,335,320, forward strand.
TAGGATGGTGTGAAAGGAGTGAAGCGTGTGAGTTGGGTTGTACTGGGAGTGAAGCAGGGATAATTAGGAAGGAGAGAGCTGACTGAATGCCTTAAAACTGAGGAACAGGAGTTTCTGCTTGCTCTCCAGAGGAATGGGCAATTATTGGAGGATTTTGAAGAGAGGGGAGATAAGAGCAAAACTATGTCCATGTTTCCCCACTCCTCAAGAACTCTAGTGGCTGCCCATCCACCTCTTCACATCAAACTCCTCACAATTGGCTTTAAAGCACTCAATCACCTTGCCTCCTCCTATCTTGCCTCACCGATTTCCTACTACAACCCAGCACGCTCACCGCATTTCTCTAATGCAAATCTACTCACTGTATCTCTATCTCATCTATCTGGATGCCATCCCCTTGCTGTCATCCTGTCTTTGGCCTGGAACTCCCTCTCTCTTCATGTCCAACAGTCCACCACTCCCCCCACCTTCAAAGCCTTATGAAAATCACATCTCCTCCCAAAAGGCCATCCCTGACTAAGCCCTCATTTCCCCTACTCCCTTCTGCATTCCCTTTGCGCTTGGATAGGCACCCTTTATTCATCCCACCATCATCCCCACAGCAGTTATGTGCATATTAGTTATTTATTTTAATGTCTGTCTCCCTAGACTGTGAGCTCCTTGTGGACAGGGAGCATGTCTGCCAACTCTGTTACACTGTACTTTCTCAAGTGCTTAGTATAGTGCTCTGCACACAGAAAGTCCTCAATAAATACTGGTGATTGATTGATGTTTTAGAAAAGTGACTTGGGCAGCAGATGGGAGAGGAGAGAGGCTGGAAGCAGGGAGGTCAGCAGGAGGCTGATGCAGTAGTCATTGGCACTGTTAAGAACCCTGCAGATCCCGCAAGAATTTTAGTCAGTCATTTTGTTTCCCCTTTGTTTCATTGAGAGAGGAAAGACTCACTTCAGGTTTTGCCCCATCTGGGGATTCAGTTCTACCAGGACCAGTCGAGAGTGTAGGGTTACATGAAGCGCAGAGCTCACTGCAGGAGGACAACCTAAAATGCACCCAAACTGCAGGCCCTCATCTCAGATGGAGATCTGAGATCGGCTGTGTGACTGTGGGCAAGTCACTTAACTTCTCTGTGCCTCAGTTCCCTCATCTGTAAAATGGGGATTAAGACTGTGAACCCCACGTGGGACAACCTGATTCCCCTATGTCTACCCCAGCGCTTAGAACAGTGCTCGGCACATAGTAAGCGCTTAACAAATACCAACATTATTATTATTATTATCTGAGATTCCACTGATCTCTCGGAATGAAGGAAGATGTAGTCTGACCTTCACTTACTAAAATGGACCCTGGGTCTGCAGTGGAAGAAAGATGTTCCTAAAGATTTCTTCCTCCTGGAAACTTAGTGGTCTGGGGGGATGAGCTGCCTCAAAACAAGTGAGCACCACTGAGTCACTGCTCTTCCTCTGATAGCAGAGGGAAGAGCTTAACTAAACACAAGTTAAAGACAAGTCTAGTTGAATATCAGGGGTCCTAAGGCACTAAATTAATCTTTTCTGGTAGAACAATTCAGGGCTAGGCCTGGACATTTTATTGGCCTGTGCCACCATCTGAGCAGGCCCTGCTTGGGTGCTGTTTATAGCACCCATACTGCCCTCTGAATTGGGTTTACTCAGTACCAGAGTGGGAATGAATGGTCCCTGGAACACAGTCACTCTGTGGGATCACCCTCCCTACCTCAGGCCATCACTGCCCAGCTGGGCAGGAGCAAGTTCAGGGGATGAGAGGAAAATGCTACATGAGTCAGAGACTTGAGCCCTGTCTCTCTCACCTGTTTCTCTAATGCATTCAAAGAGAAAGGGATGTCCTTCTACCCATCCCCTAACACTTACTAACTCCTCAGAACCTCATATTCACTCCCAGTTACTGACCACCTCATTAACGTTTAGGTCTCATTCCTGAGGTCAATTTAAGGCACTGGTGGGCCATGATGGGAATCAGGAGTTTGCCATTTTTCCTCCCTCCCCAGGGCATTGGAGCCTCAAGCTCAGCATGCGTCCTCCCCTCTTGCTGATTTTTAGATTGGGGCAAGCAACCTGGTAGAATGGTCAGAGCAGAGGATTGGGAGGGATGCAGTGGTGCTGACAAGAACAGTGGCCCTCCAGAGTGGACGGCCTAATCCCAGCCCATGCTTCCACCCTCAGAAGGAGCAATTTCTGGCCCCAAATGCCTCTCCTGACACTTGATCCCATTCCCCTACCCAGGTCCTTCGCCTCTGCTGCTCAGCAACTCTAGCCAGGAGAAATTTCATTGGGTGGTGGAGCCTGGGAGAGGTGGCACTGTTCAGCTTCCCAGCACCTTCCCCAGTTAGCAAATGACGGGCCAGTTAGCAAGCCCTTCTGCCGAGGAAGGGGTTTAGATTGTGGCTAATTGGACCTTCGCGGACATGGCAACAAGAAAAGGGCATTACATATAAAAGGGCACAAAGCATAGTTGTGATTATGCTGATCACATTATCACAGAACCTTTAAGAACTGTGGAACAAACCTTTTTCCAAAATGCCAAAGTACATGTCGACCTCTTCGTGTTCACTACGTGCTCACACACATACACACTCTCTCTCACACACACACACACCCACGAGCAGAAGCATATATTCAAGGACAAGACAGACTCTCATTGGAGTCATACTAACACAATGTTAACACCTAAACAGAGCCAGAGACAGAACTGTTTGCCTAACAGAGGGCTTAAGCATAATTTTTGTCTGTGTTCTTCAAGTAAGATTTTTAATAAAGCAGGGCTTTTACTTCCCAGATAGAGAAACACCAACTTTCCATTTTGCTCCTCTGTACAAATTACCTTTTTCAGCCCGAAAATGAAAAGTTCATTTGTTTAGCTATCTCTAGGGAAACAAATATTCAGGTAATTTGTTTTTATCGAGATGCCATGGCAATCACACATTTGTCTTTCCAAATCTTCCTAAATTAAGAAATTCTCATTTTATGAGACAGTTGTTTATTTTACAGAGATTTTTCAGATTGACGTCTTACTGATAAAAAGAATCACCTCAGGGTGCAAGGGCCAGAGAATAACGATGAAAACTATTAAAAACTGAGCTCCAGCAATAAATCATCAAATAGCAGAAACAGGAAAGAACCAATTTGAGCACAAGTCTCATACCGATCCTGAATGTCTGTCTGCCATGCGGTTTTTGCTGAGCCAGGTGAGCCAGGGCTCCACAAATAAGGCCCAGCCATAGAAACATTCTGCGGCTGTGGCTCTGGCTCCCTGTGGGTGGCATTTTGGTCCTGCCAGACCGAGAGTCTGGGCTGAATTGCCAAGATGAATCTGAGGGCTGAAGTAGCCAGGGCCCAAGCCGCTAAGAGCAGGAGAAATCAGCAAGAACCCCTACCTACTACCTACAGCTTCCAGGGGGTCTCCCTGGGCAGCCCCATGAAGGACACCTTCAGTGTAGACTACTGGAAAGAGCCCGGGCCTGGGAGTCAGAGGACCTGGGTTCTGATCCCGGCTCCACCACATTCTGCTGCGTGACCTTGGGCTCACCCCCTTGGTTCCCTCATCTGTAAAATGGATATTAAAGTTGTAAGCCCCATGTGGGACGTGGACCATGTCCAACTTGGTTATCTTGTAAATACCCCAGCGCTCAGTACAGTACCTGGCACATAATAAGTGCTTAAATGCCATAGGAAAAAAATCTCACCCAGGTGGTTCAAACGTGTGGGTGACGATGGTAAAGTTTACAACTGAGAGAGGAAGCGGCAACCTTCTACAAGGTACAGCTAGCCACAGCCATCACCTGAGGCTTTAGGTGTAGTCAGGGGCCATGGAGAGAGTGAACTTCAGTGGTAAAGGATGTTTCCACTAGATTTGTAAGATCTTCAAGGGCAGAGATTGTGTCTACTAACTTTATTGTGTCACATTCTTTCAACCACTTAGTACGATATTCTGCCCATAGTAAATGCCAGTGGTTGATTGATTGCATCCCCTTAAATGAGAGGGCAGAGTAGTCCTGTTGGCTGCCAGATTCTCCAGCCGTCTCTCCCAACCATCAGCATCACCTAGGCCAGCTCGCTTCCTTCCACCCAGCCCCTAATGTGCTGGGACCCTAAGGAAGTCCCCAGAACCATTCTGCTAGGATCAGCTCAAAATGAAACAGAGATCCTCTTTCACCAAGGGGGTGAAACAGATACCCTTTGGTGTCTCGATGAAGCAGCAGCCCCAAACACCCCATGATTTCTTGGAGGGTCCTCACATTCTCATCTCACCCCTCGGGAGACAATCTTATAGGTGGATCAGCAATCCAGTGGGGTCCCCTCCTGGTTCCTTTGTGAGAGGCAGGGACCTATAAGGGGTTCATGTTGCCTCAAGACCAGTGGCACTGAAGGTCCCCGATGCCCCAGGCTGCAACACCTGCCCGCCGGCCCGGGACCTACCTCTGGTCTCACAGGGTCTTCAATGCCAACCACGCAGATGCAAGTCAGGTCATTGAGGATGTCATTCTCATTTTCCCAGTCAGGCTCGGGGCTGCTGGGGAAGTCTCGATAACCGACACAGATGGTCCGAAGTCCGTCACAGGCCATTGGCTCAATCACCTTCTTCACCATCTCGTCCCGGTCACGGGGACGGAAGACCCGGGGTTCTCCGGCCGCGCTGAGGATTTTACAACACCTGGGCCAGAAGGAGACGATGACTCTGCTGTTGCAGAGAGGCCACCAAACCAGGCCATCTGTGACACAGTGCTGTTTGGCTACAACCAGTCAGATACTCCAAACTCCTCAACAATCATGAGACAGGTAGGCCCTTTCACAAGATTTCTTTACCCTTCTGGCCAGCAGGGTCCTTTGAGAACATTTGGGTTTCAGGGCTCTAAGTGTGCTCCCCAGGGCCAGAAAGAGTCGATAGCTTTTCCAGTGCTCTGACCTATCCATAGAGAGGAGCACAGTCTGCCCCTAGCCATCTTTGGCAGGGTGGGCAAGCCCATGGTTTATAATCGGTGGTGGTGCTGAAGCTCACCCCCGGGCTCTATGGTTTTCACATGGCAAAAGCCAGGACTAAAATCAAATAGTGGAATGAATTCCTGGGAAAAGGGAAACTAGAGTAGCAGACAGAGAGAGAGATGGGGAGAGAGAGAGAAAGAGTGTGTGTGTGTGTGTGTGTGTGTGTCCACTTATGAGTTTTCATCTGTGAGTTCAGGTGGTACAGGGGCTGTGTCCAATCCAATTGTATTTTAGTTATCCCAGGACTTAGGGAGCTTGGCCCATAGTAAGCACTTACCACATATCACAATTATTACAGTTACCATCATTATTACTATTATCATTATCCAGGCAGTATGGACTGGTTAAGGAGTTATGGAGAGGAAGTTGATTTCAACTTCTTGGGTTGGAAATTCCTGCCCCTCAGGAGCTATCGGGAAGTGGGAAACCAGCCCTCCCCTGCCATACTGCCCCAGAAGAAGGGTGGTGCTACTTGATCCAAGTCCAGTACAAGGGCTTGTGCACTCCTTTCTTCAGGTATCCCTTGAGAGCCAATGAGAGCCTATTTCAGTCCCACCCTACCTCCCCTTCCTATTCTAGGCCCATCCACTGGGGCCCTGGGGTCTCGGGGCCCTGCACCAGGGAAACTTACTTTTTCAGAACAATCTCAGAAGCCCCTTTGCTGTACATCCGGAAGCTCCCATCTGGCATCTTGATCACTGTGCTCATGGACTTCCTCACAGAATTGAACGTGTATACCTTGTACAGCTTCTCCTCGGGCATCTGGTTCCTCACGGGCTGGTAATCCTGTTTCAGGTCCAGGACGAATCCCAGCAAGCCACATTCGGTCTTGTTCCCCACCTGGCGGGGCAAGGCACCCTCCTTCTCTGGGGGCTGAGGGAGAAAGCAGGACACAGCTCAGTTTCCTTTCCTCTCTAGCCTCAATCAGGACAAATTTACTCAAGGCTCAGGTCCTAGGGAGACCATAGCCTCTAGGCTAAACACACTCCCTCTCTTCAGAAGTAAATCATTTCCTAGGCTTAAGAAAAAGAGAGCACTCAATTTTTAAAGAAACAATAACACCACTTGAATGTCTAGACCATCTTTTTACCGAGGATTGTGGCAGGCTTGTTGCATCTTGCTAGATAAACTCCAGGTTGTTCGGTTATTATCGTTGAGTACATCTGATGCCTGGCGTTGCGTAAGAATGGGCTGTCTCGAGTGTGCATGTGGACCTCTGTGAGCCTAGGTGAGGAAGGGAAAATGGGTCTCCCCTTCCCAACCTCTCAGTTTTGTCGGGGAACTGCTTAGGGGTGGGGAGACCGATCCTACAAGAGTGTCTGTCTCTTGTCTGCTTCCTTCTCAGAGGAACTGCAGCAGCGGCAGTGCCAGGCCCTGTCACCTGTGTGGCGATTATCTGCTCAAAGCAGACATATTCATTCAATTCATTCAATCGTATTTATTGTGCAGAGCACTGTACTAAGCGCTTGGAAAGTACAATTCGGCAGCAGATAAAGACAACCCTTACCCAACAACGGGCTCACAATCTAGAAGAAATAATAATAACGATGGTATTTGTTAAGCGCTTACTATATGCCAGATCTACATCTCCGCCCCCAGATCTACATCTCCGCCCCATCCTCTCCCCCTCCCTTCAGGCTCGCATCTCCTCCTGCCTCCGGGATGTCTCCACCTGGATGTCGGCCCGCCACCTAAAACTCAACATGAGCGAGACTGAGCTCCTCATCTTCCCTCCCAAACCCGGTCCTCTCCCAGACTTCCCTATCACCGTGGATGGCACGACCATCCTTCCCGTCTCTCGGGCCCGCAATCTCAGTGTCATCCTTGACTCGTCTCTCTCGTTCACCCCACACATCCGATCCATTACCAAGATCTGCCGGTTTCACCTTTACAATATCGCCAAGATCCGCCCTTTCCTCTCCACCCAAATGGCTACCTTACTGCTATGGGCTCTCGTTATATCCCGGCTAGACTACTGTGTCAGCCTTCTCTCTGATCTCCCTTCCTCCTCTCTCGCCCCGCTCCAGTCTATTCTTCACTCCGCTGCCCGGCTCGTCTTCCTGCAGAAACGATCTGGGCAAGTCACTCCCCTTCTTAAACAACTCCAGTGGTTGCCTATCAACCTCCGCTCCAAACAAAAACTCCTCACTCTAGGCTTCAAGGCTCTCCATCACCTCGCCCCTTCCTACCTCTCCTCCCTTCTCTTTCTACCACCCACCCTGCACGCTCCGCTCCTCTGCCGCCCACCTCCTCACCGTCCCTCGGTCTCGCCTATCCCGCCGTCGATCCCTGGGCCATGTCCTCCCGTGGTCCTGGAACCCCCTCCCTCCTCACCTCCGCCAAACTGATTCTCTTCCCCTCTTCAAAACCCTACTTAAAACTCACCTCCTCCAAGAGACCTTCCCAGACTGAGCTCCCCTTCTCCCTCTACTCCCTCTACCACCCCCCCTACACCTCTCCGCAGCTTAACCCTCTTTTCCCCCCATTTCCCTCTGCTCCTCCCCCTCTCCCTTCCCATCCCCTCAGCACTGTACTCGTCTGCTCAACTGTATATATTTTCATTACCCTATTTATTTTGTTAATGAAATGTACATCACCTTGATTCTATTTAGTTGCCATTGTTTTTACGAGATGTTCTTCCCCTCGACTCTATTTATTGCCATTGTTCTTGTCTGTCCGTCTCCCCCGATTAGACTGTAAGCCCGTCAAACGGCAGGGACCGTCTCTATCTGTTGCCGACTTGTTCATTCCAAGCGCTTAGTACAGTGCTCTGCACATAGTAAGCGCTCAATAAATACTATTGAATGAATATGCCGAGCACTGTTCTAAGCGCTGGGATAGATGCAAGGTAATTAGGTTGTCCCATGTGCGGCTCACAGTCTTAATCCCCATTTTACAGATGAGGTAACTGAGGCATAGAAAAATAAAGTGACTTGCTCAAAGTCACACAGCTGACAAGTGGTGGAGCCGAAATTAGAACCCACCTCTGACTCCCAAGCCCGTACTCTTTCCACTAAGCCATGCTGTTTCTACACAGACATATACCGACTTCAAACAGAACAGAGAGTCAGGGAGGGGCTGGAGGAGGCTTGCTCTCTCCTTTAAGATTCCTGAGGGTGTGTGTGTACCCTGCCTGGTGCCTTTCCATCCAACAACCCTAGGCATTCCCTGGGGCATCCAAGCTGTGGAGACTGGACTCTGGGGCACTTGACTGGGGCTCAGAAGAATTCTGGCGAGTAGGTTTCTGGTTCCCACAGACGCCCTAGTCAGGAGAGGCATCTGGTTCATTTCTGAAAGCCTCCATTCCTCCCTAGGACGCAGCCTGGAACTGCCATCCTCCCCTGCTCTGGAAATGGGATCTGAATGTATTTTAGCCACCTGGTCAGGCTGGGAGATGGCCAAGGCCAACTCTGGCCCAACTCTGCCTCAGAATGCGTGGCAGAAGAGCAGGCAGGAGCAGGCAGGAGCAGACTGTTTTGTGCAGGACAGACCTAAGAATGCCTCGATGGCAGGGCTGTTCTGAAATAATAGATATGCTTCTGAAAGGGAGAGCACGAAAGAGTTTCATTTCTGTAACATTAAGGGGAGACCCATTCTAGGCCCTTGCATTAAGTGAGCCACTGGGGGCTTCCCATCTCAGGGAGCTGGAGGTTTTTCGAGCAGGGGTCGGCAAGGTTCTACCTGGATGACTCCAGCCTTTCCCCCCCACCCCACCTCTACTGCTGGAGATTCTACACTGGGGTCCCAGGGAGGGGGGAACAGGGATGAGGCAGAAGGCCAATGGAACCGGACGGCAACCATGCCAGATTTGCAGAGAATTTGGAGAGTGAATTAGGCACCAGTTCCAGACACTGTACGCCCAGGTCCGATTCAAGTCTGTTGCATCCCTGTCTTGCCCAAATATGGAGCCGTTTCATCTCAGTTGCAATAGCTGATGTGTTTAAAACACGAATGCTGTGCAGTAGAGGAAGGGACTCTGCCACAGAGGCAGCTCCTCACAAAGTAGGAGCAGCAGCAGCAGAAGCAGGAGTTAGCGACTGCTGCAGAGAGTTTTTTTTGAAGTTGAAACAAACTCAAGTGGTGCCGGCTTCTGTCCTTCTGTTCTGAATGCAACCGTCTTTGGGTTACGGAGAAAGTGTACACTCTGACCCTCATCACAAACACAAGGTTGCTAAGTAGATCTCCCTTCAAGAGTCATTTAACCAAGATGGAGGAAAAGGGAAATTTATCAGTCTGTTGGCCAAATTAGGGAACCAGCATAAACTTCCTGGCTTCAGATGCTTGCTATGTAAAACTCCAAAATGTCTTCAAATAAATTCCAATTGGAAAAAGATGGATTTGGCGGTGTCACTGTTTCAGGTACACGGGAAAACAAACTTAAATGGCTCATTTGCCTCAGCAGTAAATTTCATATGATTGGGTAATTAACCTTCCACTATTTTGCAGTTTATCGTGTGCTTTTATGGACTAACCATTTTTCACAGGAAAGAAAACGACAATAAACAGAGCGCTTAAATAAAAATGCCTAATTGCTTCTAAACCCCAGAGAACCAAGCAACTCAGCTTAAGAAAAATGAGCATTTTATTCCTCTCTATGAAATATTTTAATTTTCTTTTTAAAAGGATTAAAAACCATCTGTGGTTGGAAACTGCAGAGCTGCCTACTTTTTCAAATGGATTTGTTTCAAAGATGAAGTTTAATTCTAGAAAGGCTGTTCATGACAACTGCATGTAACACAAGAGATTGGGCTTTTATGGAGTTTAGGGGAGAAATCACCAGGAATCTCTAGGATTTTCATATGCTGTGAAGGGCTCATCTATGAATGGAAAAGAGGAAAATGCCCACTCAAAACGCACCTGCCACTTTATGATCCGGAATAATCACTTAAAAAGTATTTTTCTAACAATCTAAATAGAAATCATGTTTCCACCCTCCCACCTCAGCCCCCACCCCCACCCCCTGACACCTCCAAACCCAGCCTCCACCCCCACCCCCACAGAAGGAAGTTGCTGGGATTTTTACTTTTTACTTGAGTTATAAAAGGGTTACTTGGGTTATATAAGACGCCTGGAAAAAGGGACATCAGGAGGAGACTCTAGCAGCAAGTACATATTTTTGTTCTGATTGAAAACCGGGCTGCTATGAGCAGATAGAGACTCTGCTCTTCCTTTTCTAGAGGGTTTTGACTGCATTTCCTAAATTAAAGCAGATCTGAATCCAAATAAACCAACTATATCAAAAATTCCCAATTCCTCAGGAAGTCCCCACAGCATTCCTGGAGCTTTCCTGAGGCACTTTTGACCCCAGCCCAGATTGACTATCTCTGTTTCCCTTTCTAGCCCAGAGCTCATATTTAACGCATCAATCAGTTTTGCTTGCCGAACCTCTAGGGTCAACTCTTGTCTCTGATGGCTGAAGAGTGGGGGAAGATACAAGGGTGAGAGAAGGGAGAGAGTTGGCCAAGGTGTAGCGAAGTCCCCTTACTTAGAAAATCAGGGTGGCCCAAACAATTCATCCTTACTTAACATCTAGGTTTCTGGGAGGGGGCTTCTTAAACAACCACCTCCCATAAAAATCCCCCATACTTTCAAGTAGCACCTCTCATTTCTTACATGGATTCCTGGGGTTCAGTAGAGTGTTCATCTGGGAAGGAGCCCAAAGTCTGGTACCAAGGTTTGGGGAAAGTGAAGGTATCCTGACATCACAGCCTCAGCTAGAAAAATTCCCTGGATTGGGGGCTAATGCTAAAAGGATGCCTGTCCCTCTCCCCACTCTCCCCTATCTTCTGCTCTAGGTAATACTTGCCGAGAGCTAGGAGAAAGCCGTAACAACAAAGAGGATGGAGAACAAAGGTCTCATCTTTTAATGCTTCTAGCAGCCAGGTTTTTTTGGAAAAAAAAATGCATTTTTCACCCTACCATTACCTTCCTCGGGGTCTGAGGTTAAAAAGGAGAAATTTCTCAATTAAGGAGATAAGCACTGACTTCCCTATCACATTACTACTTGAACGAAGACAACGTTTATTTCCCAAGCTACAAGAACTCTGGATCCTTATATATACTTTGGGGGAATGTTTGGATAAGGATTTATTTCAGGTATGATTTCAACAGGCATCAAATCCAAGACTTTCAGCAGTGTTGACATTTAAAAAGCCAGGTGCTGTGAAAGCCTTTCCAAATTCTAATCTGCTAAAGTTCCCACTGAGTATTAATTTTTTATGATATTTCTTAAGCGTTTACTATGTGCCAGGCAGTGTACTAAACACTAGGGTAGATATAAACTAATCAGGCTGGACAAAGTCCCCGTTCCACATGGAGCTCAACCCATTTTACAGATGAGGTAACTGAGGCACAGAGAAGTTAAGTGACTTGCCCAGAGTCACACAGCAGACAAGTGGGGGGGCAGGGTTAGAACCCAGGTCCTTCTGACTCCCAGGCCTGTGCTCTATCCACTAGGCCATGGTGCTTCTCTTAATTCTTTATGGATGAAAGCTTGATGAAAAGGCTTTTCTAGCCAGAACATCAGGTCCATAAATTTCGTTTAAGAAGACACCAAACAACGAAGGAAAAGCACCGATAGCCATTATTTCCAAGCCAGAATAGCCCTGAGAAGTCTTTTCCTTAGCTACAGATACTTTTCTAGATTAAAAGTCCTTTTGGAGTCATTTTAGAGTTACACATGTATGGCTGTCCTAGGTTTATGAAAATTTAGCGACTGGTGGGGAGAACCTATGTCTATGTGCAAATGTGGCTGAAAAGAGTGAGGCATCCAACCAAATTGTTTGCACCTAAGGATAGATTTTACTATACTCATTGGTTTGTCCAATACAGGGCCTGTTTCTGTTCCTGAGGCTGCCTCTTGATCTTCAGAGAGCCTTTGCTAAAGGAGAGCAGACCCCTTTCCAATTGCTGCTGCCAGATGCTATAATACATTCTTTTCCCGTGCCCTGCCCAGTAGAGCTGGGTTGGTGTGAGCATTGTTTTAATGCTGGTGAATTGAGTATGATCCAATGAATCAATGGCATTTATTGAGCAGTTACTGTGTGCAGAACAGTGTACTAAGCACTTGGGAGAGTACAATGTGGGAGAGTTCCCTGCCCACAATCAATCAATCATATTTATTGAGCACTTACTATGTGCAGAGGACTAAACTAAGAGCTTCAGAGAGTATAGCAGAATTAGCAGACAGGTTCCCTGCCCTTAACAAGCTTACCGTCTAGAGGGGGAGAAAGACATTAATATGAATAAGTAATTTATAACATACAATTTAAAGATATGGATATAAGTGCTGTGGGGTTTGGGGTAGGGCGAATTTCAAATGTCCAAAGGTCACAGATTTGAGTATAATAGGTGATGCAGAAGGGAGAGCAAAATGGGGACAAGAGGGTTTAATCGTGGAAGACCGCTTGGAGGAGGTGTGGCCTTAATAATGCTTTGAAGTTAGAGAGAGTTGTGGACTGGTGTAGATGGAGGGGGAGGGAGTTCCAGGCTAGCGGAGGGATGTGGGAAAGGGGTCGATGGCGAGATAGATGAGATTAGGCTGGCGCTAGAGGAGCGGAGTGTACAGGCTAGGCTGTAGTAGGAGATTAGTGAGGTGAGGTAGGATGGGGCAAACTGATTGAGTGCTTTAAAGCCAATGTTAAGGAGTTTTGTTTGATGTGGAGGTGGATGGGCAGCCATTGGAGGCTCTTGAGGAATGGGGAGCCCTGGACTGAATATTTTTGTTAATAAATTATCCAGGCAGCAGAGCGATTATGGATTAGATGTGGGGAGATACAGAAAAGCAGGAAGGTCAGTGAGGAAGCTGATACGGTAGTCAAGGTAGGCTATCATAAGTGCGTGGATCAGCGTAGATCCTTTCTAAACTCCCAACCTCCTGTCTCTCTCCACTTCAGTCTATACTTCACTCTACTGACTGGATTATCTTTTTACAGAAACTCTCTGGGCATGTCACCGCCCCTCCTCAAAAATCTCCAGTGGTCACCTGTCAATCTTCATATCAAAAAAAACCTCCTCACTATTGACTTCAAAGCCATCCATCACCTTGCTCCATCTTACCTCACCTCCCTTCTCTCCTTCTACAGCCCAGCCCGCACATTCCACTCTTTTGCCGCTAACCTCCTCACTGTACCTCGTTCTCGCCTGTCCCGCCATAGACCCCTGGCCCACGTCCTACTTCTGGCCTGGAATGCCCTCCCTCCTCACATCCACCAAACTAACACACTTCCTCCCTTCAAAGCCCTAATGAAAACTCACCTCCTCCAGGAGGCTTTCCCAGACTGAGCCCCCCTTTTCCTCTGTTTCTCCTCCCTTCCACATCGCCCCTACTCCCTCCCTCTGCTCTACCCCTCTCCCCGCCCCACTGCACTTGTGTATATATGTACATATTTGCTCTGCACACAGTAAGCGCTCAATAAATACGATTGAATGAATGAATGAAATAATAGCGTGGATGGAGAGGAAAGGGCAGATTTTAGCAGTGTTGTAAAGGTACAACGTACAGGATTTGGTGAAAGATTGAATATGTGGATTGAATGAGAGGTGAACTGAGGATAATGCCAAGGTTAGGGGCTTGTGAGACAGGAAGGCTGGTGGTGCTGTCTACAGTGATGGGAAAGTAAAGGGGAGGACATGGTGGGTGGGAAGATGAGGTGCTCCGTTTTGGACATATCAAGTTTGATGTGTCAGCAGGACATCCAAGTAGAGATGTCTTGAAGTCAGGAGGAAATGTGTGAATGCAGAAAAGGAGAGGGGTCATGGCTGGAGAAGTAGATTCCAGGGCCTTATTGTTGGTAGTCTTGTCCTACCATTTGACATTGAGTATGGTTTGTAGAAGACATTGATCAAACTACTCTGGAAGCTGGACATGTCTTCTTTAGTAGTTTCTGTTCTCCCAGCCATAGAAGAAGTTGGACACACCAACCGTCTTCAGACCTTCTAGACCTTCAATTTGATGTGGTACTTGATGCCTTATGTTGCCACCCTCTATCTTACAGTCCTTCTGGAAAAAGCTATGCTGGTCTTTTTGATTTTCTTTTCTATCTATTTGTGCATCATTGGACAGTACTACTACTAGTAATGATGATGGTATTATACTGCCGAGGTAACAGAATGTGGTAAGTGACCTTTGGTTGTAGGTAGGATTTCCCAGGTGTGAGCTGGTACATCATTTGAATTTTATTCCAATTTACTGTTGGTCCATAGCAATGTGCTGAATCTGGAAAACGATTCATAATCATTGGCATGTCTTTTTGTATATGTGCCCCTAGAGCCCAGTCATCTGCATATAGCAATATTTGAACCACTGCGCAAAGGCTTTTGAAGATGCTCACAGCCTGTCGAGCTGGAAGAATTTTCCAGCAGATCAGTGAGGTACAAAAAGGTCAGCCACCTTTTCTTCATGATCCACAGGGTTTTGTGTCTGTCAGTGTTCTAGTTTTCTTGTCAAATGTTTCAGAAAAACATTCCACCACAGGGCATTATTTCCAACCCCTGATACCAAGGCCCAGTCCAACTACTATTTGCACTGTGAATCCCCACTAAGGCAGTTTTTATCCTTTAACCAGAGGCAGACTATTCAGCTCTACATCACTTGCTAATCGGAAACCACTGTCTAATCACTGCAAGATAAATGGCCCATTGTAATTCTGTAATAGAATGGTGAGACATTACCCATCAAGATGGGGAGGTTAAGACAGCAGTAATGATGTGGCTCGGTGAGTTGGCCTCATGCTGACTTCAATCCACATGACACGAATGAGAAAGAACATGTAATGGAAATGAGCAGTCCTGGAATTCCCAGCAGGGTGATTACAGTAGCAAATAGTGTCATGCATGAAGAACCCACCAAAAACCCGGTGAGGAAAGCCCCCATTCCTGGCTCACTGCCTTTCTGTTTATCACCCTCGAGGCTGGTCTCTCATTGGGTTCAAATGTTCAACACCTGCACTCTGTGGCAGCTTTGTCATTCCTAGGATCACCTGCGGTCAATCTGAGGAAAGCACCTACTACAGCACTGGGATCCATTCAGGCTAATAGCCTGAGGTCACGTTCCCACAACCACCATTACCATCACAATGGCTGATCAGATTATCCGGCATCTACTCCAGGGTTTAGAACAGTGCTTGGGACATGGTAAGTACTTAGTAAAGCAAATCCCATCATAAAATATTTATTGATCACCTAGCGGTGTGTGCTACACTGGTCATAGTCCATGCCAATAATATAGGCGGCACTCCAAGTCCCTGATTAACTCATCCAAAGCCTGGGAGCTTTGTTTTTAGGTCAGTCGGATGTCTGTGGGAGGCAATTCTTCCTAATCAAATATGGCTAAACAGCTTAATAACTAGCGACTGGCCTAAATATCTGGATCCCTTCCCTTTAATAGGCTCCCGGAAGAGAAAAGGATTATGCTGCCATATAAATCCACAGTTAGACTCTGAAATAGGCTTGAGGAATTGTTCTCTCAACTTCGAAGGTCAAAATCAGCAATGATTCTGTTTCTGGACAAGTGTTTTTCAATCATTTTGGTCATCTATCACAGACGATCCCTTAGAATTCCCATTTTATAGATGAGGAAATTGGGAGGTCAGAGAGCATCCTAAAGAACCATGGCAACGCAGCTAGCCAGATGAAGTCAGATTCTCCTAAGACAGATATTACGTTTCTATAGCTAGACCTTAGCTTATTACTGAAATGATCTCTCATGAATACACCCATGCCTCTCAGTGGGACAATCTGATTTGTCTCTATGCTTAAGGTGGCTGATATATGGTCAAATACAAAGGAAGACAGAAAAATACAGGGTAGGAAATTAGCTAGAAAGAACTGCTCCTAGACAGCAGCGAGGCCAGAGGTGGAAGGGACTTGGGGCTGCAGTGGCCTCCCAGAGACAGAGGGTGGTTGAGGGACCCAGGGAAGACCTTCTCACTTGGCCTCAATCTCATCTATCTAATAATAATAATAATAATGTTGGTATTTGTTAAGCGCTTACTATGTGCCGAGCACTGTTCTAAGCACTGGGGTAGATACAGGGTAATCAGGTTGTCCCACGTGAGGCTCACAGTTAATCCCCATTTTACAGATGAGGTAACTGAGGCACAGAGAAGTTAAGTGACTTGCCCACAGTCACACAGCTGACAAGTGGCAGAGCCGGGAGTCGAACTCATGACCTCTGACTCCGAAGCCCAGGCTCTTTTCCACTGAGCCATGCTGCTTCCCATATCCCATATCTCTCGCCCACGTCCTCCCTCTGGCCTGGAACGGCCACTCCTAATATCCAACAGACAGTTACTCTCTCCCCCTTCAAAGCATTATTGAAGGCACATCTTCTCGAAGCGGCCTTCCATGACTAAGCCCTCCTTGCCTCTTCTCCCTTCCGCGTCACCCTAACTTGCTCCCTTTATTCATCCTCGCCTCGCAGGCCCACAGCACTCATGTACATATCTGTAATTTATTTATTTATATTAATGTCTGTCTCCCCCAGTAAACTGTAAGCTCACTCTGGGCAGGGAATATGTCTATTTGTTGTTGTATTGCACTCTCCCAAGCACTTAATCAAGTGCCGTGCACACAGTAAGCACTCAAGAAATACGATTGATTGAATGAATGAATGAATAGGCCAACCAGAAAGGGAAACTTGACCTTTGGTTGGAGGGATCTGTCTGGTCCTGGGAATAAATGGAGGCTATTCCCACCTCCTTATGCTGTTAGCTGACATCACTTCTGGATTTCAAAATCAACATCACAGGCTCTTTAGTGTAGAAGAGGGGAGACAGACATCAATACAAATATACAAAATTACAGATATAGACATAAGGGCTGTGGGGCTTGGAGGAAGGAAGAGCAAAGGGAGCACGTCAGGGTGACATAGAAGGGAGTGGGAGATGAGGAAAAGTGGGGTTTAGTCTGGGAAGGCCTCTTGGAGGAGATGTGCCTTCAATAAGGCTTTGAAGGGGGGGAGAGTTAATTGTCTGTCAGATTTGAGGAGGGAGGGCATTCCAGGCTGGAGGCAGGATGTGGGCTAGGGGTCGGCGGCGAGACAGGTGAGATCGAGGCACAGTGAGAAGGTTAGCACTAGAGGAGCAGAATGTGTGGACTGGGTTTTAGAAGGAGAGAAGCGAGGTGAGGAATGAGGGGGCAAGGTGGTGGACTGCTTAAAAGCCAATGGTGAGGAGTTTTTGTTGGATGCAGAGGTGGATGAGCAACCACTGAGGAGCGGGGTGACATGTCCTGAATGTTTTTGTAGAAAAATGACACAGGCAGCAGAGCAAACTATCAACTGGAGTGGGCAAAGACAGAAGGCTGGGAGGTCAGCAAGGAGGCTGATGCAGTAATCCAGGCAGGATAGAATGATTGATTGTATTAACACCCTCCCCAACTTTTGGGGGGGAAGCTCAATGGAGAGTGGGCAGAGTGGCCACTCCAGTTGATTGCCCTCGTGTAAAGAGGCTTCTTCCAGCTTCCCCTTACCCCCATTCCCAAATACCACTAGTCTAAAGTTAGAGGGCCAGGGCCCAATCAATCAATGGCATTTATTGAGCACTTACTGTGTGTAGAGCACCATATTAAGCACTTGGAAGAGCTTAGCACTCAGAGTTGGTAAACACTTTTCTACCCACAAGGCAGCACTCTTTTTCCCCCACTTACATTCCAACTATGCCCAGGGTCCCGCTGTTCAACCCTCCCCCTCTCCCAACCCCCTATGGAAGGCAGAACCAAAGGGACCCCCGTTTTACTGCAGGACACCAATGTCAGTCAGAAGGAGAGGGAGATTTAAGTCTTCCAGGAAGTGACAGAAAGTAGAAACCCTAGTCCTTCCTAGCATGTAATAATAATAATAATGATGGTATTTGTTAAGTGCTTACAATGTGCCAAGCACTGTTCTAAGCACTGGGGTAGATACAAGGTAATCAGGTTGCCCCATATGGGGCTCACAGCCCTAATCCCCATTTTACAGATGAGGAAACTGAGGCACAGAGAAGTGAAGTGACTTGCCCAAAGTCAGCCAGCTGACAAGTGGAGGAGTTGGGATTAGAACCCACGACCTCTGATTCCCAAGCCCGTGCTCTTTCCATTAAGCCACGCTGCTTCTCGTGTACTGTGTCGATACACACAGGTTTTTATTCTTAATATTTTTAATAGTAATTTTTATTACTGTTATTTTCATTGCCATGCTTGTTACTATTATTACTTGCTGAGTGACAGTTTGTCAGTAATAACCACCTTAAAAGAATAAATGGAGGTAATTCTCCAGGAAAACCCATAGAAATAAGACTATAAGATGGGGATGGGCTGAGGGGGGGTGGCAGGGAGAGGGGCGGTCGCTAAAGGACTATCCTGCATTCTGTGAGGAGGGGGGGCAGGCCATTGGTAGACGGGGGTCCTGTATTTTTGAGTGCCATCGGGGACTACATCGGGGGCTCCACTTCTGACCCAGCCCAGACAGACAGGGGCTTCTCCTGGTCTCAAAGACCTCCAGGAAGGAGATTCTGCCACCGCCCTCAGCCAACTGTTCTAGGGTTTACACTCCACAAAAGCCCTTCTACAAATGCCAAATGAGTGAAATGTCTGTTCAGTTCCTGCTTTTCAATCCACTCTGAAGTCCGTACTATTTTTCTTGGGGATTTGTTCATTTGTTCCTTGCTGGAATAAAATCGGCACTGTTTGCTTCAGCCCTTGCCTGTAAGTGGCTATTAATATCATTATGCAATTAATTACATAGCACATTGTCAGCACTGCGACTGCTTCCAGGGAACACTGCAAAGAAACCAAGTGCTTCAGCCCCAGAAAAAACCAAAAAGCCTCCCATGCCCACTCCACATTTATTTTGAGAGTGCAAGTCCCCATCTGAAGTGTTTACTTCTTTTCACATTCATCTGGAGCATTCATCTGCTGCTTTAGAATAGAAATCACATTTAATGTGAGCCAGGCAGGGTCTCGGCAATAATTCCAACTTACAAAACCTACATTTGCATTGCCCTGAATTACCCTTCATTCCCTGCAACCCCCTTGGGCACCTGCTTAGCAGAGGCTGATTAGGGAGAGACCCCTCTGAATCTGTCCCCCTAGCTCCCCCAGATCATGAGGCCCTTGCTATGGGCTTCAGAGCTTCTTAAGGGCCATAGTGACCAATACCAAAACACCAAACTGAGTAGCAGCTTCCAGCTCCGATTTGAAACAGACTAAAAGTCCTCTGGGTCAGATTGTAAGGTACACACATAAAAGTATCTAATAAACCATAGCATTAGCAGTCTACGGCAGGGAGGGGGAGACTGGAGTGGGGGCCATGGCAAGTGACCACCAACGGGAAGAGGAGGAGGAGGAGTAAATGGAATTTTGTCTTCATGTGGTTTGGAAACCTCATTCTTACACCTACAAATAGGAAAAAGAGAAATTGAAGAAGATATCTGATATGCTTTATCAGTTATCAGAAGTAAGTCTGTAGACTGTAAGCTCCTTGTAGACAGGGACCATGCCTACCAACTCTGGTGTAGGCTCCCCACTGGAGTGCACAATCCTCCTTGTCAGGGAAAATTTGTCACTTTTTGGGTTTGTACCTCCCAAGTGTTTTGATACATAGCACTGCTCCCAGGGGGAGCTCAATAAATGCCATTACTACTACTCAATTTCCCTCCGATCAGGGAATGAGAAATCAGGCCTCTTAGCAATTCTGTGATGCTAACTGACGATGTGTATTCTATAGTCTAGACTTTGACATTTCAGTGGTGGGGCCCCCAATGCCTTCAACCAGAACACTCTCAGCCTGCCCACTAGACATCACTGGCAATCAAACCTCATTTCATTATTTGAGAGGCCTTGAAGTCTGCAGGAAGCAGGTCGAGTTTGACACAGGAGATCTATTCCCAGTGTTGCCAGTGGCCAGCGGCGGGCCCTTGGTCAAGTCACTTAACTCTCAATGCCTCCATTTCTTCATCTGTAAAATGGGTATCATAAAACCTGCCTCTCCCTACCTCAGGTAAATGTTGTGGGGATAACTGTGCTCAGGAAAATAAAAGTGCTGTAGAAATTCCAAGTACTGTACCGTATTATTACTACTTTATATAGTTCCCCTGCACCCCTGCTGAAGAAGCGATCCTTCAGGCCACTGCGTGTTAATTCGGCTCAGGGATTTTTCTCCTCCGCTGTCCTTACAAAAGCCTGAATGGGTCCAGCCTGTTTTGGCAGCTCTCCTGCTGTTTCCCTGCAAAGCCCTTTAAAGGTCTTGCGGCTGACTCTTCTCTCACCAAGGGGAACCTACCGGCCACGCCAGAAGGAAGCTCCCTGCCGGCTCCACCTGTCTCTTCCCACAGCCTTCCATGTGGCAGAAAGTGCCATCTTGAAGGTTCTGTTAAATCAGACTGATTTAGAGGTTGAATGTTCTATGTCGTTGTTGTTATCATTATTGTATTTGTTAAGCATTTACCATGTTTCGAGCACTGGTCTATGTGCCGGCTGCCCACATCATCTTTCTAGACCTCTGGAGCACACATTCCCCTTCCCCTTACTCAAAGACCT
This sequence comes from Ornithorhynchus anatinus, assembly GCF_004115215.2. Classification (NCBI taxonomy): domain Eukaryota; kingdom Metazoa; phylum Chordata; class Mammalia; order Monotremata; family Ornithorhynchidae; genus Ornithorhynchus; species Ornithorhynchus anatinus. The sequence continues at coordinate 103,355,851 of NC_041749.1, forward strand.
CCAATGGCTCCCTCTGGCATCCCTTATATTAAATGAGCACCCCTGACCACGGGCTTCAGTTGGCTCCCTCTTTCCTATCAGCTCTCTTCTCCCACCGTCCCCCAACTCGCGATCTTCTCTTCCCCCAAGCAAACCTCCTTGCTCTCGACTCTGCGGCTTTCGACCGGTTGCTCCTCTCTTCCCCTTCACTGCCTGCAATTCCCTCCACTAGAAGCTTTGCCAAACTATAGTCCTCCCTGAGTTTAAAGCCCTTCTAAAAAGTCACCTTCTTCAGGAGGCATTCCTTGATTAATTCCTCACCACCCGGCTCATGACTTTCCTTTGGCCACCTCTGCATTCATGGAGTTATCTGCTTATTTGCTAGGTATCGATTTACAAATCTACCTATGCTTATGACAGTATTTATGTCTATCTGGCTCTCAACTATTGGAATACTTGGCATTCTATAGCTACTGTTTTCTCCATTCAACTGAAAACATCTTGATGGTGGGGATCGTGGCTCTCATTTCTCCTGTCTGCCCCTAAGCGTGTAGCATACAATGCTCTGCATGTGGTAGGCACTCGATCAATACTGGTGATGATGATGTCTTGGGTTCAGCATCATTATCGAGGACGTTCTGCATTGATGGTCTGCACACTTCAATACATGTCCTGTTTAACCGATGACTCCCCTTCCCACCTCCCAGGGCCCTCATCACCGTTGTCTCTGTGCCCTCAAAGGAATCACTCTGCTTCAAGATGCTCTTGTAGACTTAAAAGTTTTGGAGTAAACAGACAGTAACCCATGGTAATCATCCCCAAAGCAGAATGGCTTAGTGGAAAGAGCGTGGGCCTGGGAGTCTGTGGACCTGGGTTCTAGTCCCAGATCTGCCACTTTCCTGCTGTGTGTCCTCAGGTAAGTCACTTAACTTCTCTGTGCCTCAGTTACCTCATCTGCAAAATAGGAATTAAGACTGAGCGCTATGTGGGACAGGGAGTGTGTCCAACCTGATTATCTTGTATTCTTCCCCGGTGCTTAGTACAGTGCCTGGCACATAGTAAGCCCTTAACAAATGCCATAAGGAAATAAAAAAACAGAACTCCTAGAGCACAATCCCACCAATACTCCCCCATCTCTCTGCCTGAGAAATCACATACCTGCCCCCATTATCAAGGCTCTGGAGGGTGGATGCCAGAGTAGTCACACACAAGTGAACAGGGATGAAATGTGGATGGGAGAGCCCCCAAATAACTGCCATTATTTTCTAATTTCCTAGAGAAATTAGAAGGCCAATTTTCAATCATTTGGCTGGGTTTGAGCCTGAGAAATGGCACCGATGTGAAACAAGTCACTTGAAATTTAGTTGAAGCAACCTCAACAACTCAGGTTGGGTTCCCTACTTTGGTAGAGATGCTTCTCATCCTTCTAAATGAATCATTCACCTGGGACCCAAAGATAAACTCAATCTAGTGATGTTATCGTACTAGCTAATGAATATCGCCCTCAGTTGAAATGATAGAAACAGGGATTTCATTAACCTAGAAATGAGTTATTGGCTACTGTTGACCTGACCTTAGAAAGACTCTCCATTTAAGATGGTAAGGAACAGGGTGTCAATAATAATAATAATAATAATGGTATTTGTTAAGCACTTACTATGTGCCAGGCACTCTACTAAGCGCTGGGGTGGAGACAAGCAAATCCGGTTGGACACAGTCCCTGTCCTAGGTGGGACTCACAGTCTCAATCCCCATTTTACAGATGAGGTAACTGAGGCCCAGAGAAGTGAAGTTACTTGCCCAAGGTCACACAACAGACAAGTGGCAGAGACGGGATTAGAACCCATGACCTTCTGATTCCCTGGACCGTGCTCTATCCACTAGGCCATGCCGCTTCTCTTGTCTTGGATGTTGACAAAATGGTCCCGATGCCAGTGCTAAAACTCATATCTATTACTGAGGAATCTAGCAGCCGGACTTGAGATTTTCAAATTATTTTATCAAGTGTGCAGTGCTTGCCATCTTATTAAACTAAAGACTTCTCTCTGCAAGGCCAAGACCTGAACACCACCAATCAATTAATCAATCAATTGTATTTATTGAGCACTTACTTTGTGCAGAGCACTGTATTAAGCGCTTGGGAGAGTACAATATAACAATATATTACAATGTGACACATTCCCTGCCCACAGCGAATTTACACCATCACCCACATGCCTCGTGCTTCAAGGACTTTGGCTGCCCTGCAGGAAGTAATCTCTTACCTCACCACCCTATTTCATTCATTCATTCATTCAATCATAGTTATTGAGCGCTTCCTGTGTGCAGAGCACTGTACTAAGCGTTTGGGAAGTACAATTCAGCAACAAATAGAGACAATCCCTGCCCACAATGGTCTCACAGTCTAGAAGGGAGGAGACAGACATCAAAACAAGTAAACAAGGCAGCAGTAGCATCATTATAAATAAATATAATTATAGATATATACACCTCATTAATAAAAATAAATAGAATTATAATTATAAATATGTACATATATACACAAGTGCTGTGGGGTGAGGAGGGAAGTAGAGCAAAGAGAGCGAGTTGGGGCAATGATGATGATGATGATGTTGGTATTTGTTAAGCGCTTACTATGTGCAGAGCACTGTTCTAAGCGCTGGGGTAGATACAAGATAATCAGGTTGTCCCATGTGGGGCTCACAGTCTTAATCCCCATTTTACAGATGAGGTAACTGAGGCACAGAGAAGTTAAGTGACTTGCCTACAGTCACACAGCTGACAAGAGGCAGAGCCGGGATTCTAACCCATGACCTCCGACTCCCAAGCCCGGACTCTTGCCGCTGAGCCACGCTGCTTCTCAATGGGGAGGAGGGGGAGCCTAGGAAAAGGGGGGCTTAGTCTGGGAGGAGGTGAGCTTTCAGTAGGGCACTGAAGTGGGGAAGTGTGCTAGTTGGGCAGATTTGAGGAGGGAGGGCATTCCAGGCCAGAGGCAGGACGTGGACCAGGGGTCAACGGTGGGACAGGCAAGAACGAGGCACAGTGAGAAGGTTAGTACCAGAGGAGCGGAGTGTGCGGGTTAGGATGTAGAAGGAGAGAAGGGAGGTAAGGAAAGGCAAGGTAATGGAGAGCTCTGAAGCTAATAGTGAGGAGTTTTTGCTTGATCCAGAGGTTGAGAGGCAACCACTGGAGATATTCGAGGAGGGGAGTGACAGGCCCAGAACGTTTCTGTAAAAAGATAATCCGGGTCACCCACTCCCGCAGCACTTATGTACATATAAAATAAATTAATAAATAAAAATGGTATTTGCTAAGCACTTACTATGTGCCAAGCACTCTACTAAGCACTGCAGTGGATACAAGCAAATTGGGTTGGACACAGTCCCCGTCCCAGGTGGGGCTCACAGTCTCAATCCCCATTTTAAGGATGAGGTAAATGTGGCCCAGAGAAGTGAAGTGACTTGCCCAAGCTCACACAGCAGACATGTGGCAGAGTCAGGATTAGAAGCCATGAAATTCTGATTCCCAGGCCTGTGCTCTATCCACCATGCCATGTCTCGTATCTTCATATTCAGTTGGTCGCTTGCCTTTCTGTACCGTATTTTAGTGTCTGCTGCTAGACTGTAAATTCTCTGAGGGCAAGGATTGGTTTGGTTTATTGTCCTCTCCCAAGTGCTTTATAGCCTGCTCTGCACTAAGTGATCGATAAATACCACTGATTGATTCATCGATTGGGCCAAAGATTCCTTTAGCCTAGAGCAAACTTAGAAAATTCAAAGGAGCAGAAGTTCAGGTTTTACAGTTCTGGGAAAGACAGAACCTTGGTTTAAACCTGGATCTTTCGCAGGAATGAGCATCTTGAGACTCTGAGGGACTGCTAACCAACCTCCCAAGTTTCCTCCTCCCCCAGAAGTTTATTGACGTGTCCTTCGGCATGGGCCACATTCATCTTCCCTATCTGAAGCTGAGGCCCTTCACAGATGAGGGGAGTCACAGAATTACCATCTGTAATTCAGCAGAACAGCTCTATCTGCAGGGACAAAGCCTTGTCCATCCTGTTATTGTGCAAATCATCAAGGCTGTGGCAAGGTGTGCATCATCCCTGACTCAGAGAGATGAGTGAGTCTTCAAAATGGCTTTGTCAATTTACTTTTTCAAGAAACACTCCTCCTTGGTGCCTAAGGAAAAGGGCTTGGGCTCATAAATTCTGTACAGACAGGACCTAGGTCTGTTCAATTTACTCAGTTCAGTACCCAGCACAGTGCCACATGAAGTCGTACTACTTGTTAATTATGATTACACTAACTAGCCGCTGCACTCTCATCTACCATCTTCTATATCTCCAAAGACTTCCAAAGCTGGAGAAGTCTGTGTTTTCTGAATGCCCCCTGAGGGTGAAGAATTGGCTTCAACGCTCTACATCACCTCGCCCCTTCCTACCTCTCCTCCCTTCTCTCTTTCCACTGCCCACCCCGCACGCTCCGCTCCTCTGCCGCCCACCTCCTCACCGTCCCTCGGTCTCGCCTATCCCGCCGTCGACCCCTGGGCCACATCCTCTCGCGGTCCTGGAACGCCCTCCCTCCTCACCTCTGCCAAACTGATTCTCTTTCCCTCTTCAAAACCCTACTTAAAACTCACCTCCTCCAAGAGGCCTTCCCAGACTGAGCTCCTCTTCTCCCTCTACTCCCTCTACCACCCCCCCTTCACCTCTCCGCAGCTAAACCCTCTTTTCCCCCTTTCCCTCTGCTCCTCCCCCTCTCCCTTCCCATCCCCTCAGCACTGTACTCGTCCGCTCAACTGTATATATTTCCATTACCCTATTTATTTTGTTAATGAATTGTACATTGCCTTGATTCTATTTAGTTGCCATTGTTTTTACGAGATGTTCTTCCCCTTGACTCTATTTATTGCCATTGTTCTTGTCTGTCCGTCTCCCGCGATTAGACCGTAAGCCCGTCAAACGGCAGGGACTGTCTCTGTTGCCGACTTGTTCATTCCAAGCGCTTAGTACAGTGCTCTGCACATAGTAAGCGCTCAATAAATACTACTGAATGAATGAATTTAAGGGGAGCTGCAAAGGAAGAAGGCCACGCATGACCTGCCTTCTGGGAGCCTAAAATCAGGGGGTCATTTGAACCTGAAAGATAGAGTGAAAGGGGTTCAGAATTTCTTTTCAGCTTTCACAACTTCACCAGCTGACCCTGAGCTAAAAAATCATGAAGGGTAAGAAAAATAAGTCCCCTGGGGAAATCAAGCAGCACCTCGATTCTTTTTTACAACACCAGGTTGTTTTTTTTTTGGGGGGGGGGGGGGTCAGCTTGGGTTTGGGGAAGAGATTCAAGGTGATTAAAACTCCTCTTGAATCAATTAGTGGAACAAGTGAAAACATCTCCATATAAATGGAGAAGATGGACTGGGAATCACCTATTTAAATTCAAAGTGACATCAGATTATGGCTATTCAAAGTCAGTTGAAACCCCAAAGAAGTTAAGTGTGCCGAATTTTAACTTCAGAGGGATTTCTACTGATGAAAGTGTCCACGCTGAGCATAAAGACAGCTCTCCAATTTTCGTTTCCACGGGAAATTAATGATTAAATATTCTCGGGGCAATTGGAGCTACTCTCTGGCAGTATCCCTTTTAACTAGGGCAAGAGTATTCTCACACATGCTAGCAGTTTGCTTAACTCTGATCCACTTTGGCAGGGAGCTACAGTCCACAGCGAGAGTCTTTCCAAATTGGGCTGCTGTCGTCTGGGCAGATCGGGGGTTCGGCTGCCTCCCTCTGAAGGCCGCCGGATAAGGTAACCTCTGCTTTTAAGCTCAATAGGAAAAATGCTTTAATCTGTTAATCAGCCTGACCCATTTAATTCAGGGCGAATGAAAACTTCACCTATCTGCTAACCTTTGTGCCTCCCCATCTTACTCCCCAGTTTCGAATATTTATTATTTATCCCAGCCTCTTCATTCATTCACTCGTATTTAGTGAGCACTTACTGTGTGCAGAGCACTGTACTAAGTGCTTGGGAGAGTACGATATAACAGTGAACAAATGCATTCCCTGCCCACAATGAGCAAGAGGCCTCCAGATTTTCTGAAGCAATTTCCATTGAATTGGAGGACAAACTCCCCACTAGGGTGACCAGCGACTGCATTATGAATACCGGAGACACAGAGGAATGTCCAAGTGCTCTGTACACAGTAAGTGCTCCATAAATGTGATTGATGGACTGATGCATTCCACTGGGCATGCAGGAGAACGCAATGATGTCCTGCACGCCAGCTTGCAGAAACAAGCCAAGTTCATCCAAACCTAGGGGGCCTCCACCGCTATCACTTGCTCCAGGGCCTTCATTATCATCATCGTCAATGTTACTTATTAAGTGCTTACTGCGTGCAGAGCACAGTACTAAAAGCTTGGGAGGGTACAAGACAACAGCGTTGGCAGACACATTCCCTGTCCACAATGAGCTTATAGCCTTTGCGCTTCTCTCCCAGGGTCCATGTCAACCTGGGTGTTATTTCCAAACAATGGCTGGAGATGAGGTGGAGGTAGGCTGGCTATTTAAGGAGTCTGGTGCCATATCTGCACAAGACGAGGGAAAGCCCAGCTGAAAACCAGGCTGACCAGTCTAAAATGGATGACTGACCTCCTTACTCCCCACTCCTGGCATGGTAAGCGGCTGCATCTCCAACAGCTCTGAAGGTAGTGATGGAGATCGGCTCAGCCAATCGCAGCTATTAATCCAGCCAAACTCAGGAGCCCACTCCTCCAACTTCTTCCCAAAGGTGCACGAGCAGGCCCACGCCCACCCGCCCCTCCCGTCCCTCACACTGCTCCGCCCCAGGTGGACAGGCCGGGAAGGAGAGATTAAAATTTACCCCTCACTGCCATCTACATCAGGGAGCACTGGACATGAATAAAACTCTCCCAAATCTGGTCTTTCACCCCGCTGAGCATTAACGAGTGGGTAGCAGCTTTTCAGGGTTAAAGCACAAACCCATTTTAATGAGCTCTCCCCCACTAACCAGCAGGACTGTGACAGTGGGAGGCTAGTAGCCCCTGAAGAGTCATTCCTCAGAGAGAGATGAAACAGACATCACTTCTGCTGAAGCACTTTTTGGGGAACATCTTGGCACAACCTGCACCTAGGGGACATGAGCTCTTTTCTGAGGCCAAGTGGCCGCCAATTTAGCACAGCTCCTGCTTTGCTTGTCCTTGAAAACTATCACAAAGAAGGGGATCTGATGACATTGTAGCTCGAGTGGAATAATTTGTCTTCCTAATTTCTCAGACAGATGCTAATTTTTCTTTCGCAGCATTGACGTCATTGGATTTTTTTTTTAATCAATGGTCTTTTATTGTCCTTTAATCAAAGAAGAACATAGGGAGGGCTCTCTTGCTGATGTATTCTCAAGTGTATCTTGCTTAATTTTCCGGTCCAATACCACCAATGTCAGCTCACACAAGGTGTCACAGTTTATGCGAATCAGAATAGTGGTTTGAATTTAGTGGGACCAGATTAAACTGTGGGCTAGACTTTTGCCCCATATGGGGCCAGTGGAAGGAGTGTTAATGCTTTCGGGCAGTGTGGACCCCAGCCTCTTTGCAGAGGAACAGTAATGATTTCATTAGAAAGAGATCAGTTGGTTAATAAGGCTGCTATAGAGGGAGATTAAGGAGGAAGAAGCTCTTTTTATTTAGATGGTATTTGTTTAGCACTTACTATGTGCCAGGCACTGTCCTAAACGCTCGGATAGATACAAGCTAATCAAGTTGGACACAGTCCATGTCCCACATGAGACTCACTGTCTTAATCCCCATTTTACAGATGAGGCAACCGAGGCACAGAGACATTTAGTGACTTTTCCAAGGTCGCACAGCAGACAAGCGGCAGAGCCAGGATTAGAAACCAGGTCCTTCTGACTCCCAGGCCCATGCTCTATCCACTAAGCAATGCTGTTTCTTCACTTCTGCCACCTGAACTTACACGGCATCAAACGTCATGGCTGAGAGATGGCCCACTCAAAGAGCCGCCACCTGTCCATCCCTGATCACCGGAAATCCATGTGGTTTAACCCCAGAAGGGAGAGTTACAGCCTTGAGTGGGCACTGAGAAACTGAAGTCCTGGGTGTCTGCTGCAAGAAGACAACTAGAGCTTTTTCTCTAAAAAATACGTTGGACTATATGACTTAGGTTAGCACACAGCTAGTGTCCAACAGGCATCCAAGGGTAAATTACTAGTCCAGGCCAGAGAAGGCCTCCTCCTGGGCTGTCTGCAACTCCCTAGGGAGTCACTGGGCTGATTTACCTAGAAGAATCTGGTTCTTGGTCATCAGGAAAGACACATACTTTTATTTCATCTCTTCTGGGGGAATTTATGTCCCTCACAGAATATGTAAATTTATCACACAACAGCAACTACAGAATACTCACCGCAGAAAATACACAGCATTGATCCAAAACAAGATCAGGTCTTCTGGCCATTTTGAGGACTAGAACCACAAAGCCTGGTCCTACAAGAGCAAAGCTCTGGCAGCTGAGACCACTTGGCAGTCCTAGCCGTCTCCTCACAAGTGCTAGAAGAGGTGTGTGTGAACCAAGGGCAGAAAGAGAAGCAGCGTGGCTCAGTGGAAAGAGCCCGGGCTTGGGAGTCAGAGGTCATGGGTTCTAATCTCGGCTCCGCCACTTATCAGCTGTATGACTTTGGGCAAGTCACTTAACTGTTCTGTGTCTCAATTGCCTCATCTGTAAAATGGGGATTAAGACTGTGAGCCCCACGTGGGACAACCTGATTACCTTGTATCTCCCCCAGCGCTTAGAACTGTGCTTAGCACATAGTAAGCACTTAACAAATGCCATCATCATCATTATTATTATTAAAATGCTTACCATGGTGCTAGTTCGGTTTCACCTATCTAGAAGGTGCATCTATCTAGAGAAGGTCCTTCTATCTAGAGAAGCAGCGTGGCTCAGTGGAAAGAGCACGGGCTTTGGAGTCAGGGCTCATGAGTTCGAATCCCAGCTCTGCCACTTGTCGGCTGTGTGACTGTGGGCAAGTCACTTAACTTCTCTGTGCCTCAGTTCCCTCATCTGTAAAATGGGGATTAAGACTGTGAGCCCCACGTGGGACAACCTGATTCCCCTATGTCTACCCCAGCGCTTAGAACAGTGCTCGGCACATAGTAAGCGCTTAACAAATACCAACATTATTATTACCTATCTCTATCTCCTCTTTCCTAAAGATGACAAATGCCCTCCTCATATCCAGATGTACAGGAACCCTGCCCAGAAATGCAGCGGAGGAAATGGAGCAGCAGCAGGTGAGCAAAGAAACTACATTCATCACAGTTCCAAGATTCTGGGGCCATGGGGCCACTTCTTGCTGGGCTCCTAACAAAGACCAAATTCCAGGGAGCTCCTGGCAGCAGCAGGAACATTTTCTCTTCTCACCTGTGCAGCCTGCTGCTATTCTGTTTCTTGCAGTGCTCCTGAAAGTTCCCCAGTGCGTGAGGGAGCCCAACAAGAAGCGGCTCAGCAGTGGCAGGAGCTGCTTCTGCCTGATAATGGCAGACACCACCTACAACCCTTCACAGTACACTCAGAGATACTTCTCTGATTTGGCGAATGAGAACACAGTAGCAGTGCTGAGAATAGACCTACAGAAGCTGAGGAGGAATGGGAGGTGACAATCTGTTAAATCCTTTCCATCAGCTCTAACTTTACATTTCAGGGTCTACCAAGAATACGTACTGCAGAGGACCTTTCCTTAACCTCCGATGTTTGTCTTGGTTTTTTGTTTTTAAAGACATTTCATTTGCAGGAATCTTTCAAGTGTGATCTTTAGAACAGTCACCCCATCCTGCTACAGTATCAGACACTCCTCTCTTTTCTTCATGGATACAAACACCTTGTCACTGACTCTTGATTATCCAAGCTCTTCCTGTGCCAATTAGCCTGGATAAATTAAAATTCATTGATCATCCCAACGTCTTCAAAATAAGAAAGCCTCAAGCTCATTAGAGAGAGTTGCACGTCACTCTTTCTAAACAACCTCTTCAATAAGCAAAACTGAATACCTTTGACTTTTTCTCCAGCGAATCCAGTTTCTTTTAAAAGGAATCCTCTTAATGCTCACAGCGAACCACTGGAAATTGAAAGAAGAAACTAATCTACATTGAGAGGAGCAGACATGTCAACCATGCTCCTCTCACATGCTTCCTAATCTTTCTTTCTCATTAAAATTCAAAACTTTCCAAAGTGCATCACAAGAAGTTGTAATATGCCTTTCTCAGGATGACCCTGCTCACTACCGCCTCAGGAATAGCACGCAAAGAGGATGATTTTTTTTAAAATGGTATTTGCTAAGCAAGGGTTTACTATGTGTCAAACACTATTGTAAGAACTGGGCTAGATACAAGGTCATAATAATGATGATGGTATTTGTTAAGTGCTTACTATGTGCCAAGTACTGTTCTAAGCACTGGGGTACATACAAGGTAATCAGGTTGTCCCACGTGGGGCTCACAGTCTTAATCCCCATTTTGCAGATGAGATAACTGAGGCACAGGGAAGTTGCCCAAGGACACACAGCTGATAAGTGACGGAGTCGGTATTAGAACCCATGACCTCTGACTCCCAAGCCCGTGCTCTTGCCACTAAGCCACACTGCTTCATCAGGTCATCGGTTTAGAAAACAGTCCCCGACTCTCACCGGGCTCACGGTCCAAATAGGAGGGAGAACAGGTATTTCATCCCCATTTTACAGTTGAGGAAACCGAGGCACAGAGAAGTTAAGTGGTTTGCCCCAAATCACACCGCAAGCAATAGGCACAACTGGGATTAGAACCCAGATCCTCTGACTCCCAGGCCCATGCACTTTCCATTAAGCCATACTGCTTCTCATCCAAGGTTATTAGGTGATTGAATGAAAATTTTGCTTGTCCTCAAATCATAAATAATAATAATAATGTTGGTATTTGTTAAGCGCTTACTATGTGCGGAGCACTGTTCTAAGCGCTGGGGTAGATACAGGGTAATCAGGTTGTCCCACATGAGGCTCACAGTCTTCATCCCCATTTTCCAGATGGGGTAACTGAGGCACATAGAAGTGAAGTGACTTGCCCACAGTCACACAGCTGCCAAGTGGCAGAGCCGGGATTCAAACCCATGACCTCTGACTCCCAAGCCCGGGCTCTCTCCACTGATCCACTCTGTGATAAACAACTCACAAAAGAAAAAGAGCATTTGGCAATCTCCTGCATTGCATTGTGGGCGCTTCTTTCAATTAGCATTTTTGCATCCCCAGTTGACCCACTTTTATTAATTCTATCTACGCATCCCTCATCCCACTTTGAGATCCTTGCAGGAGGGAGTCAGCAAAATCAGTAACTAGAGAGTAAGTCTTTTGCAAACCAAGTTTGCTGACTCACGCTCCCCTTAAATCACAAAACGATGTTTTCCTCGAGCGATATCCGGGGGCCAATATTCACGGTTGTGAAACTGCAACTTAATCACAAATGCCTGTGCTCATTGTTGAGCGTGAGAAAAATGTTCCTATCCAAATAGAGAAACATATTCAAATAATGCATGGTATTAAGCATCTTATCTCACTGGGGACTAATAATATGTTTTAGTCTCTCTTGGCCAGTGCCAGGATGTTAAAATTAAATAGAGATGTCCAACAAAAATGAATAAGGCAGCTATCTCTCGGCGGTGTTTGGCAGCAGAAGTAACAGCAGCAAGAATAACTGCACACTTACCAGAATCTTCGTGGTGTAGGCGCTGTTGATGGCAATTGCATGGACCAGCAGTTCAAGTGTTTTGGAGTTTACTGAGTCTGGGTCAGGAATCTCTTTGTAGTGGACATCTCCAACATAGGCTTGTACCACAGTCATCCTATTGGTCGTCAGAGTCCCCGTCTTGTCAGAACAAATAGCCGTAGCATTGCCCATAGTCTCGCAAGCATCCAGGTGGCGTACGAGGTTGTTATCTTTCATCATTTTCTGTTGGAGAGAAAATGAAATTGCCCACTTCCATTTAATAATAATTAATAATGATAATTACAGTATTTGTTAAGGGCTTACTGTGTGCCAAGAAGCAGCGTGGCTTAGTGGAAAGAGCCCGGGCTTGGAAGTCGGAGGTCGTGGGTTCTAATCCCGACTCCGTCACTTATCAGCTAAGTGACTTTGGGCAAGTCACTTAACTTCTCTGTGCCTCAATCCCCATCTGTAAAATGGGGATTAAGACTGTGAGCCCCAGGTGGAACAGCCTGATTACCTTGTGTCTACCCCAGTGCTTAGAACGATGTTTGGCACATAGTAAGCACTTAACAAACACAATCGTTATTATTATTATCATTATTATTATTATTGTTCTATGAGCTGGGGTAGATACAAGGTGATCAGGTTAGACACAGTCCCTGTCCCACAGAGGGCTCACAGTCTTAATCCCCATTTTACAGATGAGGTAACTGAGGCACAGAGAAGTTAAGAGACTTGCCCAAGGTCATACAGCAGACAAGTGGCAGAGGGGGGATTAGAATCCACGACCGCTGACTCCCAGGCCCGTGCTCTTGCCAGTAGACCATCCTGCTTCTCTACGAATCCACACTGAAACAACACCTGTTTATCACGACTGCAAAGAGTTTGACGGGCATAACCAAGCAATGATCAGAGTCGATATCCCTGGTCAAGTGGAAAGAGCGCAGCTCTGGAAGTCAGGAGACATGGGGCAAGTCTGGGCCTCAGTTACTTCACCCTGGAAAATGGGGATCATAACGCCTACCTCTCCCTACCGCTGGGGGATGTCCTGAGTATTGAGTGAAATAACATGAGAAATCGCTCTGGAAAAAATAAAAATGCTCAGCAAATTCAAGGTATTATTATTCCCATAGGTTTTTCCCTATTTTCTTTCAGGTAACTACTAAAAATGTACCAAGCCAATGTACCTATCTACCTCCCACTTGGTTCCCAAGCCCACAATACAGAAAAAGTTCAATTAAGTCCTACCAGCCTCTACAACAGGGACCCTGGCCTAAGCTAGATGAGGAAGAGCAAGCTAGGTGCTTTAGAGAACAGATTACTTTTTCCAGGCTTGGTATATACCCGGGTCATGTCACCCCGCTCATCAAAAAACTCCAGTGGTTGCCCATCCACCTTCACATCGAACTAAAACTCCTCACTAATGGCTTTAAAGTAGTCCACCATCTTGCCCCCTCATACCTCACCTCACTTTTCTCCTTCTACAACCCAGCCTGCATAATTCACCCCTCTAGTGCTTACCTTCTCACTGTGCCTCGATCTCTCCTGTCTCGCCACCGACCCCTAACCCATGTCCTGCTTCTGGCCTGGAACGCCCTCCCTCCTCTAATCCGACAATGACTCTCTCCTCCACCCCCCCACCACCTTCAAAGCCTTTTTGAAGGCCCATCTCCTCCAAGAGGCCTTCCCAGACCAAGCCCCACTTTCCCTCATCTCCCACTCCCTTCTGCGTCACCGTGACTTGCTCCCATTGCTCTTCCCCTCCCCGCAGCCCTACAGCACTTATGTCCATATTCGTAATTTCATCTATTTGTACTGATGTCTGTCTCCCCCAACCTAGACTGTAAGCCCATTGTGGGCAGGAAATGTGCCTGTTTATTATTGTATTGAACTCTCCCAAGCACTTAGTACAGTGCTCTAATAATAATAATAATAATGTTGGTATTTGTTAAGCGCTTACTATGTGCAGAGCACTGTTCTAAGCACTGGGGTAGACACAGGGGAATCAGGTTGTCCCACGTGGGGCTCACAGTCTTAATCCCCATTTCACAAATGAGGTAACTGAGGCACAGAGAAGTTAAGTGACTTGCCCACAGTCACACAGCTGACAAGTGGTAGAGCTGGGATTCAAACTCATGACCTCCGACTCCAAAGCCCGTGCTCTTTCCACTGAGCCACGCGCTCAATAAATACGATTGAATGAATGCATGCTCTCATTCTCTTCCTAAATGTCACCTGCTGTATGATGGGGCCATTCTTCATCTCTCCACACAACCTGCTCATGCTGATGAAGCTAGGGCTGCAGAGGCTCACCCCAAGGAAGCCATCTTGGCCCTTTTCCACCACTGCTGCATTGTCTGAAGGTGTGGGGAAGCAACTTGAATCCTGGGCAAAATAGTGGGAGTTCCCCCGACCAGCTCCCCTCCCCCTCCCCCTTTCCCTCTAGTCATCCCTATCGGTTTCTGGTCTTCTTCTCAGTTCCTGCCCAACAACTGGCCTTGACAAGCCCCCAGACAGCTGTCCCTATGGCTCCACACTATAAAGACCTGTCTGAGCTCTTCAGCAGCAGAGACTGCTGGGATATGCAAGTCAGCTCACACTCAGTAGATTCAGCTTCCTAAGGGAAGAAAGTCTGATGGCTCAGCCTCTTGCCCCTCTCTACCCCCATGTCCCAAGCTCTTACCTTTACAGAGTAAGCCAGGGAAATGGTGACAGCCAGAGGCAGCCCCTCGGGCACCGCGACTACCAGCACGGTGACCCCGATGATGAAGAACTTGACAAAGTACTGGACATACACTGGAGTGCACTCTGGCAGCCATGGCTTCTTGTTCACCACGAAGGTGTCCACGGCAAAATAGAGCACCAAGATGATCACCGTGATGGCCGACATCACCAGGCCTACAACATAGGAGGAGACCAGTTCATGGAGGCCCGTGGAGTTGGGATGAGGCAACGGAACATGGAACGCTGAGCTCTCATCAGTTTCAGGGCCAAGGTTTCCCAGTATCCGCCGGGAACAGAAAAGAGCTAGACTCCGCTGTTGCTCCCCAGGTTTTTAGCCTCGAGACCGTAAGCTCATTCATTCATTCAATAGTATTTATTGAGCGCTTACTATGTGCAGAGCACTGTACTAAGCGCTTGGGATGAACAAGTCGGCAACAGATAGAGACAGTCCCTGCCGTTTGACGGGCTTACAGTCTAATCGGGGGAGACGGACAGACAAGAACAATGGCACTAAACAGCGTCAAGGGGAAGAACATCTCGTAAAAACAATGGCAACTAAATAGAATCAAGGCGATGTACAATTCATTAACAAAATAAATAGGGTAACGAAAATATATACAGTTGAGCGGACGAGTACAGTGCTGTGGGGATGGGAAGGGAGAGGTGGAGGAGCAGAGGGAAAAGGGGAAAATGAGGCTTTAGCTGCGGAGAGGTAAAGGGGGGATGGCAGAGGGAGTAGAGGGGGAAGAGGAGCTCAGTCTGGGAAGGCCTCTTGGAGGAGGTGATTTTTAAGTAAGGTTTTGAAGAGGGAAAGAGAATCAGTTTGGCGGAGGTGAGGAGGGAGGGCGTTCCAGGACCGCGGGAGGACGTGACCCAGGGGTCGACGGCGGATAGGCGAGACCGAGGGACGGCGAGGAGGTGGGCGGCAGAGGAGCGGAGCGTGCGGGGTGGGCGGTAGAAAGAGAGAAGGGAGGAGAGGTAGGAAGGGGCAAGGTGATGGAGAGCCTTGAAGCCTAGAGTGAGGAGTTTTTGTTTGGAGCGGAGGTCGATAGGCAACCACTGGAGTTGTTTAAGAAGGGGAGTGACATGCCCAGATCGTTTCTGCAGGAAGATGAGCCGGGCAGCGGAGTGAAGAATAGACCGGAGCGGGGCGAGAGAGGAGGAAGGGAGGTCAGAGAGAAGGCTGACACAGTAGTCTAGCCAGGATATAACGAGAGCCCGTAATAGTAAGGTAGCCGTTTGGGTGGAGAGGAAAGGGCGGATCTTGGCGATATTGTAGAGGTGAAACCGGCAGGTCTTGGTAACGGATAGGATGTGTGGGGTGAACGAGAGGGACGAGTCAAGGAGGAGCTCCAAGCTCCTCACAGGCAGGTGCTGGGCCTACTCTGGGTTCTGTATGTGCCTCACAGTGCCTTGTTCAGATTGATGCACCTTTAAGACCCTCTGCTTTTAAGCCTGTATTGACCTTGAAATGTATTTGTAGTGGAGCCTAAGTGGTCAGCTCCTAGTGAGCAGGGTTGGCTGCTTTTATGCAACTATTTTACAGGCCCTAGGAAATCCCTCTAAATCTGACTGCCTCCGACAGCTGCAACTTCATTACTTGGTTTGAACGACTACATATCTGGGACCCTCCTTAATATAGCCAAGGCTAGAAATGAGGACTGAAGGAGCTCTTAATTGTTACAAAACTTCCCATTTAAATCTATTCAGTAAAGCCAGTAATTTGCTCCCATTTCCAGAACCAGTGGCTATAATTAGAGCCTGGGGACCGGGCCTGCCTGAGATTGAGGACGCAAGGAGCTGATTTCTGGGCTCATCAAATCTAGCCCATCAAGGTAACTGGGAAGACAGAGTGCACAGACCCTGGGGTCCGTCCTGAGGTCATACACCGATGCGGAATCTCTTTTGAATATGCACAGGATCTACAGTCAACTATTGCCACCATCTCTTGGTGTCTGCCTGCCATTTGGAGTCACCTGGCCCTGGGTGGTGACGGGGAGTCTTGGTCTCTTCCGGAACTGCAGGGCCCACCCGCTTACTTCGAGCTGGCCCTGGGCTCACTTCCAGTCGGCTGGGGCTCCATCTGCCGCACCTAGGCCCTGCCATCCAAAACAGACCAGAGCCAACCCAGTCCAGGGAATCAATCAGGCCCCATGCAGAGCCCTAAGACACAACCATAGCCCTCACAGCACTCTTCAGTTTAAGTCTCCTTCACCACCGCAAGATGGTAGCCCAGAGCCCCACGGGAACATACCGGCTTTGCCTATCTGCACCGCCAGCTTGGTCAGCTTCCCCTGAAGGACTGATTTCTCCTTCTTGTGCATATTGGCTTTCTTCTTGTCATCTCCATCTCCCCCTTCAGCACTCTTCAGGGGCTGCATCTCCATAGCAGCTGCCCCATCCTGCTGTTTGGCTAGCAAAGCAGAGAAGACAGCGTTATCCAGGCACTCAACATGACTTTGGGGGTCAAGAATATGCTCTCTCCCTGCCTGGGGCCAGGAATGAAAGTCCTCGGTTAGTCTGGGCACGTCAGGAGTGAGGCTGAGGAAACGCTGGGGCTTGGCCATCATGCCTCCGACTGAGGGTTGGTGTACGTGGTGGCACTGGCTGGAAACCACCCTCGTTGGCTGGTGTATCTTGGATCCAGGCTGGGTGTGACAGTAATGGCAAGCATCTCGCTGAGGAGACCATGATGAGGGAGACCCTCCCTGAACTGGGGGTGCAGGCTTTTAAGCTCCCTGGGGGGAACCTGCTGCCACACCTCAGGGTACAAACAGGGTACTCTGGCCTTGGACCCGGGGTCACTCAGTCAGGCTGCACAATCGCTTTGGCATCCATCCCATCTATCCTGCACCTCCTGCTCCCTGCCCCCTCTCCCAAGAGAGCTATAGAGCAGGAGGTGGCGGGTGTCAGGGAAAGCTGCTTCCTTCTTAACTAGCCCACACAACACTGCAATGACCAGGAGGCAGCTCTAGTAATATTCCTACTGCTCTTCCCTTCAGAACTGGTTGCTGGACTGAACCGGGCCAAGCCACCGGTGTCTCAGATTTATTTGCTCCTTGTAAAGACTAACAATAATAATAATAATGATGGTGGTATTTGTTAAGCGCTTCTTAAGTGCAAGATAATAAGGGCGGATGCAGTCCCTGTCCCACATGGGGTTCACAGTCTTTATCCCCATTTTACAGATGACGTAACTGAGGCACAGAGAAGTGAAGCTACTCGCCCACAGTCACTCAACAGACGAGTGGCAGAGTTGGTATTGGAACCCAGATCCTTCTGACTCCCAGGCTCGTGCTCTATCCACTAGGCCATGTTGCTTCTCTATAACTTCCTCCAAAATGTCACCAAGCCCCTGGAGGAGACAGCAGAGCCTCCTGTGTTCCTTCGAAAGAAATGCTACTAACCCACTTTCACCACTGAGTGTGCCCGGCCACAAAATAAAATGCCCAGAGCTAAGTCTCACTCTCTATTAGGCAGTAGGAAAGCAAGTGGGATGCTCCCCTTGAGGATGGGGAGAGTGGGGAAGAGGAAGCAACAAAAAGAACAAGTCAGCAAGTAGTTATTGAGAGAGTCCCAGACTGCAGCACACTGTATAAGGTTGTTGGAAGGTCTGAAGGGAGGATGGGGGATAGGGTGCGTGTGTGGCAAGGAGAAGTGGGGGAGAAGAGGACAGATGCCCAGCGCTCAAACCACAGGGCCCCCTTGGCCCATGGGCATCATCCCACATCTGAGAAGAAATGGGGGCAGCCTCTGGCCCTCCGCCCCTTCCCCCCTCGAGGCAACTTGCTGAATCCCAGCCGGGCCCAACCGGGCCCCCGATCCTGCGAGCTCTGGGCAGTAGCACTGCTGAGATCCAAGAGGAGCTGGCTCACGGGTCGCCTTTGATTTCTCCTAATTCTGGGCCAACACATGTGAGTGAGAACCGTGTCATCTTAAATCCTGTGTGGCTGAGATGCCAAAGTGGAGAAAATCCCCCAGGTGGTTTGCGGTCAGCCACTGCCGTAAATCCAACTGATCTGCCGATGTCTCCACTTGGCCTTTTAAGAGAGGGGCTGGGGGCCACGCACCTGGACCCTGGTTAATATGAAAGGGGGGTGGTTACCTTTGCTCTGGGTGCTGTCCGTATTGCCATCCTGCATTTTACCTATATGATAAAAGATTTTAACAAACAACAGAGAGCAGACAATATCCAGTCATCACACAGACACAACACTGCGATGGACATTTAAATAAAAGACGGAATAATGAATATGTCACATAGGCAAGATCCTTGGCTTGTAGCCAGGAAGTGGGCACATTTATTTCAGTCCTGTAAACAGCAGTCTATTGGACAAACCCGTGAAATGGCCACCAATCTCCTAGCATCAGAAACATCATCCTGGCTGCCTCTCGGTTTTCCTTCCCGAAAATTCCAGGAATACACTACTCGGGTCAAGCAGCAGTAATCTTTAACTGCTAATGGTTCCACGAGCCCAGAGGAGCCTCCTCAGCCACTGCCTGCATTTTCCCTCAGCCTAGACTCAAGCCCAAACAGAAGTAAGAATTGCTTCATGTCATTCTAAAATGGCCCCAGGGTGGGTTGAGGCGGGGTGGGGAGAGGGAAGGGTGCTCCGGATTCTCTTCCAAACATCCGGGAGAGGTCTCATCGGGGAACAGAGCCTTGGCTGGGTTATATGCCCTTCAGGGACTAGAGCAATAGCCCAGTTATCCTTCCTCTCACTCCTTCACCTCCACATACACTTGCACTGCCCATCCAGCATCACTATATTTGGGAAAAGAACAAGCCTCCAAACAAACTTCAGACAACTTGGGAAGGTCCTCAGTAATCAGGCATCAGGTAGATGGTCAGTGTGGGTAAATACTATCACGCTGATCCAAGCCCTTGTCATATCCCATCTCAACTATTCCATCAGCCTCCTCGCTGACCTCCCTGCCTCCTATCTTTCCCCTCTTCTGTCCATACTTCATTCTGCTGCCTGTGTCATTTTCCTGAAAAAAACACATTCAGTCCATGATTCCCCACTCCTCAAGAAACTCCGTTGGTTGTCTATCCACTTCCACATCAAACAGAAACTCCTTACTTTGGGCTTTAAGGAACTCAATCAGTTCTTTGTCTTCTAGTTAACCTCATTAATCTCCTAGTACAACCCAGCCCACACACTTCACTCTTCTAACACCAATTTACTCTCTGTGCCTCAATCTCATCTCTCTTATCTCTGACCCCTCACTCAGATCCTTCCTCTGACCCGGAACCCTCTCCACCTTTCATATCCAACAGATCACCACTCTCCTGATTGTCAAAGTCCTACAAAAAATTCATATCCCCTCCAAGAAGCTTTCCCTATCTTCTTTTTTCCCCACCCTAATTCACCCTCTTCTTTGGTATCATCTATGCACTTGGGAGTGTATCCCCTAGGTCCTTTGATACTCACCACACTCCCTGCCCCTAGATTGCAGGGATTGTGTCCACCAATTCTGTTGTTATGCACTCTTCCAAGCATTTAGTACAGTGTTCTGCACACCATAAGCAGATTGATTGATTGATATGTGTAATCCACAGGTGATGCAATACTTTTCACTTCCGCTGCATTGAGTCTTTTTCCAGGCTGGCTACCAGGGACTGTCTCTGTTGCCGACTTGTTCATCCCAAGCGCTTAGTACAGTGCTCTGCACATAGTAAGCGCTCAATAAATACTATTGAATGAATGAAAGGTAGTAAAACTGATTTGAATTTCTCATCCTTTCTCTTCCTCACCTGCATTCTAGAGTGGGAACTGACAAATAGTGAACTGTCCAGAAGGCAAGAGCTGAAGAGAGGAGGAGAAGAAGCACGGAGCACAGATCATCCCTCTAGACTGTAAACTCGTCGTGGGCAGGGCTGTGTCTACCAACTCTGTTGAATTGTACTCTCCCAAGTGCTTAGTACAGTGCTCGGCCCACAGTAAGAGCTCAATGAATATCACTGATCGACCGACAATCCACAAGCAAGGATCCTTAGCTTCCAGATAATCGAAGGGTCTGAAGGCTTAGCCTGCCCGAATTTCAACTTCATCCAGGAGCAGCTTCGAATTCAGTGGGGTAAACAACTATAAAAAGTGTTTCAAGGTGAGGTGGTCATAGGTTTCCGAACTGCTTTACAGATGACCATATAATTTCTGATCGGCAGCACCAATTGGAGTGCTAACATTGGCTGTTCCTTTTCATTTGTCCAGCTCAGTGTTATGAAGTCAGGGAGACCCTGATTTCTTCACCATACTGAGCTCCTGAAGAAGTCAAATGATTAGAACTAGAAAATGAGGGACAGGATATCTATACAAATGGGATTCTGTTTCCCAAACTAAAATGAGGACAGCAGTCTGATCATTTCCAGGAATCATATGATGTGTATGCACCTCATAGGAAATACAGCACTGAGGATTAACTCAGTATGGGAGCCGGAACGATATTCAAGGCAATGGGGAACTAAGGAATGGGTATTTTTGTGTAAAATGGGAAGCTTTTAACATGTGCTCCACCTGTGCTTCTGACCCCAAACCTTCATATTTTTTTAAAACACTCGCCCCCTCCCTTCTCTCCTTGATTGCCATCACTTTACTTTTCAACAGCTTCTTCCCCACTGCCTTCAAACATGGTTATGTATCCCCTAGCCTTAAAAAAAACCCTCCCTTGACCCTACGACTCCCAGCAGTTACCGCTAGGTCTCCCTCCTACCATTTCTCTCCAGACTTCTTGAGAAACTTGTTTACACCCACTGTCTCCACTGCCTATCCTCCAATTCTCTCCTAGAACCCCTCCAATCCTCTCCTAGATCCCCTCCGATCTGGCTTCTGCCCTTCCACTCCACAGAAACAGTCCTTTCTAAGATAACCAATGACCTTCGCACCAAATCTGACAGCCTCTACTCCATCCTAATCCTCCTAAACTTCTCAGCCATGTTTGACACTATAGACCACCAACCTCCCCTTGAAACTTTACCCAACTTTAGATTCACTGACATTGTCCTCTCTTGGTTTTCCTCTTATCTCTTTGACTGCTCCTTCTCAGTCTCTTTTGCTGCCTCCTCTGCCTTCCACTCTCTGTCAGTAGGGGTTCCTCAAATCTCAGTTCTAGGTCCCCTTCTATTCTCCCTCTACACCCACTTCCTTGGAGAACTCATTCATTCCCATGGCTTCAATTAACATTTCTATGCAGATGAACCCCAAATCAACATCTCCAGCCCTGACCACTCTCCTTCCCTACAATTTCACATTTCCTCCTGCCTTCAAGACATATCAACTTGGATGTCCTGCTGACACCTCAAATTAAACATGTCCAAAACTGAACTCCTTATCTTCCCACTCAAACCCTATCCTCCCCTGTCTTTCCCATCATTGTAGACACCACCACCATCCTCCCTATCTCACAAGCCTGTAACCTTGGTGTTGTCAGTCAATTTTATTTATTGAGCACTTACTGTGTGCAGACCACTGTACTAAGCACTTGGGAGAGTAAAATATAACAATATAATAGGCATTCCCTGCCACAACAAGTTTAAGGTCTCGACTCTTCTGTCTCATTCCACCCACACATTCAATCTGTCACTAAATCCTGTGGGTTTTACCTTCACAACATTGCTAAAATCTGCCCTATAATCTCCATCCAAACTGCTACCATGCTGATCCAAGCACTTATCTTATCCCACCTTGACTACTGCATCTGCCTCTTTGCTGACCTCCCGGACTCTTGTCTCTCCCCGCTCCAATCCATACTTCACTCTGCTGCACGGATCATTTATCAACAAAAACGTTCAGTCCAAGTCTCCCCACTCCTCATCCACCTCCGCATCAAACAGCAACTCCTTACCACTGGTTTTAAAGCACTCAATCAACTTGCCCTATCCTACCTCGCCTCACTAATCTCCCACTACAGCCCCGTCCATACATTCAACTCCCCTAGCGCCAGCTTACTCACTGAACCCTGATCTCATCTATCTCGCCGCCAACCCCTTTCCCATGTCCTCCCCCTAGTCTGGAACTCCCTCCCCCTCTATATACACCAGACCACCCTTCTCTCTCCCTTTAAGACATTATTAAGGTCACAGCTCTTCCAAGAGGCCTTCCCTGAATAAGCCCTCTTTTCCCTAGCTCGCTCTCCCTTCCGTGTTGTC
Source organism: Ornithorhynchus anatinus (assembly GCF_004115215.2). Classification (NCBI taxonomy): domain Eukaryota; kingdom Metazoa; phylum Chordata; class Mammalia; order Monotremata; family Ornithorhynchidae; genus Ornithorhynchus; species Ornithorhynchus anatinus. Next base: position 103,378,465 of record NC_041749.1, read on the forward strand.
TATGCATTTGGATCTGTGACCTTTGGACATCTGATATTCGCCCCATCTCTAACCCCACAACACTTGTGTACATATCTTTAAATTATATATTATAAATTACTTATTTATTCACATTAATGTCTTTGTCCCCCTCTAGACTGTAAACTCGGTATGGGCAGGGACCATGTCTGCTAATTCTGTTGTACTGTACTCTCCCAAGTGATCAGTACAGTGTTGTGTACATACTAAGCGCTCAATAAATACCATTGCTCGATTGACGGATTTACTAGGAAGGGGCATGGAGAGATTCCGGTAATTGTATCCCATTCTTTCAAGGACAAATGGTGCATTTAGAAGAAGCATGGTCTAGTGGAAAAAGCATGGGCCTGGGGGTCAGAGGACATGGGTTCTAATCTAACACCAGCTCTGCCAGTTGTCTGCTGTGTGAGCTTGGGCAAGTCACTTAACTTCTCCGTGCCTCAGTTCCCTCATCTGCCAAAATGGGGATTCAAAAATTGTTCTTCCTCCCATTAGATTGTAAGCCCCTTTTGGGACCCGATTATCTTGTATCTATCCCAGTGCTTAGTCCAGTGCTTGGCCTATAGTAAGCACTTAACAAAAACCACAGTTATCAATTGATTAACATTTACTGTTGGACCACATAGCACAGAGTTGGCGAATAACACAAGAAGAGGAACTGCCCATGTTGCCTCATTTAAACCCCAAGTCCTGATAAACCTGGATGAACACTATCCATACTACACAGTAGACTGTGTAATCTACCAGCATCAATTAAAGATGATAGCAGCTCCTCTCCATTAGTGCCTATCATGGGTGTTTGCTTTCACGGTTCTTGGACAGCCAAGATGTGTTGGATTCTGCCGTAAATAAATGCCTCTGCCGCTACTGGCCGCATCACAACTCTGAATCACTCATCTTCCAAAACCAGCTATGGTTTCTGAGAAATTCAGGAGAACATCAACAAATACAACTAAGTTATAGTAAACAAAAGGATGCTCAGTTCTACTTGGGCTCTAAAGACCCATTTACATTTGCCTCAGTGCTCCCACAGCTCCCTTTCTGATGGCAATTTAGAAACTTTGGATTCAAAGTAGAGGTTTTGGCAGCTACTGAGACAGAAGTAAAGAAGCAGAAATAAGGCCCCTTCACTTGCTCTGAAATGGGCAAACCCCCCATTTTACACATTTTCAGTCTCTTGCCAAAACTGTCAACTCCCTGATTTGAGGCAGGCTTAGTAAATGGGCAAGTGGAAGAGGAGGGTCAAAGATCGCTCAATATTGTGGGCACCAGAACTTGGAACTGGCAGCTCAAAAATCTTGGCAGGTGGTGTCAGGGGGAAGGACTGGTCTTTTAAAAACAAAACCCAAAAAATGTCAAATTTCCCAGGCTCTTTTTACTTATTTTTTTTCCCTGTTCTTTCTCTTTGGTCTCTTAAGCTTGGCTGCTGACATTTATTACCTCCCCTATTCACAGAGGGGTGGAATATATTTGCTGTAACTGCTGAAAAACTCCTGCAGACCAACCATCCCAAACAGAATGATGGCTAGCGCCATTCACTGCAAGCATCCTGCCAGATTGATTCCCTGAGAAGCTGATTTTCAGGGACAGTCATGAAGCTTGGGGAACTGTAGTCCCTCTGATGGGCAGAAGGAGTTGATATAGCATCTGGTTTCAGAGAGAATCTGGCTCCACATTTATGTTTTCTGCTAAATTCTATCACTGCACTTGTCTACAGCTCGTGGATTGAGTGCACAAGAGACAGTGAATTTGGAGGGAACTTTAAACATCAAATTGGAAGACAATATTTCTGGTGTGCACTAATTTCTCCTCCAAATGTGCTCTCTGTCCACAAACCTAAGCCACCTAGTTTTGTTTTTGAAAGTACGTAGAGCTCTATGGCAATTTCCCCAGGGAGTAAGTGTATTGTGGGCAGGGAACATGTCTGCCAACTCTGTTGTACTGTACTCGCTCAAGCACTTAGTACAGTGCTCTGCACATAGTGAGCACTCAATAAATGCCATTGATGATCTGCCCCATACTGATTCATAACCACAAGTGAATTCATGTCTACTGCCATTAAAGCTATTTTTCTCTGGCAAAAAGAACTGACCCTTAAAATGTTCAATGGAATCTTCAAAGACTCTGGATATTATAAAACATGAATTAGTCCCCATTTTAACACCTCTACAGTGAAACACAACACCTGAATGATTGGAATTCCCATGCCCTCTAAGTGACACCTAAACTTTGTCTTCACATAATCCAGCAGGTCTCAGTGAAATCAATTGGCTAAGGAAGTACTTTGCTTTCCCTAACCTTCCCAAGAGAGCCTGAATTTCTTATCAAAGAACTTGACAGTTCACTTCAAAAAAGGTGTTCATTAGTACTGCATATTTTTGATTAAACAACACATGTGTGTTCATTAAGTCCAGTTCAATAATCTCTTCATTTATTTTTGATTCTGCCATATGGCCATAAAATATTCATAAACCTTTGCTCTTTAAGACAAAAAAAAAACAGAACCCTGGAAACGTTTTATAGTAAATGATGCCATGTTCTTGAAATGAGGAACATATTCATTACTCTGCTTAACAGAACCAACCCTTTACAAAGCCCCAAGCTTCAAGGGGAGCTCCTGGGCAAGGAAGCCAAAATTGGGTTAACATAGGGAAAATTTCCATATCTAGAAAGGCCTTCTGATGACAGAAAACAGTAGTAGAGCTCAGATTTGTGGTTGACCCACCATCTCTGACTTCCTAGGAATACAAACAGTCTGAAAGGAAGAAAGGCTGGGGACTATTTTATGCTCACCCCCAGGAGTTGGCTCCCCTTCCCAGAGTCCCTCAGGGCTGCAGGGTGGGTGAAAATTGGATCAAAGGGAAAGATCGCTTGTGGGGGATCAAGTCTTAGGGATCCAGAGGACCCATGGGATCCTATGAATGATGGAGAATAAGCCCTATGAAGGAAGTTTTGGAAGGTTAAAGAAATTGGGCTTATTTCATGTGAAGAGAAGTCACCATCCCTTGGTCAGGAATATCCTGACCAATTGTTCTAAAGGTCAACAGAGGCCCAAACAAGAAGAATTGACATACTACAGCAGGAGAAACCTGGAGATTAATTAAGCAATTGTATTTAGTGAGCACTTAATGTGTGCAGAGCACTGTACAAGTCCTTTGGGGAGTACAATATAACAGAGTTGGTAGACATTTCCATCATTATCATCAATGGTATTTATTGAGCGCTTATGTTGCGCAGAGCACTCTATTATTTGGGAGAGTACAATACGAGAGAGTTAGCAGATACGTTCCCCGGCCACAACAAGCTTAGAGTCAAAACTTTCTGACTGTAAGGCAAGGGGGCGTTAAACACTGGAACAGGCTACCAAGGGAGATTTTGGAATCTCTTTTCCCAAGATGCATTAGCCATCTACGTGCCCGGAGGCAGGGGTCTGAACCAGATGATCTCTTAGGATCTCTTCCAGCTCTACCGTTCTCTGATCTTTAGGATATTGCACAAAGGCCCAAAAGCTGAACCATAATCAGAAGAAGGGTCTGCTGTACTCTTACTCCTATTGAATTCTTTGTACTAGTACCGATCAGTGCCAGAGATAGGCTGCACTGACCAATCTGTCTGCCTTGATGGCTGATGTCACATCTGCTCTGTCCTAAGATTCTTCCCCTGTTCACAGAGGGGCCCGTTGTCTTCTGTCTCATTGTGCGGCATTGTCTTCTGTCTCATTGTGCGGCATCCCTTTAGTTTCCAGTCAGACCGACAGTTACCGCGAGGTTCTCGTTAGCATTAATGATTTACCCCAATCACGTCTAGCTAGCAGAATGCTTGTTCTTTGCAGGCAACTGAGACAGGATAACCAGATTCCACAGCAGACACAGGGGGTACGTTAATCATCTCTAGCAGTGAGAGGAATTAATATTTTTATGGTTCAGAGGACTGAAACAGATTAAAAAAAAAACAAACCATTCCCTGTAGCAAACCTACACTTGTGACATTTTTCTTCTGCATGTTTGGAACAGGCTCTACTGTACCGCAAAGAAATATCAGGGAAGTAACAGTGCCCCATCCTAAAGTCCAATCAAGTCAGTAGGTGAACTCAATCAGCAAAGTTGGGGAAGGAGTAATGAATGATGTGACCTTCCTTTTGTGCTCAAAGGGAACAGTGCTGCTGGCTGCAAGCTGTCCAGGATAGATTGAAGGAGGAGAGAAGGAAACATAGGTGGGGAAAATGGAGGGAATCCCACTCTCTCTCAGAGCAGTCATCACCTACTTTTCCTCTCAGATTCTTATGAGCGACAAAATACCAGCCAGGGCTTCTCCACAGCCCCTCTCACTCACGCTCCTCTCAAAAACCGTAGGATCCCTCTCAGGGCTCTGGGTCAGCCCACAGCAGTCAATAATAATAATACTAATAATTAATAATAATGGTATTTAAGTGCTTACTATGTGCTAAGCACTGTTCTAAGCTCTGGGGTAGATACAAGCTATTCAGGTTGTCCCACATGGGGCTCACAGGCTTACTCCTCATTTTACAGATGAGGTAACTGAGGCACAGAGAAGTAAAGTGGCTTGCCCAAGGTCACACAGCAGAGAAGTGGCAGAGGCAGGATTAGAACCCACGTCATCTGACTCCCAAGCCCGTGCTCTTTCTTGCCACTAAGCCAAGTTGTCCATAGGTTCTCCTGCTGGAGAGATTCAAGGACTTTAAGTGAATCTTGTAGGCTTGTGAATTGGAAGACTTTTGGGGAGCACTGAAGGGCATACTAACAGAATCCAGGTCCCCAGTTCCATCTGCAAGCATGGCTACCCAAAGCACTTTGAATAAGATAAAGATTGGTTCAATGCTATTAGCGATAACAAAACGGTCAGAGGGAGCTACTTCAACGTTGACATGAGTGGCCATATCATCATAGGATACCCTCAAGATCTTACTAAATTTCTTAGGATAGCCAAATCTTCATAAAATAAAATAAATGAGTGAATGATGGTATTTGTTAAGTGCTTAAAATATGTGTCAAACACTGTTCTAAGTGCTGGGGTAGATGCAAGGTAATCAGGTTGTCCCATAGGGGTCTCGCAGTCTTAATCCCCATTTTACAGATGAGGTAACTGAAGCACAGAGAAGTGAAGTGACCTGCCCAAAGTCACACAGCTGACAAGTGGCGGAGGTGGGATTAGAACCTGCAAGCTCTGACTTCCAAGCCCATGCTCTTTCCACTGAGCCACGCTGCTTCGCATAGTAGCTGACAGAGCCTGGATTCACTGATTGCATCACAGGATTTTACAAGGTCCCCTCCTGAAACTGAAGAGCCACAACAAGTTTGCTGGAGAGCCACAACAAGTTTGCTGGACCACTCTGCAAGCCTGGGAGCAAGTAGTAATACTAATAGACGTGCTAAGAATCTTCTTGAGTTACTAGTCCAGAGGATTTAGGATAGGCTCTTGAAAGGAGCACAGAGCAAGTGAAATGCCAGAATCCCTTCCAAGGTTACTATTTTTGTCTTTTTTTTCAACATGGTGATAATAGAGGCAACTTTGAAATCATCTGACATTTTCTTGATCTTCCGTATGTTGGAGAAAAGCCAGTACAGACACCCAAGGAGTAAGATCTCTCCCCGGCTTGCCGATTACTACAAGTACGCTAGTGGATCTAAGAGTTGCACCATTCTGCAGGACTAAGTGCAGTGGTGTCTGCCTCCAAAATAGGACTGAAGATGGCGTTTTCACATGCTGGCAGGGCCTCCTTTACCTAAGGCCTCATCATTAAAAGTAAAAGGGTGTGTTAAGGAAGAAATTGTTCAAGCATTTCTGCCATTTCCACAGGATTCCCTCCTTGTCTACGAGCCATCATTAATCTTTGGAGATACTCTAATACATGTATGCATCCTATATGATGCATTAGAAAAGTCCTTCATCTGATGATAGTCTGCATAGTTTTGGATCTCTTTAGTTATAAAATTATATCACTGATTGTATGGATTTCATCTTGAGCTACAGATCAACGTGCAGGCTCTCGAAACATAAGGGTCATGAGGAGTTGAACACTGCTGATGATACGTAGGATCCTTTGCTTCAAGTAGAAATTTGACCTGAGTTTACCTTAACCAACTAGACCTGAGGGTGTCCACCAACAGTGGCCAGTCTTGATGACTGCCTGGTAACTAGTAGGTCATATATGTCACAGAAGAACCCACTTGCTGTTCTCCTTGATAGAGTGTAAGCTTGTTATGGGCAGGAAATTGACTGATAATTCTGTTGTACTCTCCCAAGCGATGAGTACACTATTCTGCCCTTAGTAAGTGCTCAATAAATACCACTGATAGATTGCCTGATAGTCATATATGACTAGAAGATGACACCACTTACGGTGATGTCTTACCTATGGGCATATGACCACACCATGTAAACAAAAAGATTGTCCTTGTGCTGTTGTGTTTGTTTGCCACACTCGCCCCTGGTTTTGCTCTTTGTCTCCTGATCCTCTCAAATCTTTTGCTCAAAAAAAACTGTTTTTTTCTCAACTGCAGGAAACCATGCTGATCTATCTGTCACAGGTGTCACCCTGCTTTCAAATGGGATGTCATATTGCCCGAGGCTTTCTTTTTCCTGCATCCTTTTAGCATCTCCTCTTTGTGTCCTGTCTCCACCTACCCCCACCCCATCACCACATTTACTTGTGTTCGATAGCAGTAAATGGGATTTCTTGCCACGGAGATGTTGTCCTGAAAGTCCCTTGTCCAGGAGTCTGGCTACCTCATACAAAAGTTCTTTTCCCTGCCCACATCATATCTCCACCAACACTGTACCCTTTTGTAAAACACAAGTTCTGTTCCCCTGATTCATTGTGACAAACAGACACGTGTCATGTTGGCCATATTTCTTTAATGATTCTACGGTTTGTACTTTTGCATCCCCGGGGATTCTTAAGATTATATGTCCAAACACAATCCTGTTTCCTAGTGCAGGTGCCATTGGCAGCTGTCAAAAACACAGTCTCAATCTTAACTCTAATTAAGAAAGAGTGGCATTAATATAATAGGTGACCCAGTTCTGTCCGTAAGACATCCCACTGAATCACTGCAGCTGACATGATCTCTTCAATCCACCTAGACTGCGTGCGTGCCCCCGATAACATAAACTCTTCTTCCACCACACTAGCTCTCAAGACAGCGTTTGCAATACGTTTCCTTTATTCAGGCTAATTCATGTGCATTACCCTGAGCAAATACGATGGTGTTCTCATCACAAAATAATTTGCCATGGATAAACTCCCTTTCATCAAATATCCCTGAAGCAAATCTCTCAGCCTCCTTCCTACTGAAATCAAGGATGCAGCTATCTCATGCAGTCCAATCCAACTCCTTTGCCTTGTCCACATTAAGTGGGATGTCAGAGAAAACTCCTCTAATTACCAACTACTGCAAACAGCCACTTTTCCCAGCTATCCCCTTACAGGGATTTAGAATGAAATGCATAAAGCCAAATCTCAGCTCAGGACTCTCTCAATCCTCAAGGACCTCAAGGACCACTCTGGGCAAATCTCTCACCTAAGGTTACAGTCAATCCCCTACATAGTGTGTACTGTTCAAGCCCCTCTATCCAGCACCCACAGAATAGGCTGTGGCCTGATTTGACTCAAGCATAATTAAAGCCAGGGAGGAACTGATCTATTCTTCCGTTTTCATATCTTCCTCATTCTCAGTGTTTAAGTGGTCTGGGTTAGGGACTTGGGAAGTGGAGAAATAGTTGCCCTTATTCAACAGAAAGCCTGCTCTACAGCCAAAGACATGGGATATGAAACTCCTCCATCTCAACAAGATAATAATATTCTGCAGGGGGAACCTAGCTTGGACGGATTCCCTCATTTCATTCATTTAACATCTAGACAAAGGCACACTGGCCGGGACTCTACGGGGGAAACCTAATAGCAGGTTCAAAATTTCTGAGTCTCAATGGCACCAAATCTATCTGACTCATTAGCTAACAATAGTGAGCCTTTTCACAAGAAATTCAGTAGGACTAGAAAAACTGATGGACTAGAGTCAGGTATATCGGACCCTTGGGCACTATCAAGGAGTGACCCTGATTAATTAACTGTTGCTTGTCTGAGTTGCTGGAGACCCTCTGCCTCCTCCCTCTCCCCTTGATCTCCCCTGCCACCAGCCACCCTGGACTCTGGAAACTGCCCTTAAGACAGCCAGGTGGCCGCAAGGTGGGGCGCTGGGAGAGTGCACTAGAGAATCAGGAGATAGTCTAATTAAATGGAATACCAGGATTCCTGAGGAGGAAAGGTGGGAAGTTCTGAAATGGAATGAATTTTACGAGCCTTCAAAACACTACCCATGTTGGACTGACTTAATTCAGGCAGGTTTGGGCCCAAACCCTAGTTTTCTTCCAAAAATTATCTTTCAGATACAGGCTTTCCCCGGGCAGACCCAGACACTGCCATTGCTATTTAACAGTCATGGTCACCCCCAGTCCCTGCAACATGTGGATTCACCATTCCCCTTCTTCGGGCTCAGTGTACATCTGCCTCTAGACCCAGAAGCTAAATCTTCCCAGATTTCACTTGTTGATTTGTACTGCCTAAATCCCCACCTGTAAGGGGGTCTTAATGTAGAGGGCATAATTCCCAGGTACATACACAGTACAGCCCAGCCAGTAGCAGGTAGCACTGTTTCATCATCATGAAAAACAAAAGCTTTTCAGTGCCTAGACTGAATTTCCATCCCTTCATTTTCTAGATCATCTGCAAAGAAAGGAACCACTAAAATATCAGCATGCTAAAGGATGGGGTCAAGAAGCTGTAGTGTGACACGGTCAAAATTCACTGACACCGATTTTTCGAATAAATGGCATGAACCAGAGGCCAGAGGCTGGTCTCCTGGGGCAAATGTCTTTCTGGTCAATAATGCTCAGCACAGACAGCAGAAAATGCTTTGTAGTTGAGAAGCCCAAACCCCAACGTACTACACTTTGCTTCAGAACCAGATTCCTGACCCCAAGATTCTTTCCCAAAGCTATGTCAAGACTGTGTAAGCTTATGAGAGTGCCACGCCATCAGGGGAGCAGGGGCATGCTGGAGGGGAGGGGGTTTGGATAGGGTTTTGGCTCTTTACTCCCTTTTTGATCCAACGGACAACCAATTTCTCCCCATCCTGGTCTCAGCTTCAAATCAGTGTCCCCGCAAAAAGGGCAGACAGGCCAGTTTGAGCACATTAGGTTCAATTACTAAAGAGCTGGATCTTGACGCAGGACGTGCATGAGGGGCCGCCCACCTCGCCGTCTATGATCAACGCGAAAAGGAACCCGCACAAATCCCTCTGCACATCCTCCTCCAACGGCAAACTCCAGCGAAGTCGCAGTCCCGTGGCACCTCTTATAAGCTATTGTCTGCTGTATGGAAGAGGAGCTCTCACAGGGAAATCACATGCACGTACAACACTTGTGCAGTTCAGAAGAGGAGGAGGGAAGCTTAGAGCATCAGGAGAGAAATCCATCAAATACAAAAACAGCTTGTTGTGCTTGACGTACCATTGACTAAGCTGGCATTTGCATTATCAGTGGCATTTGCACCTGCTGCGCCATCTGTAGCTGAAGTAAGGTGGGAGGGATGGGAAGAATCTACTGAGTAATAATGGATAAAAAGAATAATACGTAATAATAATAATAGCAACATGAACAAATTCACATGACAGAAACAGCAACATTTATGGAATTAATGTGGCTCTGTATTCTCCAAAGAAATTCCATTCAAAATTAAGTAACATAACGTTGGAAAATGCAGCGTCATCACAAAGATGTTACAAACATCAGGAAAAACTCATACATGAAATATCTTATAAAGAAACACAAAAGACATTCAGCAACGTTAACAGGGCTGGGGAGAAGTAACTCTGGTCTAGACCAGACCTCTTTCCCCATGGGCTCTTGACAGAAGATCACTTTGGCCCTGGTGGGTTTGTGAAATGACATTCTGGAGTTGGAAGAGGCCCTGTGCAAATTGGCTGCATTTGCAGAGTGGGTTGATCAGCCTGGGGGTCCTTGCCTAGGGGAGCAGTAAACTGCAGGCAGAGTGGATTTCAACCATAGCTGGGAAAGGGAACCAGGTCCCCTAATTTGAGGATGGTTTAGGCCAGTGGAAAGGGGACTGGTCTGGAAGCACCCCCTGCCTCCGGCCTGACCCGTGCCGGGCCAAATCGCTTCTGTAATTTATAAACCAATCCCAAGTCGCCTTTGGCAAATTGGACTGCAAAGAGAAGCATCTGAAGCCCATTTAACAGGCTTTCTTGAATTCAGCTTCCCATTAAAATGGGACATTTTGCAATAGGGAGACTGTAAAAGGAGAGCTGGACAAATTTGGGCGCTTAATGAAGACAAGAGATTCTCCACCGCATATTTATCAGCCTCTAGCCAATTTCCTCTATTAGAAGTCCCAAGACAATTGGCTAGAAAACAAATCTACCTGTTTCTGGTCCCTAGCCTCGTCCCTAGGTTCTAGAGAAAGGAAAGGAAACAGAAGTCCCTGGCAAACTCCTATGGTGGACTGTGTTCATGTCTGTCTCCCCTTTAGACGGTAAGCTCCTTTTGGGCAGGGATCATGCCTACCAACTCTCCTGGACTGTATATGCTCCCATATGCTCATTACAGTGCTCTGCACACAGAGAGCACTCAATGTTTGTCCCAGAGTCCCTAGCACTATTGCAGCCAACGCATCCATCTGACCTCAGTCAATACCTGGAAGTCGATTTCACACCTGCGTGATGATCTTTCAAACGTGTTGATTATGGAGAGACACACACACATACACACATACACAAACACACAAACTTACAAGCACCTCGATTAAAGTGAAATGTAAACACATGAGCTGAGAAAATTTCCCCAAACCCCAGAATTATTATTCCATTTCCCCGCTGAGAGTGACTGAGTGCACGTGCGTGCCCACGTGTGCATGTGTTTGCAGATTGCAGATTGAGGCAGGAGAGATGATTCTGTCACTTGATTCCCATTCTAGTTAAAGTCCTGTGACTTCATGGAAACCCTCTGTAGTTCTCTGGACCATGTGCGACTCAATGTGTGCCTGCCACTTAAGCCCAGGGCCTCCAATCTCCTACCTCCCTCTCTCTCTCTGGTCCTGCCAAATACATAATGGCACTAACCATGAGAGTCCTTGCTGACCCTACAGGGAGCCTGAGCTGCTCAAAAAAAGAAAGGGGACTAACCAGGGAGGATTAAAAAATGGTGTGTCGGCCACCTCTTTCCAACCCAGAGTCCTACCCTGGACCCACTGCTCAGATGTCATGCAGTCCCTGCATGCCATCTGTGGTGATCACTCTGTAGTAGATCCCAGCATAGATAGAGACTGGCCCTGATCACTCTCTATCCCAGCTTCACGCCTCTGAGGGAAAGGGGGATAGAAATGGGATGGCCCCACCCTTTGGAAGTGAGTCATGCCTCTTGCAGTATTTGGCTGGGGCCCATAATCTTGGGTTGAGCAAAAATCTTCAGCTCCTGTAGGTCTCTACAAGACAAGGCCAAAAGAAGGGCACGTAGAAGGTTCCCGGGGTATAGCTGAGCAGCGGAAAGACTAGTATCAGTGCTTGTGGAAAGTGGCACGCCTTCTCTCTGACTCCTGTGGGTCTTAAGGGTCAGGGAGTTGATTCCTGCGTTGAACGGATCCTCTGCGGTGATGACGAAACAGTACGGATTCAACAATGCACTGGGGCAGCTCTTGGGTTTACTCCTTTTGAGGGAAAACCCCCAAACTTCCAACTCTGCATGCAGGAGCAGAGAAACCAGCTGGGGATGTCACTCACGTGTTAAAAGCTTTCTCTTTTTGAAAGAGGAAAACATAGGAAAGGACTTAAAAGGGAAGTTCCTCCACCCCCAACTACCTAGGAACTGGAGGGTGAGGGGAAAGTTGGTATGAGCCCTCAGACTGGAAATGGCTGAATGAACTCTTAACAAAGGCTGTGCATTCGTCCCTTGGATACAGACTGCCTGTCCTCAGGGCAACTTTCACTGGGACTTTATTGTGAAATGAATTTTTTTTTTAAATCCTCCACATACCCAACAGAGCAGCCTGTCCGTATGAGAGACGAAGGAAGAGTCATCTAGGGCTCACTCCCCTGGCACCGGCTCTTGGGATCAAGTCTCCCTCCCACTCCCTTGTTTTTTCCTCATTACTTGGTTTCTGTTTGGATTCTCTAGATAATTTCCTCACCTCTACACTCCTTGGCCTCAGTGTAGACAAAGCCAGAGAGCAAGATCGGGTCAACCAACTCCACTGTATCCTCCCTAGAGCTTAGTACAGCACTCTGCCCTCAGTAAATACCACTGATGGATTGCGATGATTGTGAGAATCATCTCTATCTGTGGCTTTCTGACCACTTCTCATGAGGAAGCCAAGTCCAGAGGTCAGCTGAGGTTTCTTACTTTTCTTAGGGGCAGAAAAGGGAGGTTACTCTTCGCAAAGCTGACATTGGGAACAAATTAGGGAAGTTGAGAGTCCAGAGATGCTGATGGAGAAGCAGACACCTCCTGTTTCTCTACTGATGACTCAGCCCCACCAGCTGTTGTACAGTGTTCCCTGAGTGTGGGCTGAGGCAACTCTGGGGACCCCATGTGATGTTCTATGACGAGACAAAGCCGAGAGATGGAACACAACAAAGTTCATCTGGCTGGAACTGAGGGGTGGCTTTGAACTCTTTCTGAGGAGACCGCGTGCTTTCTGCTCAAACAAAATGCCTGCAAGAACAACAAAAGCTTTATCTCTGAGCCTCCTGCGTGAAGAGGGTAACAGCGTTTACCTTTCTTATCTTTCTTTTCCTCTTCTTCTCCGCCAGCTCCCAACAAGGTGAAGATGATGCCCGTCTGAGAGTTCACTCCCACAGCAGTGACCAGCATTCTTCCAGAGCCCTCCATGACATGGGTTCCTGAGGAGATGGAGAAAAACAAGAGTCAGATTAACAGACTGTCTCTACACAAGGCTGCCCTGAACAGAGCTACTGGAGATGACTTAGTTATGATTCTGACCCACATGATAATCTCATTGACAGTGAGGAAAATAGGCTCTTGATCATGGCTGACTTCAGGCCATACCCAAAGGGCAGTTAGTTACCAACAACTTGATGTCAACCTTGCGGATGGGAGGGTGGATGTGAAGATTACTGATGTTCAGGTATTGTTCCTGGGGCCACTCCTACAACTGTTTTTTTGGTGACCTGGACAAAGGAAATTTAGTGCCTGTTCATTAAATTCGTAGATGATTCTATAATGGGTGGGGGTCACTGATACTATGGAAGGCAGGATTTGAAGTCAATATGAAAACCTGTTCTACACGTTCGGGATGAAGTTCATTAGGGAGAAGTGCAAGGGAGTATACTTAGAGGATGAAAAACAAACACCTGAACCAGACTGGGGAGAGTCTAGCTAGGCACAGTTCACCAGAAAAAGGATCTGAAGATCCTTAGCTGATGACAAGGTAAATATGTATCAGCAGGGTAGTGCCATTAATTGAAAAGGCTACTTACTAGGTAGCCAACTGGAATTTAGTAGCAGGAGTATGACTTGGAAGGGGAAGAAAGGAATCTTTCTTTTAAATCTTTCTTTTATACACTGTACTGCTGAGTTCCCTATCAGTATAGTGCATCCAGTTTTGGTCCCCACACTTCTTAGAGGAGGTGGTGAAACTGCAGAAGATCTGGTGAAGACTGACAAAAGTGATTAAAGGGATGAAAATAAGCCCTGTGGGGAGAGGTTAAAGGAATGAGAGTCGTTTAGTCTGGAGAAGAGAAGGTTAATGGGTGAAAATGGCTTCCAAATATTTGAAAAGATTTTGAAAAGGTGCTGACCAGCTGTTCTCCTTGCCCATAAAGGACCGAATAGGAGAAAACGGGCTCAAATTGCAAAAGCAGACATTTCACTTGTCCACGAGGGCAAGCTTCTTGATGGGTAGGAAATGGCAACTGAGGGAGTAATGGAGGTCCAGGAAGGTAACCATCTTTTGGTTCCTCCAAATTTCCTTATGCCAAGGTTGGAGGTCTGCCCTGATTCGGCCCTCATTTCCTCTTTTCCCACTCCCTTCTACGTCGCCTTTGCACACGGATTTGCACCCTTTATTTCCCCCTCCTTCAGCCCCACAGCACTTATGTCCATATCCATAATTTATTTATATTAATGTCTATCTCCCCCCTCTAGACGGTAAGCTCACTGTGGGCAGGGCATGTGCCTACTAACTCTGTTACAAGGTACTCTCCCTAGGGCCTAGTACAGTGCTCTATACATTGTAAGTGCTCAATAAATATGATCGACTGAGTGGAGACAGAACCCCGTGCAGGCTGGAACATAGGCCAGACCCAATAATGGCACTGCTCTTGGCCATACTTAGCAGAGGATCCATCCCTGCAGATCTTTAACGAAAGAACAGCCATCTATCTGTCTTGGATTGGTCGTTCACCCTCTTGCAGTCAGGGGGCTGGACAACACAACCTCTCAAGGTCTCTTCCAGCTCTGAGATTCTATGATTGTCTGATCTGGAGGGAGTTTGGGGCCTACGTTCCAGGGAACCGCATGGAGAAAGACACTGTTTTAGTCCTTGAGTTACATCCACATTGAGCTGTCCTGAAAAGAGTGCTTAAAAATTTACAGGTGGAACAAATGCTAATCTACCAACATAACTGGCCAGGTCCCCCCTCCCAAATTTCCCTTCTCCTCCCGGCCACCCATATTATCTCCTGCTGCTCTCCAGTTCACTGGTCTCTCAGGGTTGTGAGCTTTTCCTGCAGGAATCCCCCTCAGAGTTAATCCCCTCACTCACCCACCCACCCCCATAAAGGAAATCCACAGAAAGGGAATAGAAAGGAGAGGCTGAGGAGAAGCAGCATGTCTTAGTGGAAAAAGCACAGGCCTGGGAGTCAGAGGAACTGGATTCTAAACCTGACTCTGCCTTTTGCCTGTGGTGTGACCTTAGGCCAGTCATGTAACTTCTCTGTGCCTCAGTTTCCTCATCTGTAAACTGGAGATTCAAAACCCGTTCTCCCTCCTAATTAGACTATGAGTTCCATGTGGGACAGGGACTGTGTTCAACCTGATTATCATATATCATATATTCAACACTTATTAAGTGATTGACCCATAATAAGCACTTAACCAATTCCACAGTTGTTATTATAATAATTTTCAATTTCTCACAGTCTTACTGCCTCATTTCCATTAGACCTTCCTTTATTTCTTTTAGGTGCTGGGCTCGTGGGAAGGTACTTATCTTTGTGGCTGCCCATGGGAAAACAACTTGCAGTCCAAGCTCTAATACGGATTCAACCATCAGAAATGAGAAGCATAACCACATGTAGCACAGAGAAATTCACATAATAAAGCAGAATATTGGACCAGAATAGTAAAATTTTTAGACAGACCCCTAGAGTTACCTTGTTTGGAATTGAAGGATATCAATATCAAAAGTGTCTCATAACCTTATGCCCATAACACCTGCAGGGCCTCAGTCTCCAGGACTGGAAAAATAGGACACAACCTCATGATGGGGGCTGGGTGGGGGTGGGGGAGGAGGGGAGGGGAAAGGCAGGGGGGATCAGGACTTAGTCTTGGCTCTCAGGCTTTGTCCCCTTACAATGTTGTACCCTTAGTGAATTTGGGAGTTAAACCTGCTCCCCCAACACCTGCACATTCAGGAGGTTGATTTATTTACCCCTCGCCCTTCCTGTTCCTTCCCAGGTGTGTCCCAGAGCCCTTTGGCGGAGAGGTGGCGGACACATACTAAGATGGTTAAGGTGTAGTTTGGCGGCTGGCATGCACAAAGCCAAGGGCATTAGCACTAGTTGGGAACAGGGCTGCTCTTTGAGGTAACAGCTTCCTGACTGGAGAGAAAAGAGTAAGTAAAGTGATGGTGTAAGAGGAAGGGGGGGGAAGGGAAGCTGAACGACTGAGGTACTGGGATGGCAGAGAGGGCACCGGGCTACTCCCAGAGCTAGAAGGACAAACAAGTTCAGATACCACCACAGGCGGCTGAGGTGCCAACCAGGATGAGGAGGGCTAATTTGCCTTGCAGTGATTTGTGCAGGTGTGTGACCTTTTTTATTTTTTATTTCTTTTGCCACAAGCTGCAACATTAGCTCAGACTACCAATTTTCCAAAGTTGTTTGCATATAAATGTCTTCTTCTGTGAGATTTTCCTCTGCTAAACTTAGTCATAATTTTATGTGTGGCATGCTGCTGACATCTCAGATGTTACACTGAGCCTTTAAAAGCAACAAAAAACTTTTCCATGATACCTTTTTTAACTCTAGCTAGGGCACTTTCTTTCCCATGGATCTGCAGTGTGGCACTAAGAAGCATCAGACAGATCCTATAGATTTTCCTCTCTGAATTAAATTAGGGAAAAAAAAACCCATTAGCTATTAGGTGCTTTAGAATTTCATCCTCGAAACCCAGGGCCCTATTTGGCCCAATCCTGCGCTGGCTTTGAATTGAAGGATGACACTGCTGAGATCTAAGTGCCAGGGAAATCCCAGTGCTGGGCTCCAGTAGCCTGCTCTGATTTGGTGAGAGAGAGAAAGCATCAGGGAGTGTTGGAGAGTAAAGCCGCCAGGGCTCCATTTCCTTCCTGGATCTTCCCTTAATTGGGAAATGGCCTGAATGAGCCCAGTGAATCTCTGAGCCATCTATCAGGCACGACTGAGGAAAGAGATCCCGGAATCACTGCTGACTGCTCCCTCCAGTCATCAGACCGACTTTGGTGGCAGCCCACCAAACAGCCCCTCTCCTCGCCCTCCCCTCCCACCGCACCCACACTCAAAAGGCTGGCACTGTCAGGTAGGGCACAGAAAACCAAACGAAAGGCATCACTGTTTTCTCAGCATAAAAACACCACGGTTCCCCCACACCTGGAATATTGCCTGCAGTTCTGGTCACTGCAGTTTAGGAAGGTCATAACGGAGTTGAAGAAGGTATAGAGAAGGACAACAAAAATGATCGGGGGCGGGTGGAGCAGCTTCTGTATGAGGAGAGACTGAACCACTAAGGACTCTTCAGAGAGGGGGAAAGACCAACCACAGTCGAGAGGAGACAGGGTTGAAATCAATTTATCAAATCAGGAAGGGTGTGGACAGGGTGACCATGCAAATCCCAGCACACCAGGATGAGGGGGCGCCCACCGAAGCCTGAAGGTGGCAGCTTCAAAATAAAGAACAGGAATCACTTTTTCATACAGTCTGCAGTAAGCAGGAGCAGTTGGTCTCACAGGAAGTTGTCTAGGCAGAAAAGATCGGCGGGATCAAGAGGGGCTTGGGATACAATCATGGACAAGTGGTCCATAATGGGTCACTGGGGGGAAAGTTAGGGATGCACAGGGGAGAAGTCAGGGATGATACATACCTCACCATGAGGATGGATGTCAGGGAGGGCAACCATCACACGGTTCCTCCAAGCATCCTGGTGCCACTGTTGGAGACAGAATCCTGGGCTGGATGGGCCATTGGTCTGACCCAGTAACGCCACTGCTCATGATCTTATGTTAAGCTTCTGGAGTGATTGGACACTCATTCCAAGTCCCCACAGGGCTGTGGAGAGGGGCAAACTTCAGTGCAGAGGACCCAAGAGCGGTGTTCTCCACTTGCCACCCCCATTCCAGTGCATCGGCACATCGCAGAGTCCCCTGTGCCTCGTAATTACCAACTGGAGCCCAGAGGCAGGGCTTCCTTTCGATTAATTCCTCTAACAGTTTAGGAATTGTCGGTTATGTCAACATGTCATTATAAAATAAATATGCTGAAGCCCCTAATCTAGCAAACAAAATTCATCAATCATGGGGAGAGTGAGGTGGGCAGAATGAAGGCAGCTCTATCATTCAGCTTGCTGTGAAGAATCAAGGGGCTACATTTAGCACCATTCTGAAAGCAAAGGAAAAAACAGAACTGGCCCCTTTACATCCTTGAGCTACAAATGAATGGTTGCTGCTAGAAGTGTTAATTACCATCTGCAACAAACTAAATATTTCTGGGTTATTTGGGAATTTTGATAGATCATCATGACAATATTTCCAACACTCAGAAAATGGCATTTTACACGTATCCCACTTTCCCCTGATGTTAGGTTCCCTGTAAAATGTTCAGCAGCAACGCCAGTGCCCATACCATGCATTTTCAAGGTCTCCTTGCCTCTGGAGTCAGGAAAACAAGGGTCCCAGGGCTTTGGCCCCCAATTAGGTGTTACAGCCCAGGAGCGAGAACCCCCAGAAATTATAGGGCCATCAGGCAGGTCAGTATCTCCTCTGCCTAATTAGATGATTAAATGGGTTTCACAACAATACTCTCAGTCCACTCCTTTCTTAAGAGATTATCACCCCGGCATGCACGTTCATGCCCCAGACTGCACCACCTCAAGCCCCAAGGGAGGCGCGCGGCCGGTGGGGCTCCTCAGTTCACTAAACACTCCCGATGTTTGGAAAGAACTTGTTTAGTTTGGGAGGAACTTGGAAAGGCCTGTTGAATCCGACTCTGTTGGCCTCCCTTGAGGATTACTGGTTCTATCTTCCAGATCTGTCTCAGGGAGGTGGACTTCCATTGTCCCAGTTTCCTTTGAAATGCCTCTGCTTTGGGTGCTCAGGAGCATGAGGCAGTGTTCTAAGGGATCCATAGCTGGTAGAAAACCTGTCATAAAAGGCAGAGCCCGAGACTGTCTCCATCTGTCCAATTAATCTCTCACTTGGGACATAGAAGAAATGACTCTTGCCTGGACAACTCTGGAGGTAGGCAGGTGCAGAGGTGCTAAAGGGTGTGAGCCCAAGCCACCGAAAGGATAAAAATTTGGGAGATGGGAAACACGGCGAAGCCTACCCTTTCTCAGGCTTCCTAGAAAGCCCCTGAAGGGCAATCCCAGCAAATCCCAGGATGGCAGGTACGACTTCTAATTGAAAGCTCAGGTTCCTCTTGCCCTTTCTTTGTGCCTACTAGACCCTGGCCAGCAGGCCTCCATCTGCCAGCACGTGTGATTTTCAGCTGGGAAAGTACAGCAGGCAAGTGAGAGTGTTGCCTGCACTTCAATTTGCTGCTGGCCCAATCCACTACCCAGAAGGCTAGGAAGAATGGTTTGAGTGTTGTAAAAATAGGAGGGTAAGAACACACAGATACCTTGAGGGGAATGATCAAGACAGTTAATTAAACTTTGTACATGCTGTCGAGCTTGAAGAACCCTGAATGCTAGAGCCTGCCATATTGGGTTACTTGGAGCTCCTGCAACATGGAAACACATTTGGATAAAAATAAATAGCTCTCCTATACTCTGTATCCAAGCTATTTTTCAGTGGCTCAGAGGTGGTGTCAGAGCTTTACATTTTAGAGAAAGCATCGTACCGAGCTGGACCAATAAAGGAAAATCACTGGGCCTGTTCTGTCTTCCACACATCCTCCTCAAAGGATATGAGTGCTCCCAGAGAGGGACCCAAAGAGAGTGGAGGAGAGAGGGGGCAATGGTTATACCTCAGGGTAGCAACTAGCTCACTAAAGAATGGTGAAGGGGTGGGAAGGTAGCATGAAAAAATGAGAAAGGTCAAATATTCTGAGTTTGCCATGAACATGGGAAAAGTGATTCCAAAATGGAGACTGGAAAAAGATCAAGTTGAACCTCGGAATATCAGCCAACAGAAGCCGAAGTCGGAATCTTTTCATGTCCTTCCAAAATATACCTGTGTGGTAACACACACAAAGGAACAGTTCAAAACAGACAAGTGAATGAGACTTTTAAAAATGTCCTATGTGGGCACAAGCTAAGTACAGGAAAGTGGCAATGAAGTTTCACTTTATTCGCGTGGATAAAAATAAGATGAAACTTTATCAGCCCTGATCTAAAAAATGCAGCCTGTGACTGAAGGTGTTCAACTCCGTCATCTCCTTCCTTCCACCCCCAGCTAAATGAGGAGCTGCCAGGGAACTAACATCATGAATAGACAGCTTTCCACCAGGTTGGGGTTGGATGGAAAAAGCTAACATTGGCAACAAACTCCAATTTCCACCAAAGATAATCAGACCCTGATATCACATTTTAATCTGATCACGTACATCACTGTGGGACTCTCACTAATGTCTGGGCCTCAAGGAGAGTAAATCTTTAATTGGGCCCATTCAGGAAAGTTTGGTTTGCCCCCGAGGGCTAAAAAATAGCTTGCCTGGGAAATGTTTCTGTTCATTCCTGCCAATGAAAAAACATTTTTCCAGTTATGGTCAGAACTACAATGACAATTAGCTGCCACGGAGAAGGGGATATATTCACTAGCACTCTACTGGAGCTTAATAAATTCATTATCCTCACTGCCTAGAGATGAAATAAGAACAACAGTAATCAATTATTTCCAGTCACAAAAGCGTGTCTGGAAATGCCATGTGCGTGGTCATGTCAATGAAGCCCCTTAACGCCACCCTGAACAAGCCCTTGAAGAAGAAAATCAATCCTTCTCTGCAGGCACCATCCGCCTGCAGAGTATTTCAAGTTTGCAGGGGGCTGGTGGAAGGATGAAATCAGATGCCCCTCACCTAACCCCAATTTGGCTGTAGTTCAGAGCAAGCTAACCAAAGTTGATGCTCAGTTTGGGGCATGCTGCCCCCTATAGGTGTGGCTGAATTTCTCAAACATCAGCACAGTGGAAATTTAGGACACTACCTCATCTCATTTTTGCTCTTATTAACACTGATTCTCTGGTCCTGCACTGGGTGTTGGGAAGGCTCTCATCTCTCTGCGACCAGATGGAGCCCAGTGGGCAGAATCTCTGGTTGACCTTCTCCTGGGACAGAGATGCTGCTGCTTGATTCGTATTGTCATGAGAAAAGGAGTCCCGCTAAACCATGACAATTCTGCAGAAAGTCATTATTTAAAAATTGTTCCTGAGGTGCCTACTGGCAAAGAATGGAATCAAAATCAATGGTTCAGAAAGGAACCTGTGGGCAGGAAGTACATGAGACCAACACTGGGAAAATGAGGGCAGTGTTACATGGGGAACGGTGGAGTCCAATGGGCCCTCTTGGATAGGAACAAAAACCTTCTATTTAAGACTCCTGAAGGGGAAAGAAAAGTCCATGGTTCTAAGGTGAAGAGAAGCCACACCCTTTTCCAAAATGGTTTCCTCTTTCTCCTTCTCTTCCTACTCCTCCTCCCCCTCCTCCTCCCCCTCTTCCATGCTAGCCCCCTAACCAGTCTAAGCAAGTTAAGGAGGCTGGCCTCTCCCACCAGAGTCACAGTGTAGCCTAATGGAAAAAGCACTGGCCTGGGAGTCAGAGGACCTGGGTTCTAATTCCAACTCTGCCACTTGCCTGTTGTGTGACCTTGGGCAAGTCACTTCAACTCTCAGTGCCTCAGTTACCTCATTGGTAAAATGGGGATTACGACTGTAAACCTCATATGGCACATGGACTTTGTCCAACCTGATTATCTTGTATCTATCCTAGTGCTTAGAACAGTGCCTGGCACATAGTAAGTGCTTAACAAAATCAATAATAAAAAAAACACGCTGGAGTCTCCCATCAAACCTCTGCAACTTTGTAAGTAGCTAGCCCAGACTATAATACTTGGTGGCAGGGAACAGACCCAACCTTGGAGCTGTTTTTCTCTAGGCAGGAGATGACCTGATTCCTTAACCCGGCTTCCTTTTTATTTTTGTACTTTAGAAAACTAAGGAGGTCCCATGACTGCCGGCCTACTCTGGTTGAGATTTCTCAAGTGAAGCTATCTGGGATTTCACCCTTTCTTTGTCTGGAACATGTCCAGATTTGGGAATGGGAAGCTATTCAGCTGGGGATAGTTTTGCTTAATCAATGGCATTGCCTGAAAGTCTACTGAAGGTGAGGCACTATACTAAATGCCAAGGAGAGGACAACAGTAGCAAAACCTACTTTCCCCTGAGACTACTGGGAGAGTTATGATCTTTTGGACAAAGAAAAGTACAGGAATGTTAGATCTCTTAATGCCAAGCTGCCTGGATCACTGGATCCAGCCTTTACTAGGACCACTTAGTTTCTCTTCCTAGTGCTCTATAGCTCCTGGGGTGACCAAGGGCATGCCACTTGACACCTGGGCCTCTCCATTTTGTCCAGGAATGTTAGATCTCTTAATGCCAAGCTGCCTGGATCACTGGATCCAGCCTTTACTAGGACCACTTAGTTTCTCTTCCTAGTGCTCTATAGCTCCTGGGGTGACCAAGGGCATGCCACTTGACACCTGGGCCTCTCCATTTTGTCCTCTCTAAAATGGTCCTAGAAATACAGGCCAACTCTGTATTTCTACCCAGGAGTGTTGGGACACCCAGTTAACAAAAACAAATGAAAGAGCTTTGGAAAATGCAACAAATGAAAGACCTTTGGAAAATGCATATATATATACATATATATGAGAAATCAAGGAGTTCTCATTCAAAGAGTGGTTTGGCATTTCCTAACTAGGAGAGTGCACTCTTCATATATACAAGCCCCTTTTTTTAGGAAATTCTTGCATAATGTCAAGGAAGCAACTGTCTAGAATAGCACATCCATATCCATGTTAGAAAGCTTACAGCTGGGGAAGATCTCAGAATCTTGGGAAGTCACCTAAGAGAAGGATCCAGGGAGGCAGGTTGGGAAATCATGACAACTAAAAGAATCTGTCAGGTCAGGGACAACTGTCCTTCTGCGATAAGTGAACATTCCCTATGAATGCATCATCAGTAAGTGCTTATTTAAGGATGCTCTCTCTGTGCACAATGCTGTAGCAGACACTGAGAGCTACCCTGGTCTCTGATGTGGGGACACTGCAATCTGGAATGATCTCTCTCCATCATAGCTGAGGTTTCACTTTCACACACACACACACACACACACACACACACACACACACACTCTCTCTCTCTCTCTCTCTCTATCTATCTATCTTAACAGGTCCCTTAGACCCATTTAAAACCAACATGTCTTAACGGTGGGAGGGGAGAAGGGTTATTTTGGTTGATGGCACTTTATGTAAATCTGTACTCTCTTCTGTTTTGCTTTCTGAGCTGATTCCAAATGTGCTAAAGCAGATGGAAATGGGCCATCTGTTTGAGTCAGCACTGGTACTGTAAGAATTGCCTCCATCTGAGGACGATAAATGACACTGTGGTGATTACAGGGGCATTGGATCCTGGTTTAATTAGGACACTGCTTCTTCGCTTGAAGAGGAAAAGTCAAGGGGAGAGTCCTGGCTTGGGAGTAGGGAGACCTGGGCTCTAGAAAACCTACATGACCTTGGGCAAGTCACTTAACCTTCCCATACCTGAATTTTTCCATCTAGACAAAATTCCTTCTCCTGGGGATTTTCTGAGGACAAATGAAAAAAATCCATGTGGACGTGATTTGGGCTCCTCAGCAGCTAGGCATGGCAGAGATGTGAGGTGTTGCTATTGGTATTTCAGCAGATGTTCTGCCCTGAAAGGATCTTATACAGAGGAGGGTGGGGAGGGACCAGGGGCAGGAAGATTGCATTCATTCACAGGGACCGGCATTTCTCCACATTTGGCAAAATCCTCCCACAGCTTGGCCATTTAGGACCCAATGAGCTCATCTGGGTGATAACAACTATGGCCAACGGAGAGATTATCCCTTTCACAAGAATCCCTCTCTAGTGAATTCCCTCCTGTCCTTATTCAAGTCAAGAAAGGGATCGGTCAGGGAACGAGATTTCCATCTTCAGCCATTTTTCCCCAGTCCCAGCTCGGCCGAGTGATCATCTTGCCTGGTCTCTTGGGCTCCTATCTTTCCTTTAAATGGCAGCTGAAGATGAACTCTCTCTACCAAACTTAAGGCGTCTTCAGAGGTTGCCAATCCGGAACCTTCACTAAACCTGGAGTGAACCTGATGCTAACAACTCTGGCTACTGGTAGCTAAAGGAATGGACTTGACTGTTCTCCCTTCTGCCACTGGCATATCACCACTGCAAGTTTAGAACACTTTTGAGGTGATGACTATACTGTAGTATCTAGGAAAGTGAATAGACCATTCTTTCCAAAACAATATTGATCTTTCACAGTCTCTATTTTCACATTGGATATTACATTAAAGAAATGTAGAGCATGTAACACAATTGTATAACTGAATAATGAAGCGCTCTCCCTCCCTCTCTATATATAGCTATGAATATATATATCCTTTCAGATAGGTGTTCCTGTCTTTGGCAGAAGTGGAGACTGTGGAGGATGTCATGAATATTCTTTGTTAATGTGAGTGCCAATGTAATCTGGCTCCTGCTCTTCTCTGCTTTTTTCCCTAGTGGGTGGCATCTGCTAACTCTTACAGCATTTTCTGAATTTGCTGAGGAGGCCTCTCTTCAGAGGCAAAGAGCAAATGCAATATTCTCCGGGTCTTGGGGAAGGGGCCCTTTTGTGGAAGACCTTAGGTTCCAAGAGCAACCAGCCCAGCATGCAGTATGCTGCAGTGGTGAACTCCTGAGGACAAGACTGGGGAGATGATACGCTCAGAGTCTCAAAGGTAGTCAGTGTTGGGGGTGGGTGAGAGTCCGTCCCCGATGCCCCAGGCTTGGCCTCCCCGACAGACTACAGTCTGTCTTCGGGATTTATGTCACTGGGAACACCATGGCTCGGTTTTCATCCACCTCACAAGGGGAGCATAGGGCTTTCTGGCCAGGAAACTCACCTGTGTTTACCTGCAACTGAGTGGCTCCAGGTACTAAAGGGAGTCCCTAAGTCAGCAGGTATCTTCATGGATGAGGGAACTGACTGGCAGTGATTTGGATCCAGCCCAGGAGTCTGTCCCGCTGGCCGGGACTGACACCCATCTCCTTCTGCCCCCAGGATTTTCTGGGCACAAAAATCTCACAAGGTTTGACCCTCAAATATAAGGCGTTATTAGGATTCCAAGGTGGACCATCCACTCTCTGCCTCTGCCTCCCTACCCACCGCCGTATCTGCCTGTGGCAACGTGAGGCTAGGGAGGGCCCAGAGAGAGGGAACAACAGCCCAGGCTACTCATTCAGGGAGACATGGCCGCAGTGGGGTGGACCCTGGACACAAGGTGGATACTGTCCCTGCTCCCAAGAGCTTGGGTCTAATTAGCAGAGGGCCATGTCCTGTCCAGATACGTACCTCAGTCTGAAGGAAACACCTCTCAGCTAATGCGTTCGCTGCTCCCTGGAGAGAGCCCTGTTGATCCACAACTTCAATCCTGAGCCCATTTGAAAGGAACCAAAGTCAATTTAAACTTCTGTTTGAATAAAACCCCATCCCAAATGAACATAATTCCATACTAGCAAGAGAATCAAAAGGAAATGACACTTTCTCTCTCCAGCATCAATGGGGGGGCAGAGTGGGGAAAGGCTCCAGGATTGTGGGAGTGGCCATGTCTTCAGGATGCCCGGGCCCCCTCAATCACTGCTCCAGGGAGCAGGGAATGGACAGGAACTTTCTACGAGGGGTTGGAGAGCAAGACAAGAAAATCGTCGTGGCTCACCTGAAAGCAGCATCGGATCCTTGTCAACAGATTTGCGAACCTGATCAGACTCTCCTGTTAATGAACTTTCATCAATCTTGAGGTCATTTCCTTGAATGAAAATCCCATCGGCAGGGAGCAGGTCACCTAATGGCAGAAACAGAAATGGCAAACAGAGGGGAATCGATGAAGCAGCTTCTCCGACAAGAGCTGGGGTCCATTCGTACACAGCCCAGGCCTGCAGGACCAGAAGCACCAAGGGTGTGAATGTCTGCACTGGCCCAGGAGTGGAGGTTCAAGAGCAGAATTGGGCCCTTTGGCCAATCCTCCATGCACCTTGCTCAAGGATAGTGGGTGGTTACGTGGAACATCAAAGCAAGTCAAGCAGCAGATGAGGCACAGATGTCGCTCCCACATTTGAGTTTTCAGACTTTGAGACCCCCAGGTCGGAGGGCCCAGAGGTAATGGCAGGAGCTCTTCCTAAGGTTGCTCTTCACAGCTTGTGATATTTCCATTTTCTTTTTGAAATTGGACACCTGGGTCAGTCCCAAGGTCCTCTTGTCCTCGTCTTCTTCTAGACTGTAAGCTCGTTGTGGGCGAGGAACATGTCTACCGACTCTGTTCTACTTTACGCTCCCAAGCAGTTAGTACAGTGCTCTGCACCCACGGTAAACACTCAATAAATACGACTGAATGATTGACTGATCTACTTAAAGCTGGGATAGGGACTCTTTTGGGGGTGTGCCCTGAGTCTGCCCCACTTGTTTGCTGCCACCATCCCATAACACTTAGATTGGAACCCCCCAGAAGGCACGGGATGTACTAGGGGTTCGGCTAGCTAGTCCTGTATTGTGAGGACTGGCTGCCGGGATCTGGAACAATGCCAAATGCCAACTCTTCCACCCCACCCTCTCCACCCTGGGTCAGTGACTCTGAATTAGTTGGTTTCATACACACAGATTGCTCAGGCATGATCTTTGGTTATAAGCAGATAAGAAGCATTTATATAGATAAGGATTCCATCAGCCTTCCAGACTACAAGCTCGTCCTCTAGACTGCAACTTTATTATAGGCAGAGTATGTCTCTACCAACTCTGATGTAGTGTGCTCTCCAAAGCACTTAGTACAGTGCTCTGTACACAGTACTAAGTAAACACAGTCAGTGCTCAGTAAATACCACTGATTGATCAGCAACCATAATTGTACAACAGGGTTTTACGGTAGATCCTGGAATAATCTCCTTTCCCTAAAATGGTACTTGTTCCTAATTGAACCCCAGGTGCTTTAACCCCTTTCAACTCACTACTGCATTTCCTTTAGCAGCTCCTTCGTGCATATGCACAAAGTCTGCCCTGGTAATTTACCGTACTGAGCAAATCCCAGCTCCCCATGCTCGCTCCCTGGGCACACCTAAGATGGGGACCTCTCCCCGTGCCCTTTAGAAGCCTAAAATGGTTTAGGTCTAAGATCAATCGATCAGTCAACCACTAAATCAATCAATGACACTTACTGAGCACCTACTGAGTGCTACATACTCTACTAAGTGTGTGAGAAGGTACTACAGAAGCAAGACACAGAGCCTTTGTCCTGAAGGGGTTTACAATCTAGTGGGGTTTGGAGTTTCTTCTTCTCTCTGCGAGCCCCCTTTTCCTCACCCAAATCCTCCCCTCTAATTGGCGGTGCTCCAACTGTTGTCACGAGATCAATGACTGATATCCCAAACCTAGCTACTTTCCCTCTGGGAGAGGTCTAGAGGAGTGAGCAGTTTCTCAGTTCTAGAAAGTACGGGGCCTTTCCTCCTTAACTATGGACAGGGCTAGTCCAACTTGGATTGTGATCCAGCCATAAGAAAAGACCCTTGTTTTTGTCAGACAGAAAGTGATGAGCCCTCTTTAGAAAGAGACCTTTACAAAATAGCAGGAGCGCATGATGGTGAGGTTGATGTGTTGGGCTGACTCGTAGAATCTCCCAGATTACAGCTATCATTCCAGCAGTTGGGATCTGACATTCCCCAATTCCTATTCTGAGGGAAATGCCTCCCTGTGCATTTTGATAATTGCCCCTCGGGGCTACATACAGCTGGAGTAAGTTTCCTGCAGGAGAAAGCTTCTCTAAGTTTTCTGTGACCAGCACTTAACATGACCAAGTCCCCAACCATGAGAACTACAGCTCTCCACATCATTTCCTCCCTCTTTCTGCAAAATCAGCTTAAATCTCTTGTCTCAAGAGCTAATCTGGGCCACGGTTACACTAACAATCATCGGTGTTTTATACAGACTGATGTTGGATGAATAGCAGCAAATTGGACCCAAGTTGAAGTGGTGTCTACTTTGGCCTTGAATGAAATTTTAAACCGACTGGTCGCCTGATATGGTATTTACTGATTAAATCTAAAGGGAAAATCTCTCTTACTGCATCCGGCCTAAGTGTATATACCCTCTCGTGCCATTATACTACATCTCAAATACCAAGAAAAACTTGGAAATCATGCAGAAAGTCTGAGGTTTCCTGAGGAGAGACTTACCATATTTTACCTGCGCAATGTCACCGACCACTATCTCGGCCACAGGGATCTGAATGACCTGGGCTCCTCGGACCACAGTGAACTTCTGCTCCTGTTCAATGCGGCTCTGAAGACCCCGGAACTGTTTCTCCTTGCTCCAGTCATTGAAGGCGGTGACCAGGACGACACAGATGACCGACAGAAGTATGGCAGCACCCTCAATCCAGCCTGCCTCCGCCTCCCCTTCATCCTCAGCACCAGCCTGCGCTGCAGCACAACCTAAACAGGAGAGGGGAGAAACCATGTGGAGTGTCAAGAAAAGTCACTCAACACAAGAGATCGTAGCAAACCAAAAGGGAAGGCCAGTAGAAACCATTCCCAGTAGCTCTGTAAGTAATAGGTAGCGATCCATCAAAAGCACGTTGCTGGTCTTTCATTCCTGCTGAAGATTCCCAGAGGCAAAATTAATAACATCAACTTTTATCTCATATGAACAGGTTTGGCCCTTAAACAGCTGGACAGCAAGCTATTGCAAAGTACAGAATAAGAATAATTGTTCTGGCATTCGTTAAGCGCTTCTTGTCTTATGCCGTCGAGTCGTTTCCAACCCACAGCGACACCACAGACACATCTCTCCCAGAACACCCCGCTCGCCATCTATAAATGCTCTGGTAGTGTATCCATAGAGTTTTCTTGGTAAAAATACGGAAGTGGTTTACCATCGCCGCCTTCTGTGCCGAAAACTCGAGCCTCCGCCCTCACCTCTCTCCCATGTCGCCGATACCCAGCATGGGTGAGTTTTGACTTGTAGCAGATTGCCTTCCGCTCGCTAGCCGCTGCCCAAGCTAGGAATGGAATGGGTAGGCCTCTGCTTGACTCTCCTTCCAATAACTGAGCCTGGTAGAGTACTGGAAACTCTCCAAATGGGACCCTGAGAGGGTATAAGCCCTTACTATGTGCCAATCAATCAATCCATCGCATTTATTGAGCACTTACTGTGTACAGAGCACTCTAGTTAAGCGCTTGGGGGAGTACAATATAACATACAATAGAGTCAGTAGACACATTTCCTGCCCACAGTGAGCTTACAGTCTGGAGGAATAATTGTGGTATTTGTTAAGCGGTTACTATGCGCCAGGTAAATGCTGGGGTGGATGCAAGCAAATTGGGTTGGACAAAGCCCTTGTCCCACATGGGTCTCACAGCCTCGATATCCATTTTACAGATGAAGTAACTGAAGCACAGAGAAGTGAAGTGACTTGCCCAGGGTCACATGGCAGACAAGTATCAGAGCTGGGATGAGAACCTAGGTCTGACTCCCAGGCCTGTGCTCTCTCTATTAGGCTCCTGTGACAAGCACTGTACTAAGTGCTGGAGTAGATACAAGGTAATCAGTTCTCACATGGGCATCACAGTCTTAGTAGAGAGAGAACAGGTAATGAATGCCCATTTGGCAGATGAGGAAACTGAGGCACACAGAAGTGAAATGACTTTCATTCATTCATTCAATAGTATTTATTGAATGCTTAATATGTGCAAAGCACTGTACTAAGTGCTTGGAATGTACAATTCGGCAACAGATAGACAATCCCTGCCCAATGACAGGCTCACAGTAATAATAATAATAATGTTGGTATTTGTTAAGCGCTTACTATGTGCAGAGCACTGTTCTAAGCGCTGGGGTAGACACGGGAATTAGGTTGTCCCACGTGGGGCTCACAGTCTTAATCCCCATTTTACAGATGAGGTAACTGAGGCCCAGAGAAGTTAAGTGACTTGTCCACAGTCACACAGCTGACAAGTGGCAGAGCTGGGATTCGAACTCATGACCTCTGACTCCAAAGCCCATGCTCTTTCCACTGAGCCACGCTGCCACACAGTCTAAACGGGGGAGACAGACAGCAAAGCAAAACAGAACAAAACAAAAACAAGGCAACATCATCAAGATAAATCCATTCATTCAATAGTATTTCTTGAGCGCTTACTATGTGCAGAGCACTGTACTAAGTGCTTGGATAGAATCAAGGGGATGTATACCTCATTAACAAAATAAATAGGATAATAAATAATATATATATAAATTAGCACAGTGCTGAGGGGAGGGGAAGGGGGAAGAGTGGAGGGTGGGGGGGAGAGGAGGGGGAGCAGAGAGAAAGGAGGGGCTCAGTCTGGGAAGGCCTCCTGGAGGAGGTGAGCTCTCAGGAGGGCTTTGAAGAGGGGAAGAGAGTTAGTTTGGCGGAGGTAAGGAGGGAGGGCATTCCAGGACAGCGGTAGGACATGGGCCAGGGGTCAACGGCGGGATAGGCATGAACGGGGCACAGTAGGGAGGTGAGTGGCAGTGGAGCGGAGTGTACGGGGTGGGCAGTAGAAACAGAGAAGGGAGGTGAGGTAGGAGGGGGCAAGGTGATGGAGAGCTTTGAAACCAAGAGTGAGGAGTTTTTGTTTCGTGCGAAAGTTGATAGGCAACCAAAAGAGGTTTTTGAGGAGGGGAGTGACATGCCCAGAGCGTTTCTGTAGGAAGATGATCCGGGCAATGGAATGAAGAATAGACTGGAGTGGGGAGAGACAGGAGGAAGGGAGATCCGAGAGGAGGCTGACATAATAATCCAGTCGGGATATTATGAGAGCAAGGTCCCACAGCAGACGAGTGGTGGAACTGGGATTAGAACTCAGGTCCTCTGGCTTCCAGTCCCGTGTTTTTTCCAGTAGGCCATGTAGCTTCATCACTGGGAACAATCAAAAACCTCCCTTGGATTCAGAGATCGGACTGAATCCAAGGGAAATCAAGCCCCCCAAATATGTAAAAATTCACTCCATCCCAACCAGGGAAAAAATATGATGGCCAAGCTGCCACAGAATTGTCCTTTGGCAGAGAATACTGACCCTAGGACTGACAAGCTCTTTGTCCTGGTAATTTATGCAACTGCTATGCCTCCCTGTTAGCGGAGAGTCTGTCTTTTGGGCCAACCAGGAAAGCATGCCTCTAAGATTCTCCCTAATGGAACCAAACACTTAGAACAGTATTCTGCACACAGTAAGCACTCAATAAACACCATTGATAGATTGATCTCCTCAGATCAGGCAAGGCCCGCCTGACTGCATCTAGCCCTTTCCTTTAAGCTCCGCTTTCTAGACTGTAAACTCATCCCTCCAGATTGTGAGCTCGTTATGGGTGTCTGCTAATTCTGTTGTATTCTCCCTAGCGCTTAGTATGGCACTCTGCACATAGTAAGCACTCAACAAATATGATTGATTCATTGCTCTGTTCCTTCCTGATGCTACATACTAGATCATGTTCTGCTGGGTGTTTAGCGTCTCTACCTAGTAAAGCTGAAAATCTCCATTTGCAAAGAACCTTTAAGAGAGTCGCATAGCTTCATAAAGGACAAGTCCTGTGAGTCTAGACTAAATCCAGGTGACTAGCCCGGTCGAAGTGGGGGGCAGGGGGAGGAGGAGGAGACAATCGCATAGAAATTATAAGCATATATGCATCAATAAACTGGAAATATATGATTCAGACCCATAAATCACTCAATCAATGGTATTTGAGTGCTTAGTGCATGTAGAGCACTGTACTAAGCACTTGGGAGAGTACGATAGAGTCGGTAGGCCACAGTCAGTTGGGAAAATTATTATCAGTGAATTTCAGTCAACCCTGGGATTCACAAGGGGGGCCTGTAGAGTGGATCTTGGACCAGATGTGTTTGATTTTTTCATGAACACCCTGAAAGTTGGGCTAGATAAAACTCATTGAGTTTGCTGAAAATACCAAGCTAGGGGAGGAGGACCACTGTCAACTTAGAGGACTGATTCTGAATCTGAAGTGACCTTCATAAATTGGAGGTGTGACCTATATTAGAAGAATGAAGCTCAATAAGGATCAGTGAAGCCTAGTATACTTAGAGAGGGAGGGAAATGTGCATAGATACAAAATGATAAACTGTGTGGTCTAGTGGAAAGAGCACGGGCCTGGGAGTCAGAGGACCTGGGTTCTAAGTCCAGCTCTGGCATTTGCCTGCTGTGTGACCTTGGGCAAATCACTTTATTTCTCTGTGCCTCTGTTTCCTCTTCTGTAAAATGGGTGTGAAACGTCTGTTCTCACTCCCTCTTTGACTGTTCCAGGTGGGACAGGGACTGTATCCTACCTGATTATCTTGTATCTACTCTAGTGCTTAGTTCACAGCTTGGTACATAACAAGGTCTTAACACTTATTATTATTATCATTACTATTAGAACAGGCTGGTAACAAGTACACTATTGTGCGAGTCATCTTTATCCCCAAATAGTGGCCATATGCACTAAGCAGGAGGAAAGAGATGAAGAGGACACAAGGAGAGGGGAAGAGAATGGACAACTTGGAAGAGTTAGTGAGAAAAGGTGGAAGTGGGGTAGGAAAATGAAAAGAGAGCTCAACAGACCAGTGAAGATCAAGAACATGAAAACCAGCCAAATGTCTCAGTGGATTGTAAACTATGAATCAGCAATGTAGTATGCTAGTTAAAAACAAGAATAAGAAAAATCCAGGGAGCATAAATAGGAGTGTAGCATGCAAATATTAAGGAGTTAACTCCATGTCACACTATGCATCTGACGGACCACAGGACGAGAAGCAGTATGGCACAGTGGATAGAACACAGGCCTGAGAGTCAGAAGGTCATGGGTTCTAATCCCAGCTCTGCCACCTGTCTGCTGTGTGACCTTAGGCAAGTCACTTCACTCCTCTGGGCCTTCTCACCTGTAAAATGGGGACTGAGACGGTGAGCCCTATGTGGTAAAGGGACTGTGTCCAACCCAATTTGCTTGTATTCACCCCAGGGCTTAGTACCGTGTCTGGCACATAGCAAGCCCTTAACAAATACCACAATTATTATTATTATTACTTATGTACAGATCCATAATTTATTTACATTAATGTCTGTCTCCCCCTCTAGATTGTAAGCTCCTTGTGGGCAGAGAACACGTCTACCAACTCTGTTGTATTGTACTTTCCCAAGTGCTTAGTACAGTGTTCTGCACACAATAAGTGCTCAATAAATACAATTGATTGATTGATTGATTGAGACCATAGTACTATGGTCACTGAAAGAGGAACATGAAGAACTCAGAAAGGGATCAGAGGACAGCCAAGATAATGTCTGAAAGGATAGAATATAGGCATAATAATAATAATATTAATAATAATTGTTAAGCACTTACTAAGTGCCAAACACTCACTGGGGAAGATACAGTGCAAGTATATCTGACACTACCCCTGCCCTATGTGAACACTCAGAGTAGTCCTTGACACATAGTAACTGCTTAACAAAATCTATTTTTTTAAAAAAAAAGGGAGTTAGAGGAAAGGCAACTAGAACTGGGATTATTTCAACCAAAGAAGAAAAGACTGAGGAGCAATTCAATTACCCCTCTTCAAGAATCTGAAAGGTCCTTACCTTGAGGATTTGCTATTCATTTCCACTGAGGACAGAACAAGATACAATAGGCTTTAACTATAGCACGGTAGTTTAAAATAAGTGGTTTTAGAAAGTAAAATCCTGTTAAAACTTTGGAAAGGATGACAGTCGAAAGTTGGAGAATCTGTTTTCCTGGAGATCTTTAAAAATACAATTAAGTCTTATAGTGTCAACAAGGGTTTGACAAAATCACCTCTTAAGGTTTCCCAAGCCCCAGCCAGAGGAACTGAGGAAACACTATGGCATATCTATGTTGCTGGGGAAAAAATAATCTTTCCATTTTAAAACACGTATTCATTTTTCTGTCACAAAGAAAAATGACAAGTGTGAAAATATCAAAGAAAGAAACGGTCTGGGTTAGGAAGTGAAAACGCGCAAGCATTCATCAGAATTTCCACCCCAGGGTTGATTGAGGGTATGAGGAAAAAATCTCTTGCCCATTTTTCTTTTGCCATGTGCTCCTGGCTCCAGAGATTAAATTTATCCCCCTAAGAAGCGACTTTAGACATAAAACTCTCACTCTCCTCCGAAGTCCCCAGGTTGAAATTCTCTCAGTTCAGTGACACCAGATGGCACCGTGTAGAAAATTTTTTTCAAAAGGAATTTACAGTGCTTTTTTTTGATCTGGTTAGTTGGTACTAAGAAAGGACATGAAACCAAATTGTTTTTTCCCCTGCTTCTCCCTGCCAATGGCCAGCAGGCCCAGGCAGGTTCTGCAGAGCCCTGGAAAGACACTGCTCTAAGTGTCAACAAAATGAACTTGTGATCAGAATGATGGACAATGGAAAGGGAAATAATCTTCCCCAACTGGATTACTGCATCAGCATCCTTTCTGATCTCCCAACCTCCTGTCTCTCCCCACTTCAGTCTAAACTTCACTCTGCTGCCCAGATCATCTTTCTACACGCTCTGGGCATGTCACTTCCCTCCTCAAAAATCTCCAGTGGTTGCCTACCAACCTTCGTATGAAGCAAAAACTTCTCACTATTGGCTTCAGAGAGCTCCATCACCTTGTCCACTCCTACCTCACCTTCCTTCTCTCCTACAGCCTGGCCCGCACACTCTGCTCCTCTGCCGCTAACCTTCTCATTGTACCTCGTTCTCACCTGTCCCACCATCGACCCCGGCCCACGTCCTACCATTGGCCTGGAATGCCCTCCCTCCTCACATCTGCCAAATAGCTCACTTTCTCCCTTCAAAGCCCTAATGAAAGCTCACCTCCTCCAGGAGGCCTTCCCAGACTGAGCCCCCCTTTTCCTCTGCTCTTCCTCCCCGCCCCATCACCCCTACTCCCTCCCTCTGCTCTACCTCCCTCCTTGCCCCTTGCCCCACAGCACTTGTGTATATATGCACATATTTATTATTCTATTTATTTTATTAATAATGCTATTGATGTCTGTCTCCTTATTTTGTTTTATCTGTCTCCCCGCTTCTAGACTGTGAGCCCGTTGTTGAGTAGGAACTGTCTCTATTTGTTGCCAAACTATAGTTTTCAAGTGCTTAGTACAGTGCTCTGCACACAGTAAGCACTCAATAAATACGATTGAATGAATGAATGAATGAATGAATGAATGAATGAATGAATGAATGAATGAATGAATCAAAGAGTCAGGGCCGTTCCAAGAAAATAGGGCAATTTAAACTGGGTCTCTATGGCCGGTGCCTAGACTGGTCCAACCCACCCAAAATACTAGAACCTGAGACTGGGAGAGGAGGCAGAGACTTGTTGGCTGGCTGACCCCGAGAGGGTGGAGGTCCCCATGTAGCATTCATGAGCCTGGGGAAACAACGGAGGGGCAGAACTCTGCTCTGAGCCCTTACTTTAATCATTATTAATCCCACACCTAAACACACTATCCCAGTAACTCTTTGGACTGAAGCTGCTTCCCTCATCATTGAGAAAGAGAGAATGCAGGGAAGATCAATTAATCAATTGCATTTATTGAGCACTTACTGTGTGCAGAACATTTTACTGAGCTTTTGGGAGAGTACGAATAGAGATATAACAGACTTGGTCAATACATTCCCTGCCCACAGTGAGCTTACAGTCCAGAGGGGGAGAAGTGACAACACCTCAACACTTATTGCTGAATTGTACTTTCCAAGTGCTTAGTACAGTGCTCTGCATGTAATAAGCGCTCAATAAATAGGACTGAATGAATGAACTTCAACCTTCCCTTGAACATCCCTTTTTCTATCAAAATACGAGGGCTTCCAAAAAATAACCAGCCAACATATGGACACGTGGTCTTCGTTCTTGCTATGTTCTAAACTGGGAGCTCCTTGTGGACAGGGAATGTGTCTAACTCTGTTGTACTCTCCCAAGCACTTAGTATTCATTCATTCATTCAACAGTATTTATTGAACGCTTACTATGTGCAGAGCACTGTGCATACAGTAAGCGCTGAATAAATACCAGCATCATTTATTTATTTAGCTAGCTGCTTCCTTGTGGGTTTCCTATATCTATCCTCTTACTCTTTTACCGACTGTATATTTGCCTTTTTTAGAGTGTTCTTCCCCTCATTCGATTGTAAGCTCCTCAAGGATAGGGGCCATGTGTTTTTCTTCTACTATATGTTCCCCATCCTATCAGTGGAAAGAGCACGGGCTTTGGAGTCAGGGCTCATGAGTTCGAATGCCAGCTCTGCCACTTGTCGGCTGTGTGACTGTGGGCAAGTCACTTAACTTCTCTGTGCCTCAGTTCCCTCATCTGTAAAATGGGGATTAAGACTGTGAGCCCCACGTGGGACAACCTGATTCCCCTATGTCTACCCCAGCGCTTAGAACAGTGCTCGGCACATAGTAAGCGCTTAACAAATACCAACATTATTATTATTATTACCATGAGGGTGGGTGAAACAGCCCAAAATAGACGGTAAACTCCTTGAGGGGAGGGATTATATCTAACTCTATTATACCCTCCCAAATGCTTCATACAGTGCTCTGCACACAGTAAACATTTAATAAAACGATTGATTGGGCAATGTCTGCTGGGGCTACGACAACGGTGGTGAAGGGTCTTTATGCCTTCAGCACCTCTCATGACAGACAGTGGTAGCAGGAATCTGTAAAATAACTGGCTAACATGGGCAGGGAAGACCGTAGTGGCCACCAAAATGGCTACTCCAGCTGCCTGGGCAGTCATTCTTTTATGCTAGGGCACAACATGGCCACCATGATGCCCACCCACTTGCTTGTTGCACCCTCTATCCCAGCGGGAAATTGGCTGACAAGAATGAGAGAGTGTTAGTGGTGCTGCACAAATCACTAGCCCTAAAACCATCTTGCTGGTTCCTGCTCTCAAAGTCTTCATGACTAGACAGGCTTGTCCGTCATTTATGACAGGATAGTCCGTCATCATCATTATCACTATGTTTCAAGCAGCGTGGCTCAGTGGAAAGAGCCTGGGCTTCGGAGTCAGAGGTCATGGGTTCGACTCCCGGCTCTGCCACTTGTCAGCTGTGTGACTGTGGGCAAGTCACTTAACTTCTCTGTGCCTCAGTTCCCTCATCTGTAAAATAGGGATTAACTGTGAGCCTCACGTGGGACAACCTGATTATCCTGTATCTCCCCCAGCGCTTAGAACAGTGCTCTGCACATAGTAAGCACTTAACAAATGCCAACATTATTATTATTTAGATCATAACGATGGTCCCACTGCCCTCCACTGCTGGCAAGAGCCTGATCATGGTCCTCTTGGACGAGATCCTGAAGAATATCGTTAGCTGTATGCTTCCAGAATCAGTTGATTAATAGTAGTTTTGGGGCATATTCTCTACACAGAGCACTGTACTCAGAAGAATAGTCGATACGATTCCTGCCCTCAAAGAGCTTACAAATCAGCGGAGGAGGGAGAGTTGTTGTTGTTGGCTTATGCTGTCGAGTCATTCATTCAATAGTATTTATTGAACGCTTACTATGTGCAGAGCACTGTACTAAGCGCTTGGAATGTACAAGTCGGCAACAGATAGAGCCAGTCCCTGCCCTTTGATGGGCTTACAATCTATCCAACCCACAGCGACGCCATGGACACATCTCTCCCGGAATGCCCCACCTCCATCTGTAATTGTTCTGGTAGTGGATGCATAGAGTTTTCTTGGTAAAAATCCGGAAACAGTTTACCATCGCCTCCTCCCGTACAGTAAACCTGAGTCTCCGCCCTTGACTCTCTCCCATGCCGCTGCTGCCCAGTACAGGTGAGTTTTGACTTGTAGCAGAATGCCTTCCATTCGCTAGCCACTGCTCAAGCTAGGAATGGAAAGGAAAATGCCTCTGCCTGACTCTCCCTCCTAGAGTCGAGACTGGTAGAGTACTGGAAACTCTCCAGGTGTGACCCTGAGAGGGCAGGAGGGAGGGAGACAGACGCTAAAATAAATTACAGGCTGGTGGAAATAATAGAGTATAGGAATCACATTATTGCTTTAGACCAGAATATGGCATATCAGACATGATCTTCACGGTGTGCCAGATATAGGAGAAATGAAGGGGGCAGTTCCAAGACCTCTATAGAGTTTTCCTAGGCCTCATAAAAGGATGACATCATGATTTAGATCTGGGCTCTGGCAATTACTTAATAAATTTGTCTATCCTTAGGCAATTATCATGATTCTGAAATTGGTCTACAGTTCATTCATTCAATCATATTTATTGAGAGCTTATTGTGTGCAGAGCACTGTACTATGGCACAGCTGATCATGTCAGAGCCAAGCGTGCACTGTCTGATCCATTCTCCCTTGTCACTGGAGTTTAGCAGGGCTACAGAATCAGTCTGGTCTCATTCAGTTTATTTCACGCCACTATTCTGAAAACTCTAACCAGGAACCTGGACTCTGGTCAGAATGATAACTGTGGTATTTGTTAAGTGCTTACTGTGTGCCAAGCACTGCACTGAGCACTGAGGCAGATTCAAGATTATCAGGTCAGACACAGTCCCTGTCTCACGCGGGGCTCACAGTTCAAGTTGGAGGGAGAAAGGTACTGAATCCCTATTTTACAGATGAGGAAACTGAGGACCAGGCCTTCTGCTCAGTATCACACAGACAGTAAGTGGTGGAGCTGAGGTTAGAACCCGGGTCCTCTGACTCCAGGCCTGTCCTCTTTCTACTAGGGGTCACTGTTTCTTTTATGATATTTAGGGTAACTTAGCTCAACAGTCTATGAGCATCATCTACAGTCCTAGAGATAGTTATTCAAAAGTTGATACCGGACTCTATAGCACAACCAAGAAGGCACGTTGACGATTGTAAACCATCTTACAGAATCAGCCCAGAGTTATGGACTAAGAATAAATCTGAAGAAAATCAAGATAATTATCAGCCTGCACCAGGAGACCTGACCCACATCCAGGCACTTGGAAATCAATGCCCTTATAGAATTCAGTTACTTAGACAAGGCAGTATAAAAACAAATAAAAAGGCCAACATATCCTTAGGGAGACTCTCAAATAGAGTGTGGCAGGAATGTGTATCAGGCTCCAGACCAAACTGAAGGTCAGTGGAGCTGTAGTGCTGTCAATCAATCAATCAATGATATCATTGAGCACGGTGCACTGTGTGCTCTGTATTATACTTGGGAGACTACTTAGTGCACTTGGGAGAGTATAATACAAGAGAGTTGGTAGACTCATTCCTTGCCCATACCGATTTTCTATATGTTTGTGAGACTTGGACACCTCACAAGAGCCAAATCGTCAGCAGTTCTTATCAGTCTATCAGTGCCACTTACAGACCTTACTCATCGTAAGATGAGAAGAAGGGTTTGCAAACAACAAAATCCTGGAACAAAGGCATTCTACTAGCTTGAAGCTACGCACACCTCACCCCAGCTATGCTGAAATTCAGTAGATACCCACTCAGGTGCTCTCTTGGGAGCTGAAATGGAATGAATGAAAATAAGAGGGGCAGAGCAAGTGCTTTAAGGACACGGTAAAACAGAACTTCGGGTATTGTGGTGAGATAGCTTGAAGTTGAGAGACAGGTCAGGCTTGCATACTGCAATCAAGAAAGGATGGCTCTTCTTGAGCAGAAATTCTGAGAGTGTTCTGAGAACAAAGAGACAAAAAGATAAACAGCTCCATGCACTGTAAAAACCAAGTACATTAGCACATTAAGGGTGAGTTTTCATGTATGTAAAGTCAAGTCAAAATTGTCAGTACCATTTTAGACTTGTCAGCAGCAATATCTCAAACACACACATATAGACAGTTGCTCAAAGGACGTATGTACATACACAAATAAATACCTAAATACATACGTGTGTGCACTTGTCCCCTTTGAGTTCAAAGATGAAATTGATGAGATTTTATTAGCGGGTGCGGGTGTGACGGATAAGAGTGATGCGTGACAGAAATTCCCTTCTGCAGTGTGCACATAAAGATGGCCCCTTACTGCCCTGTTGCAATTTTTACCCACAGTATGGACACTGCTCTCTTTTTTGGTTCTGTTGGTGTCACGATTCTTCCAAAGCCTTTGCTCTAAGACTAAGAGCCCATTTCTGATCGCTGCACACTAAGCTGACCTGTCTTCAGTGGCTGCCTGCCAACTCTATCCTGCTATGCCACATTGTTTGAGGTTTTGCTTCACTATTCCTTTAAAGAGCTCCTTCTGTCCACCTTTTCTATGATTACCTCATTTTTAGCTCACCGCACAGAGCAGTTGTTTGAGTATCCTGCTGTCATCCATTTTCCTCACGTAGCCCATGCAGCAAAGGTACGATGTGATGAGAATTGCTTCGTTGCTGGTGGTTAGACTGCATTCTAGACAGTGTGTGTGTGTGTGTGTGTGTGAGAGTGTGATATATGTCTGCTTTAGTCTCAGTCCTATAGGCACCAGACATATGAACCATTAGCAATTTGAGCTAAGTTTTGGGTTTATGTCATCAGGGATTTACCCAAAAAGAAATGTCTTTCTCTACCGTTTCCTCTGGGTAGAAGCCACATATGAAATGATTTATGAGCAAATATGGGCTATTTTATCGTTCACAAGCTCCCTGACTCCTTTGCATCTAAGAAGTGACCTTTAGTTATGGTCCCAGAGGTGCAGCAGAGGAAAAGGCGGACACCGAGTGAAGGGGAAAAACATTTCTGGCTAGAACCCAGGCCAAGAGAGGGGGAGATGACCTGATTCCAGGTTTGCTGTGGGCTAGAAAAGGTCCCCACCACTCAAAAATTCAGGAAAACACATGAAGGTTGAAAGAGTGAAGGACTGAAGCTTCACTGCTGGCATTCAGGACAACAGCTGCAAGGAGTTCAAGTTGGATGCTTGGGCAACTCGGCCATCACGCTAGCTTCCCTGTCTTCAATCATCACATAGGTCTCTCTGCGCATGTAGAAGGATGATTTTTAAATGGAAGAAACTTAGAAGGGTTTAAGAAACAAATTTTGGGTCCTTTGGAAAAATGAAAAGAAAAAACATCTCTCTGCATGTAATAAATGCAGGGACTGTTTTAGAGGACAGCTTTGATGAGGGCAATAATTCACAGAGGGATTCATCCAATAATTACTAATCAGATCAGATTATCAGGGGAAAGTCCTAAAATAGGGAATCACAGAACATCTGTATCCTGAGCAAACCCCTTCTCCGGCACACCTCCAAGTAACTGTCCAGCCTACACATTTCTATTTTTACCCTCAGAACACCTTGTGCAGTTTTACACCCACACAACAACTTCCTAGGGAAAATCTCATCACGCCCTCAGCAGCACTTTTTTTATGAATCAAGCTGAATCTATCATCTGCAGTATGCCTATTAAAAGCTCCAACACCTAAGTAGTCCCATTAAACTACTCTGGGTTCAGCCAAATTATCGTAGCCAGGGTTTCCCTAGCTCTAAATCTACTCCAAGTTTTGATTTTCCTTGGAAAAAAGTTTATGAGTTGTTAATGTGAGCCTCCAAGGGAGGATCTTCCCACCCACACCCAAACTCCCTTGATATAGCATCAACACCACTTGATGATGATGAAATAGCTCTCCTCAAAATGGGAGGGATGGCTTCAGATCCTTTTTTCTTTTTCTGGAGAGAGAAGGGAGTGTGGGAACTGGATGAAGGGATAAACAAAACCTAATATATCTAGTTATCCTTCATTATCAAAGTTGAGGCCAAAGATGCCTTAGTGCAGCGAGTGTGGTTCAAAAGACTAGTGCATGCCTGAGTGTCCTTCACACATAGTGTTCACCAAAGGATTGGTCCTTCATTGGCTACTCTCAGGCCTGTCACTGTTTTCAGGGAAGGCTCTTAGAATACCAGTCTACCTCAAGGAAGCACTTTACTTCATCAGATAGTTGCTGCAAGAGAATGCTGTTATCACCCATTCTTCTCACCTGCCCTATCCAGAGGATCTGGGTTGCCATTCAATGCTAATGAGTTGACTGTGATCCAGGACTTCAGCCTTAGTGATTATTCTGTCCTGCCATTCGATGTTGAGTATGGCCTATGGGTGGTGCTGATGAAATTTCACAAGAAGTGGGATAATGACTACTCAATCAATCGAGGACAGTATTTACTTAGCACTTACTGTGTGCAGAGCATTGGACTAAATGCTTGGGAAAGTACAACAGAGTTGGTAGATACCTTTCCTGCCCATGAAAAGCTTACTGTCTAGAGGGGGAGATGGACATTATAAAATACATTACGGATATATACATAAGTGCTGTGGGGCTGAGGATGGGGTGAATATCAAATGATTAAAGGGTACAGATCCAAGTGCAAGAGTGACACAGAAGGGAGAAGAAGTAATAGAAATAAAGGCTTAGTCAGGGAAGGTCTCTTGGAGTAGATACTCTTTTAATAAAGCTTTGAAAGTTGGGAGAGTGATGGTCTGTCAGATATGAAGGGGGAGGGAGTTCCAGGCCAGGGCAGGATGTGGGGAAGGGCTTGGTGGAGAAATGGATGGCACAGTGAGTAGGCTGGCATTAGAGTGAAGTCTGTGGGCTGGGTTACAGTAGGAAATCAGTGAGGTAAGGTAGGAGGGGGTGAGCTGAATGAGTGCTTTAGAGCCAATGGTACTGAGTTTCTGCTTGATTCCTGGGGGTTTTTAGCCCTAAATCCCAGCCAAAAGAGACCCCAGAATCACTGTAGCAGTGCCTGGATGCTGATCAGCCTCCACCGGATCTTAAAGCCCCCCATATTTCTCATTCTACTGCAGGTTTTAGGGTCTCTTCACTGCCCTCCAAGTCCCTGCACCCCCTCTTCCTGCCACCACTCTATGGCTTAAGGTGTCTTCCCAAAGGTGTAGAGGTCATTGGGGACTATCCCCTTCCCAGGGCTGGCTGCAGGAAGCCTGAGGACAAAGGGTGCCCACCCATGACTCCCCAGATTGCGTCTCCCCAACAACCAGAACTTCTCCCCCAGTCCCTACCGCGGGCAGACACCAAGATCAAGGCTCTCTACAGTATTTAATATATTCTTAAGGTAACAACCAAAACAAATCCTGGGTAAACAGACTGGCCTTGGATCTATTACTTTTCCCCTTCCAGGGCACACGTTCTTCTCCCCCTTAATGGTAATGATTGAGCTACTACTGAGTGTTGGGTACGGCTCCCTGCCTTCTAGAGGCTTAAAATCTAATGGAAGTGAGTGACAAAATGATTTACAGACAGCAAAAGCTGGAGGAAGAACAATGATACAGCAGTACAAATACATCAGTATGAAACAGCTGAACAAATAACTGAATACATAGATAAATATCTAAATGAAATATG
Source organism: Ornithorhynchus anatinus (assembly GCF_004115215.2). Taxonomy (NCBI): domain Eukaryota; kingdom Metazoa; phylum Chordata; class Mammalia; order Monotremata; family Ornithorhynchidae; genus Ornithorhynchus; species Ornithorhynchus anatinus. Next base: position 103,421,588 of record NC_041749.1, read on the forward strand.
TAAATAAATAAAAGTATTCATATGGACATGATCCCAGGGGATAGAAATAAACTATTAAGGGTAGTTGTTGGACTGGCATGCCTTAGGTGTTGTGACTTGATCAGGGAAGACTTCCTGGAGAAAGAGGTCTTTCTGGTTTAACAGCCAGGGAGAAGGTTGAACATCACAAGGTTGAACATCATAATTTAATAGGTATTTAACTTGGCATGAAGTTTAAAGTTAAATAAAGTCTGAACTTTTGAACAAACCATTGCAGCCTTGACTTACTAGAGACAATAACAGCTGCAATCCTATGTGGACTGGTCAAATGTGCTGGACATGTTGCAAAACAATATCAACCTTGTGGTTTCCGAATCTCAAGCAAGACTCCAACATTGCATGGGACCAAATTTTCAAACTGTAAATCCATGTTTTGGAGTATCATGATGTTTAGCACTTCATCTCTGCAATTTATTTATCTTTTTAAATGGCTATCAAGTGCTTAGTATGTGCTAGGGACTGTACTAAGCACTGGGGTAGATACAAGACAATCAGGTTGGCCACAGTCCATGTCCCACATGGGTCTCACAGTCTTAATCCCCATTTTGCAGATGAAGTAATTGAGACACGGAGGAAGGAAGTGACTTGCCCACTCTCACACAGCCGTCAAGTGGCAGATCCAGGATTAGAACCCAGGTCCTTCTGCCTCCCAGGCCCAAGATCTTCCCCCCAAGCCACATACTTATATGTCTTCCCCTCTAGATAGTAAGCTCCTTGTAGGCAAGGAATGTGTCTACCAACTCTCTTGTACTATACTCTCCCAAGTGCTTAGCTCAAAGCTCTGCACACAGTATACACACAATAAATACACTTGATTGATTCAAGCCTTGGATTCACGGCTAGAAGTGTATCAGTGTGGCCTAGTGGGGCCAATGTCATGTACATACATATATGACATTTTACATATAATATATACATATATACACACACACACACACACATCTCCCCTCACTAAAAATGTTTTCCAGCCTTCACTACAGTAGAATAATCGCAAAAACCTTCTTTCCTACTTGCCCATTCTACTCACCCAGCCTGAACTCCTACTTATTTTGGGCAAGTAGTAATTTGCAAGACTGGTTTTAAGGGATTCAGCTTGCCTGTGATGACACCTGTGAAAACACTACCAAAGGTATGACCACCTTCAGCCATATCTTCATTCCTCCCGCTTTACAGAAAACCGGGGGTCTGCCTCTCGCAATATTCTTTTTGATGATTTAAATGAGTGATTGCTCACATAGAGCAATAACCAGAGACACTAACAAGCCAAATAAATGAAGTGGAAGCAAATGTTTTTAATTAAAGTAAGACTTTAGGGAGCTAGGCAAAAACGAGACTAGTATTAGCAAGAAACATAGTTTCTTAACTGGTGAAGGAACAACAGCGAGAAAAGGAATTTTCCTGATTTGGGGAGATGGAGAACAACCAGACCACTGAGACGTAGCCACATGCCTATTTCTAGGTCCTGATGTTGGCTTTATATCTCCTCAGAGAGGCTACTCTCCTCTCTCTGCCCAGCTGCTCCAGATACCCCAATCAGGGGAAAGGGCTTTGCAAATTGACACTGGGAATATTTCAAGGATGCAGAGATTCAGTAAGAACCTCGGAGGACGGTTAACTTCAAATATACTTTGCCAGGTTGGGTGGTGGAGGGGAATTAAATACTCTGAATCCCTAAAGAAACTAGCTATAAGGGCAGTAAAAGATGAAAAACTCTTTCTTCTTCCTGGAATGGTTTGTCCCCATTTCCCTTCAGTTTGCTGGAGGGTTCACAGAACTTCATGAGAGAAATGCATGAGGAAAGTGTCTGGGAGGTGAGAGAGGTCTCCAGCTTAGTTTTCTCTCTCTCTCTCTCTCTCTCTCTCTCTCTCCTGAATTCCATTTCTGGAGGCTGAGGCATGACATCTAAAGTGGGACTTCAAACTGGGATGAGTAGAAAGGAGGAGGAGGATGGGGTGAAGAATAGACTTCGGACTGGAATGGCAGAGAGGAGGCAGAGAAACGGGGAATCTACCACTTTCTTCTGGCATAAGAGTGCTGACTCAGCTCAGCCCAGTAAACAAGCCCATGCTCAAAAGCCTACTTGCCACCCTGGCCACATGGCAGGGCATAAGGAAAGTCAAACGGCAGCCCCAAATACAACTGATTGTATTCTGATTTTCCTTTTGTCTAGGGAGGAGGGAGTGAATGGCTTGCTGCAGGAAAATACCATCATCATCTTAATCCAGTGAATTACCAGCCCTGATGTTCCTTTCCCATCACCCATTCACTATACAACTCCATTTTGTGGTAGCCTCTGGAATCTCCTGTATATTATGGGAAGACTCCCTTTCATCTTGGACTTCTTCCTATCCCTGTCATTTCACCTCCTGGCCATCGATGAGACCTGGCTTTCTTCTACCACTTTCTCTTGATAATGACCCCACTTGCTCCCACTCCTTCCAACTCACAAACACCAAAACTGAACTCCTCTTCTGTCCTCCCAAACCCTCTTCTTCACCGACTTTGACAATACCACCATAATCCCTGTCTCACAAGCTTAAGACCTCGGCATTATCCTTCACTCCTCCCTATCTTTCAACACCTACATTCAGTCAGTCACGAACTCCCGTCTGACCTTTTCTTGCAACAGCTCTAGAATCTGACCTTTCTTTTCCAAGCAAACTATCACAACACTAGCCCAGTTATTCCTTTATATCCCATCTTGACTGCATCAGCCTTCTTGCTGACTTCCCCGTCTCCAGCCTTGCCCCTCACAAGGCGAAACTTCACTCTGTTTGTTGCCCAGATCATTTTTGTAAAATGCCATTCATCCCCCTACTCCTCAAATAACTCCAATGATTGCCCATCTCTCTATATCAAGCAGAAATTCCTGACCTTCAGGTTTAAGGCTCTCCCACTTCCATCTACCCTTGCTACTTTCCCACTACAACCCAGCCCACATGTTTGCTACTCTAAAACCAGACTACTTATTGTGCCTCGATCTTGTCTCTCTCGCTAGCAACCTGTTGGTCATGCCCCTCCTTCCTGCCTGGAACTCAATCCCCCTTCATCGTAATAATAGTTGTGATATTTGTTAAGCACTTACGGTGTGCCAAGCACTATACTAAATGCTGGGGTAGATACAAGATAATCCAAAAGACTATTGGCTCTACCCCTCTTCAAAGCCTTACTAAAATCACATCTCTTCTAGGAAACTTTCCCTGACCAATCTTTTATCTTCCCTATTTCCCCACACTGCATCATCTATCCACTTGAAACCTCATCCACTAAGCATTTAGATACTTGCCACTCCTATTAACCCCCACTGCACTTATGTACATATCTTTAAGCTTGATCGCTTCCCCTGCCTGTAATTTATTTTAGTGCCTGCCTCTCCTGCTAGATTGTAAACTCACTGAGGGCAGGAATGGTGTCTACTAACTGTATTCATTCATTCATTCATTCAATAGTATTTATTGAGTGCTTACTATGTGCAGAGCACTGTACTATGCGCTTGGAATGTACAAGTCGGCAACAGATAGAGACAGTCCCTGCCCTTTGACGGGCTTTCAGTCTAATCGGGGGAGACAGGCAGACAAGAACAATGGCAATAAATAGAGTCAAGGGGAAGAACATCCCATAAAAACAATGGCAAATAAATAGAATCAGGGGTGATGTACAACTCATTAAACAAAATAAACAAAATAAATAGGGTGATGAAGATATATACAGTTGAGCGGACGAGTACAGTGCTGAGGGGATGGGACGGGAGAGGGGGAGGAGGAGAGGGAAAGGGGGGAGAAGAGGGTTTAGCTGTGGAGAGGTGAAGGGGGGGGGTAGAGGGAGCAGAGGGGGAAAAAAAGGGGGGGGAGCTCAGTCTGGGAAGGCCTCTTGGAGGAGGTGAGCTTTAAGTAGGGATTTGAAGAGGGGAAGAGAATTAGATTGTCGGAGGTGAGAAGGGAGGGCATTCCAGGACCGCGGGAGGACGTGGCCCAGGGGTCGACGGCGGGATAGGCGAGACCGAGGGACGGTGAGGAGGTGGGCGGCAGAGGAGCGGAGTGTGGGGGGTGGGCAGTAGAAAGAGAGAAGGGAGGAGAGGTAGGAAGGGTAATCTCCCAAACACTCTGTACAGTGCTCTGCACAGGGTGAGCACTCAATAAATACTATTGATTGACTGGGTAGGCCCAATACGCATTTTACATTTCAAATCTTATTTTTGCAGCTTCCTGATTTTTTTTCCAAACTATTTGCATAATCGACACAAAAGGGAATACGACTGCAGGATCCGGGTCAAAGACTTAAGGTACTTTGCCTACCTGGTAAGGCAGGGGAAAAGCTTTCAGTTTGGAATGCTCTTTGGGAAAATGAAAGGATTTTTTCCACCCCAGTCAGCCAGGTGTTTGGGGACCCAGAGAAGTTTTTAACTGACACTGGTATTTGTTCTGCCTGAACCAGTGCCCATTTCCATAGGAACTAAACTGCATGAAAAAGAAGTGATAGGATTCTCAGAATTTCTCTTTAAGCTTTTCAAACAGTAACACATGAAGTACTGGGTAGATGTTTGTACACCAAAGTTTTAAGAAGATAACCAGAGTAGCATCTGCCAGCTCTTCCCTGGAGGCCAGGCTCAGAAATGAGTAAAGTCATAATCTGGCCTGAAAATGGGATCAATGAAGAGACTTTCACAAGACTAAATTTGTTGAGTAGCAGCTGCTCAGTTTGGGACTTCCCTGAATGGCTTTGGCTGAGCTTTTCAGATCAAAACAGAAGGAAACACTTTTCCACGTAGCAATTTGACACCTTGTAAATTGAGCAGGCCCAAAGTGTCAGTAGGCTCAGTGTGGCCGTGTGTATAGAACATGGGCCTTGGAGTCAGAGGACCCGGGTTCTAATCCTGACCCTGCTACTTGTCTGCTGTGCGACCTTGGGCAAATGACTTAACTTCTCTGTGCCTCAATTACTTCATCTGTAAAATGGGGATTAAGACTGTGATCCCAGTGCTGAGTACAGTACTCTGCACACAGTAAGTGCTCAATAAATACGATTGAATGAATGAATGAATAAATGTGGGACATGGACTGTGTCCAATCCTAGTAGCTTGTGTCTATCCCAGTGCTTACTACAGTGCCTGATACACAGTAAGTGCTTAACAAATACCATAAAAATGGGGTGTGGATAGATTCAGGGATGGATGGTTTGTAATGGAGTACTAGAAGGAAAACCAGGAATAATGAGGAAAAAGTAGGGGGTGCTGGATGGTCCATGGGCAACCATGAGGGTGGATGCCCAGGAGGGCAGCCTATCCATCAATCAATAGATGGCATTTGTTGAGCCTTCCAGCATATAGTTCCTCTAAGTGTCTTGGTGCCGCTGATGGAGACACAGTCCAGGGCTGAGTGGAGGATGGATCTGACCTAGCAATGACATTTTTTATGATCTGAGCCTCTTGGGTTTCATATAACACCTGTGTGTGTCTTCTCTTTAAAATGAAAAGATTTTCTTTACAGCATAGAGTTGCTTCAGGTCCCTAGGGACAGTGGTGTAATCCACCCACTCTGTGCTGAATATATAGAGCACAACTCTCCTGGGCCAAGAAAAAGAAGAGGAGAGAGACAACACATATAAGTCAGAGATTTGCAGCAGCCTATTGGACAGGGACAGCACCTGGGGCCTTACACTGGACTCTTCCAATGATTCTTTCATATCTATATACCATCAAACTCGGATGAAATTTGGGACTCTTCTTATTCATAACTAGGCTGTGTATTCTTCCTGAGAAGAGAATTCCCCAAGTCAGGGAATCATTCTGACTGTCTCCAGCATGACATGAAAGAGACGCAGTGTGGCCTAATGGACAGAGTGCCTGAGAGTCAGAAAGACCTGGGTTTTGGGGTTATTTTTTTTTAGGGAATCGATTAAGCGCTTACTATGTGACAAACACCGTTCTAAGCACTGGGGTAGGTACAAATTAACTAGGTCGGACATGCTCCCTGTCCCACGTGAGGCTCACAGTTTAAGTAGGTATCCCCATTTTACATTTGAGGAAACTGAGGCACAGAGAAGTCAAGCGATTTGCCCAAGGTCACCCAGCAAGCAGAGGCAGAGTTGGGATTAAAACCCAGGTTCTTCTGACTCCCAGGCCTGCGCTCTCTCCACTAGACCATACTGCTTATGGTTCTAATCCTGGCTTGATCACTTGTCTACTGTGTGACCTTGGGAAAATCACTCAACTTCTCTGTGCCTCAGTTACCTCATCTGTAAAAAATGGGGAGTAAGACTGTGAGCTCCATGTGGGACAGAGACTGTGTCCAATCTTTTTTTTTAATGACGTGTCAGGCACTCTACTAAGTGCTGAGGTAGATACAAGTTAATCAGGTGGGAGGCAGTCCTTGTCGGCATGGGGATCACAGTCTTAATCCCCATTTTACAGATGAGGTAACTGAGGCACAGAAGCAGTGAAGTGACTTGTCCAAGGTCACACAGTAGACAGGTGATGAAGCAGGGATTAGAACCCTCACCCTTCTGACTCCCAGCCATGTACTCTAACCATTAGGCAACGCTGATTAGCTTGTATCTACTCCAGCCCTAAGCACTTGTGCCTGGCACATAGTAAGTGCTTAACAAATACCATAAAAATACCAAAGCTACAAAGGAGAGTCCCCAAAGGTCTGCTCTGAAAGAGCAGGATAGGAAAATGGAGGGAGAAGACAGAAGGAAGCCATCTTAGTCTGATAGCTGAGCCATCTTTCTTCCGATACCACAAGCCATGACGGGCCACAGAGTGGGATAGTTGATCTCCAATACTCTTCTTTAGGCCTGGGGATAGGAGATGACAATCCCTCCTTCTGGAGATGCTTGCTAAACAGAGAATTCCCAAGGGGGTCCACACTCTCTCTGTCTCATCCAGTGGGATCCAGCATTCCCCGCTTCCTGTACCTAACCCTGCTGGTTCTCCCACCCACAGGGACTTTCTGCTGAATAAAGGTGCCTGCATTTTGTGCTGGATGTGCGGAAGGAACGTCCTCTACATTAATCTACTGAAGAGTCCCAGAGGTGAAAACAAACAACCCCAGCCCTACCTCTTGGCTGACAAACGCCAGCAGCAGAATGGGATCAAATGCCAATCCTGGGCTAGGGTGACCATCTATTGTGGGTGGAGGAAGGACACTGAGAGGATGGGGGATGGGGGTGATGCTACTTGGAGGGGAACAACTGGTTCAGGTTGCAGCCATTGCTGGGTTAGTATAAGATGAAGAGCAGACAGCATGAGGATAACAGGAATGGAATGGCAGCAAAGTAGAAATTGGGGAAATTTGCATCTAGAAAGGGTGGGGCAGTAGGAAAATGGGGAAGAATAAAAAGGCAGAGGTATCTTGGGAAGCTAGAAAAGACCACAAGCTAATGTGAAACTGAAAAAAATGTTGTGGAGCCAATTTCAGGACAGTGAGAAAACAGAGTGAAGAAAATAAGAGCAGGGAAGGGGTGGGTGAGAAAGGAGAGGAATCAAACAGTCGGATGGATACCTGGAGGGCTTGTAGGAGGGAGGGAAAAGAAGAAAGTAAAGCTTCTGAGCAAAATGCTGGAATAAGAGAGCAAGTGGGAAAACCTGTCATAAAATGACATTAATGTGTCGAAGGAGTCGAGTGAATGGAAAAAGAAGAAAGTGGTTAGAAAACACACATGAAAGTTTCTTCTCCACAAAGGAGTGGTCCTCAGCCCGAGGACTCCTGCTTTCCTGGTTTTTCTACCACCCTTCATTTACCGCCTCTCTCGCACTCTGCAACACCAAGCAGTAAGGAATGCGTGGATTTTTAACAATCCCCACTTGGTGCATTTAATCACTCGCCAAACGTTTTCTGGTTTCGGTGACGAGCTTTTGGGGTGTTTTTTTGGATTATTTCAATTTTTATGGGATCTTATTTCCTGGACCTTGTGTGAGACTAGCTGAATGTCAGACATATCCTCAATGACAAATATTGAATCAATCAATCAATAGTATTTATTGAGCCCTTTCCGGGTGCAGAATATTGTAATAAGCGCTTGGAAAAGTACAATACAACAGAGTTGGTAGATACAATCCCTGCCCACAAGGAGTTTACAGTCTCCAGGGGGAGACTGCAAACTGGATGCTCTGCTCCTGGGACCAATTGTAATACCATTCCTTCTACAACAGCACCCGTGTTATTTCTGCAGCAGAATTTTCCGTTGCTAATTTTGCACTTGGCAACTGACTGAAAGATCAGAAGTATGTGTTCCTTTGAAATGGTCAGAATGAATTGGCTGCCTCCGTCTCACTGTTTTGAGACCAGCCTAAGTAGACACTTTACTGATTCGGTTTGCAACCCCAGCCGTGGCCAGGCTCTGCCACTCTGGGAAGGCCAGGAGTAAAAGAAGATGGATTTTGCTGGTGTTTCTGTTGCATCATTACTGCCATGGGCCCAGCTGTTGAGTATGAGGGGTGTCATTCACAAACAATTTTTGAATAATGATGATTAAGGGTCCCATGATATGCCTCAATGGGACAGTGACTTAAATGGAAATATTGTGGTTATGCTTTATACAGTCACAATAGAGCAGGAGACTTTCCAAACACATATCTTGGGATTTCTCCCTAATAAACCCCCCTTTGTAGCAGGGGTCCTTGAAGAGCAAAGTTCAGGGAAAAAGCATCACCAGTGTTGTAGGCAGAGAACAAGTCTGCCAAGTCTGTTACACTATACTCTCCCAAGCACTTAGTACAGTGCTCTGCACACAGTAAGTGCTCAATAAATTTGACTGATTGACTCTACTGTGTTTAGGGATTTTTTTAATGGCATTTGTTGAGCACTTACTATGCGCCAGGCATTGTACTAATGGTGTAGTGGATAGAGCATGGGCCTGGGAGTCAGAAGGTCATGGGGTCTAATCCCGGATCCGCCGCTTGTCTGCTATGTGACCTCAGGCAAGTCATTTCACTTCTCTGTGCCTCGGTTATCTCATCTGTAAAATGGGGAATGAGACTTTGAGTCCCAAGCGGGACAGAGACTGTGTCCAATCCAATTTGCTTATATCCACCCCAGTGCTTAGTACACATAATAAGCACTAAACAAATACCACTATTATTATACAAGATGAGCAGGTTGGACCCAGTCCATTTCCCACATAGGACTCACGGTCTTAATCCCCATTTTACAGATGAGGTAGCTGAGGCACCGAGAAGTCACGAGACGTGCCCAAGAGCACACAGCAGACAAGGGGTGGAGTTAGGATTAGAACCCAGTTCCTTCTGACTCCCAGGCCCGTGCTCTACCCACTAGACCATGCTGCTACTCTAGGGATTGTAAACCACAGCCTATAAGGAATTCACCTTCGTTTGTACGGATAAATAGAACTGTTTGTGGAAAGAGTTAACAGCATAGAAACGCATGAGTTCTTGACATTCTGCACATTTTAGAGGAGGTATGATTGCTGAAGGAAAAGGAAGGGAAGGTCCCTGATGAGTTTAGCCAAAAGGAACTAAATAAAAATGTAAATGGAAAAGCATTCAAGCCTATATATAGCACCGGGCATTATTCACAGTCATTCTCAGCTTCCCCCAGAGGAATTCTTGCTCAGCTATGCCACTCTAGGACAGAAGCGAAAGGTTAAATTGTCAGCTGATAGTATCTACCCTCCCCAAGGTGCTCCCAGCCAAGAGCCACATTCTAGTCTGCTGCATTCAGTTTAGGCCATCCTGGGCACTCCCTTCAGAAAGGAGAGAGGTTTAATGCCCCTCTCCCCCACCCCCCGGACACGTTTGCTATCCCTTCTCCTCTGCCTCTTACTCTCCCAGTCTCCACCCCGATAAAAGTTGGGGTCACCATGGTCAGACTCCTATCAGCAGGCAGACACCTTGGACCTAAGGCAGGTGGGGCAGTTTGACAGCACTTCTGGGTCAGGGATGGGATGGGAGCCCTATGAATGCTATATGAGTTAGACCCTCCCTATTCCCCCACCAAAGGTCCATACCTGAGACCTGCTCCCATGTCAGCCTGGATGCTCTCTAAAAGTAAGGCCTTTAGGTTTCCCCTCATGGAAAATGCATAGGTCTGCCAGTCAGGAGACCAATCCACCAATCAGTGCTATTTATTGAACTCTTACTGTGTGCAAAGCTTGGGAGAGTGAGAAATCTGCGTTCTAGGCCCGGTTCTACCGCTGGCCTGTTCAGTCACTAAGGCCAAGTCACTAGACTACCCTGAGCCTCAATTTCCTCATTGGAGAAGCAGGAAGTACTACCTATCTCTTCTTTTAAAGGGATGTTGTGAGGGTAAAATGAGAAATGATGGGAAAGCCCTTTGGAAAAATCAAAGTGCTAGACAAATTCAAGCTATTATTTAGCAGTGCAAAGAGAAAGCTACAAATATTCCCAGTGTAATCGAAAAGGCATTTAAAAAGAAGCATTCCTAAGCGTGGTGATTTTGTAATGTCCGTAGGCAGCCTGACAATGAAATTCACATTCACCCCCGCCCTCAATCCCGTGTCCCAATAAACCCCCCCCCCAAAAAAAGAGAATTGCAAAGAAAATCAAAATGTGTTCAACTGCCCACTTTGTGAGCCATCAAGGAAAAGAACAATCTTACATTCCCCTCAATCAAAGTTGAAAAGTACCATAAACATATCTTTACCTTCATTTCCTTCTCCAGGAGGATGGTAAAATGAAAGCCCCAGAGATATGATGGCTGCAATTTCCAAGATTATGAGAGTCACGTCCTGTAGCGCTTCCCAGACTAGCTGAAGGAAAGTTTTTGGCTTCTTTGGAGGTATAAAGTTTTGCCCAAAAATTTGCTTTCTTTTTTCTAGGTCTGGAGCTGTGCCCGGCAAACCTACGAACAAATTAAAAATATCTGCTGTAAGCATCATCGAAAGAGAAGAATCCCAAAGATATTCATTTGTGTATACATTTCACTTTGCAAATTACAGTCAATTGGCTGCCAGGATCCCATTTCATACAAGGTTCATTTAAAATTCATTTTCAGGCAATAAATACGTTTTCTGATTTCAATTTCACTATGCAGTAAGACGCGTGGGAGATAGCGAGCCTGTGGCAGATCCTGGAGTGAGCAGAGCAAGCGTATGGAGCAGAAAATGGCCCCAAGAGACCTGGTAGGGAGCTGCCCGGGAGGCCCGCAGACATTCGATTAGATTTTCCCCTGAGTCCCTGGGTCGGTGGGGCAGATAAGACTGGCAGGTCTGGAAATGGGGTATATGCAGCCCCTGGCAATCAGGCATCTTGAGAAGAACTGAGTTCCTGGTGGTGGAGTTGGCTCCTGGTTATGGTCAGTAGAAGAGTGCTTCCTACTCTCCACTTTCCCTTCCGCCCTCCCCCCGCCCCCTCGCAATCTGGAGAACATGAATAACTCTTCCTTGAAGCTCAAATCCTGTCCAAACCCAAGCCCAGTTTGGGGTCCAGCTTTCCCCTCCCACCCCCCACCCCCAACAGAATTAGGACTCGGGGAGCTACTTTCAGTAGATCCCTGATATACTTCAGTATCCGAGAGGGTAGACATCACCATGCATGCCCAGTCACTCAAGCAGGTGAACGAGCAAATACATACACACACACACACACACTCACAGAGTGAGTTGACAGGCAATTTAAAAATCTGACAACTAAGTGGCACATTGTCCAAAAGCAAAGTTCATTTGAAAAACCTCATTAGATCCAGGGTTATAGATAGGATTATCGGAGCAGTCAATGGTTGGTTTGCGTCGATGCCTTTCCAGTCAGTGCTGAGACCAGGACTCTGCCACATTTGTTTGACTGCCTGTGAGGGCATCACTGTCATGCCAGCTTTCCCATTACCTCACCACCATGACAAGGACCACTTTGCTCTTGTCTCTTGCGGACTCAAAACCCCAGCCAGATGCTCCCAAGTTCATCCATCACATCTTTGTTTACAATTCCCAGGGCAAATTTCCAGCTTATTGTCATGAATGAAATAGTCTGGACAGAAAGAAACATGGGCCATTGCACCGATTCCCAACTCTGACGGGTAACATTCCCTCAGTGGCCTCTTCAGACTCTCTTTTAGCCACTGAGGCATCTTGAGGGCTAGTGTGAAACACATCCCTGACCACTGGGAAAATTGAAATCCGGAAAGCTAAAGAGATGCTAACTGGCTAAGGGAAGGATCGAGATAGAGCTGGTTAGTTTGGATGGTGGCTTTCCAGATGAAACCAGCAGAGTTCTAACCTAGGAAGATAAGCCTATCTGCACAGGTGCTCGGTCTCTTTGGCTAAATCTTTCAAGCTGGATCAGAAGATTCTTATTCACTATTTGCCTGGAAGGTGGGGCAGAGGAAGCTGAATACGTGGTCCTTCTCAGCACCTTCTTTTGCCTTCATGAGCAGCTCGACATGGAACCCTGGCTGAACCAGCACCCAGGGGAATCTGAAGCAAAAGAGGCCAGAAAGCCCAACCCTTGATGGCTTATTTCCCTCAGCCAGTAGCCATTGGGATGTGTTGCTTCTCACTGGCCCCCAGACCCATTCTTTTTGAGAGCTTCCAAGTTTGCCACTGTTTTTATAGAAACAACAACAGCTGAACAGCACAAAAATATTTTTGTGTTTCAATGGTCCCTCCCTCGCTAAAGTAACCTGCCAAAGAGTTTCCACAACAACAAAACTAAAACAAAAAAGCAGCAGAAACTGATTAGATCTGGCTGGGTTTCTAAGCCAAAACTAGGCATCAACTAGAGCTGAATGGCTTCATCAGCAACAAGTGCCCTCTCACCTCTTGCTCTCACACAAAGGTGGAGAACAATCGTTCTCTGGGTTAGCTCATAAAGACCCTTCACATTTCACTTTTTCCTGGTGCTGGGCAAGAACAAAGAAAGGAAGAAAAGGTCCCTGAGAACATGTGGGAGTCTGATTCCCTGGGAGATGATGGTTTCGTTTAGTCCAGATAAGAGAAAGAAAATAACCCAGAGAAGTGAAATGCAAATGGCTTGATTTCTGGCGCTTTAAAAGCCTCTCTAGGAACATGGCTCAAAGGACTTCCAAGCTTGAGAATACTCTCCCACATTTGAGAAGAATACCACCAGTGCTTTGTATGATAGGTTGTATCACAAGAGCAATTCTGCACCGAATGATGTTCCCTCTATGCTGCATGGGTGCCCAGCTGGAGCCAACTTCAACCAGTACTAATCAATCAGTTGTATTTATTGATTGATTACAGACAATATGTGCAGGAGGCATGGTAACTTTCTAAAGGTTTACTGTAGCAGGATGGCTGGGCAGATCTTCACAAAGATGTTGGCCTCATGGTCCTTCTTATGAATGGGATCTGTGCTACCCTTCTCAAAGATGGCAGATATGAGGCCTCTCTCAAAAGATGGTGGTGCTACTGCCCTCCACAAAGATGGCAACAGGTCAGATATGAGAAACCAAGAAGCAGCCTGGCCTAGTGGAAAGCGCACAGGCCAGGGCATTGGGGGACCTGCATTCTAATCCCAGCTCCATCACTCACCTGTTGTGTGATCTTGGGCATGTTACTTAACTTTTCTGTAGGTAAAATGGGGGTTTGATACCTGTTCTCCCTCCTACTTAGACCGTGAGTCCCACGTGGGACTGGGACTGTGTCCAACCTGATTATCTTCTCTCTTCCCCAGCTCTTAGTATGGTGCCTGGCCCATAATTATTAAGTGATCTGTTAGCAGGGCAAAAGTTGAGCAGCCTGGGGCACTCAGTCAAGGGGTGGCCGGGATAACACTAAAAGAGAAACACTCTTCCACAAAATGTTGCCCATGATGTCTTTCATTCATTCATTCAGTAGTATTTATTGAGCACTTACTATGTGCAGAGCACTGTAGTAAGCGCTTGGAATATACAATAGAATGGGAGGGGTGGCTAATTTTCCCCTACTTCAGAGTGGCCTCATGTCTAAAGCTGGTCCCGCACCCAGTTGCACACTCCACCCCTTAAACATGTTAGGACTCCAACACGAGGACTGGGGCCCCAGACAGTCCTGATCTAAACTTAGCCCTGCAGTCTACATTTCCTCACCATCTCTTTGCCTCTATTGGAAGTGCCCATGTGGGTGACAGGCTGCAAAATTAGCATTTAAAGTTGCAGGTCCAAATCTGAGAGCCCAAACTCAGAGATCTCTTACAGAGAAACTCTGATCACATGACTATGCCATTGCATGTGAAAATTAGCTACCTAGCTTTTAAATTAACAATCCTATTAAACAATACAAACAACACACTATGGCATCAAAGATTAATGGGGTTTTGAGATTCAATTTAGATTAGAATGTGGCTCACTGTTTAGCTTCCTAAAAATTAATATTCCTTGTCCAATAATTCCAGATAAATCTGGTAGAGCTTTGCAAATCCTTGAAGACAAATGGAACAAGGTTCTTGTGGTACTTGTTAAGTGCTGACTATGGGCCCAACACAGTACTAACCACCGGGGTAGATACAAGTCAATCAGGTCAGTCACAGTCCCTGTCCCTCAACAGGCTTTCAGTCTAAGTAGGATGGAGAACAGATATTTTATCTCCATGCTACAAATGAAGAAATGGAGGCAGAGAAAAATTAAGTGACTTGCCCAAGGTCACACAGCAGGCAAGTGGCAGAGCCAGGATTAAAACCAGGTCTTCTGACTGCCGGGCTCATGTTTTTTCCATCAGGCCACGCTGTCAGTTGTGGAATGGTTCGTTTGGCACATGAAAAGGAATCAAAGTAAAATAACAGTTAAGTTGGAGGCGATCATCCATCTCCAGTTGTTTAAAATTACTTGGATACCTGAAAATGAAGAATAGCATTACGGTATATCTAACTAAACTGAAAAAGAGTGCTTGAAGGTGGGGATAGAGGAAATTATCCTATTTAATCCAGTCATGCCCTCAGAGCCTTCAGGCCAGGTCTTGAAAGATATCAGGTTCTCAATCAGTGCTACTAACTGCGTGCTTACTGAGTTCGGTGCACTGTACTAAACACTTGAGAAAGTACAATACACAGAGCTGTAGAGGGAAGAAAACCTGCGAGAGGATGCAGAGGTAGAATCGGAGGCTAAGGAGTTGAAAGCTGATAATAATAGAGACCTAGAACACAGAAAGTCAGAGACTGAAGGGGAGGGGCCAGAAAAGGAGCACAGGAAAAAAGGGTGCAAAGGGGAGAGAAAATAAAGGAAGAAAGGGGCGAGGAAAAGAGGTGGGGGGGGGGGGAGGAAAAGGGAGAGAGATTGCTTCTGCAACCATTCTGGTGCCTCTTTTAGCTGTTGGTCTGTAACACAGCACAGATGGGTAACTTAACGAGGTCCACCAACACCGGTGCTGCTTTCGTCCAAGTCGTGAGAGTGGTGACCCCAGATCAACTTACTCAACCTGAACCTAGGTGACGGCTGTAGCGGCAACATGGCCCAGAACAGACCAGTCTCCCCCAGGTCAGTGCCAGTGTCACTACACCATAACCCAGGGAGAAGGAGTGGAGGCCCCAGCACCTGCCATCCTGCCTGAATTGGCCCCCTATAGGGGCTGGGGACCGATTCAGACAGGACGGGGTGCATTTCTGGCACAGCCATGCCAGAAATTCCTACTCAAGCATGGACCCAGAAGCGGACTTTGCAGCTGCTGCAGCTGAGGAATCTCCTGCTACCCAGCTGAAGGCAGGACCCTTAATTGGTCCCCACCATAAGCAATTCAGGCAGGTGACAGAACAAGATGCCAAAAATGAGGATTAACCTTCCCATTTAAGCATATCTGGTCACAGTGCCAGAAAGGGGGAATAGAAAGAGGCAGCCAAAAGCAGAGCTGTTCAGCAGAGACAGAAAGATGCAGAAAGAAGTTTTCTTCTCCAAGCTAGTTCCAGGCTGTACCTTATCCTGACGGTGCTGGGATTGGGGCTGCTATCCCTACGTGGCTCTAGCTCCATTCTGATCTGAGGCCTCTTACGGGGCAGGAGGTGGTGAGTTCAGGACAGAATTGCTCTGGGAGTGGCGGTGTGGGAGACAGGGTCTCTGGTGAAAGGTACTTAGGTTGAGCTGCGGTGGCTTAGCCACCCTGGGACCTCAATTCGTGCTGCTATTTTGGCATAGTCTTCTCCCTATTACCGCGCACTGTGAAGCAGGGATAGGACTCCGGGACAGCCGACACAATGACCGTGACAGCTAGCGGTATTTCCTATGCTGTTGGCTCAGCAAAACCTGCTGCTGCTCCCAGTTGACACAAGATTGATTCCACGGTGGTGACAAAAATATTGTCACTCCCATCAAATCCATGGAGTTGCTACCTAAAGCTATGGGTGGGCATTGACCCCCTAGAAGGGGCATTAACTGTGTGGTTGGGTAAGGGGGCGTGTACTTTGGGTATATGCAAGTTTGAAGTGCAAATGGATGTGCGGATCGGTTCGACTGAATACGCGCATCTTGCTGGAGAACTCATAGAAACCGGATCATCTCTTGTCAATCAAGCAATGGTATTTACTGAGCACTTACCCTGTCCAAACCTTGTCCCCGATTAGACTGTTAGCCCGTCAATGGGCAGGGACTGTATCTGTTGCTGATTTGTACATTTCAAGCGCTTAGTACAGTGCTCTGCACACAGTAAGCGCTCAATAAATACTATTGAATGAATGAATGCAGAGCACTGTACTAAGCACCTGGGAGGAGAGTACAATAGAGTCAGTAGACACGATTTCTGCCCTTAAGGAGCTTCTCTTCATTGTCTGCCTTGTCCCATTATTCCAGAAAGACTTCGTGGGAAGGGATCCTCAATTATCCCATATTTGGATGACACCAGCCCAGCCTTGAAGCAGGCTCAATTCTAAATACTAAAAACTGGCCATTCTGGTCCACACGCCCATCTGTGGATGGGTGGTCATGCCGGAGAGTGCATGAATAGGTGTGTGTGTAAGCATATGTTATGATAAGCAAATGAGCATGAGTATGTGAAGCATGTATGTTAGTGTTGGAGCCTGTGTGTGTGAACAGGAATAGCCTTCCTCTCTTTGCAAACACCTTTCTGTCCCGTCAGTAGTGAAGGGGAAACTTGGCATGGTGTCATCTGGGTGGGGCTCAAAGCACAGAGTAATATCAGTATTAATCCTGCAGAGAACAAGCAACGTCTGTGGATCTTAGAAACCTGAGCACCTCCCTCGAATCCAAGGTTTCCTGTTCCAGCCATCATTTAAAAAAACTGAACTGGGCCATTCCAGCTATTCCCCCCAGCACAAAAATGGCTCCATTATGAAGAAAGGCAATCTGTCAACCACAGAATTGTCAAGAAATGCAGCATTTAAGACCAGAGCCAAACCCAACTGGGCACACTGTGTCCAAAAGGGGTCATTTATCTAGAATATATGGCCAGGGCAGAATGCCCTGAAGGGACATAAAAAGAGGTTCAAAATGTGCTAGGTCAAGGTAGGGGTTTTTCCCCTTGACTTCCAATAATATTGATCCTGGACACTTGGGAGGGTGCTCTGACTAGCCGTTGGTGGTGGCCAGAGTAAGCTGGCCATTTCACAGAATGATCCTCTCTACACTGACTTTCCAGGCCCTAGAATAGGTTTCCTTCCACCTCCCTGACTGTTAAAGAGTGCTCACCTCCCTTGTAGAAAACAATGCCATGGTTCAAAGTGAGCAGGGGTAAATACAGCACTCTGGCTAATGAAGCTGCTCCAGTTCCTATAGCCCCAAGACCTGGAGTCTTCACCCTTCCAACAAAACTCTGAGTCCCCAGGAATGAATCAGAAACAAAGCAATACTCTACATAACAAACCTTATTTTCTAGGAGGTTGGTAGGTGTCCACAAACTATGCTTGCTGACATCCAGCCTCGGATACAAGTGTTTTCACCTTGATCTAGATTCCCCCGTGTAAGTGTTACTCCCTCAGGAGCTCCTCAAGCATCTCTGGAAGCATTATCATTTTCACTATCAAGCATTATCACTTTCAGACCAGTAGGGTTCCAGTTTGTAAATTACAAACTTAAGACACAAGTCCTGGCTTCATCACTAGTCTGCTGCATCCCTTGGGCAAAAGAGTGTGGGCTTTGGAGTCAGAGGTCATGGGTTCGAATCCCAGCTCGGCCACTTGTCAGCTGTGTGACTTTGGGCAAGTCACTTAACTTCTCGGTGCCTCAGTTACCTCATCTGTAAAATGGGGATTAAGACTGTGAGCCCCACGTGGGACAACCTGATTCCCCTGTGTCTACCCCAGCGCTTAGAACAGTGCTCGGCACATAGTAAGCGCTTAACAAATACCAACATTATTATTATTATTATTATTAAGTTACCTAACTGCTCTGTGCCTCAGTTACCTCATCTGTAAAATGGGGATTAAGACCGGGAACTCCATATGGGATACGGACTGTGTTTTTGAAGATTTTGAAGGTGGGGAGAGTGGAGGGAGTTCCAGGCCTAAGGGAGGATGTGGGCTAGGGGTCGGAGATGAGACAGATGATATGGAGGTCCAGTGAGTAGATTGGCATTAGAGAAACAGGGCATGTGGACTGGGTTGCAGCAGGAGATTGGCGAAATAAGGTTCAAGAAAGACAATTGCACAGTTAGTCTGCTTCACTGGAACCTCCATCTCCAGGACAGTCAGCCCACCTCCTTGGTCAATTCTGACTCTGTACACAAGCCACTCAGGACAAGGGTAGCAGGGAACAGGACTGGAGTCTGATGAGCCCCCTTACTGACAGAAATTGCGTCCAACCAACACAATATCAGAATCTGGAGTCAGCATGGAATTGAGGGTCAGGAGATCTGGGTTCCAGTGCCAGATCTGCTACTGGCCTCCTCTGTGACCTCTGGCAAGTCACTTAACCTCTCTAGGTCTCCATTTCCTCATCTGGAAAATTGGAATATGATAGATTGTGAGCATCGTGTGGGGCAGAGACTATGTCTAGCCTCAGAAAGTTGTATCTGCCCCAGTGCATAGCACATAGCAAGCATTTATTTGCTCCCAAAATAATAACCATGATTAAAAGTGGGAGTAGCCATTCAAATGCACAAGAGTGACAGGACATAAATCAGACACCAGTTTACAGAAGCTTGGGACTTTGTGAATCGGGAGGTCCCAAGTGTTACCGCCAGAGGAGCACCTTGCCTCAGTGGCACCGGATAACTGGCCCAGGGGTGTTTTGGCCCCTCCCTCACTCCCAGACTAGACGAATGTGCTCAGCTGATTCACTGAATTAGAATCAGTAAACGGGGACGTGGACTAAATGCCTTCTCTTTGGAAAATAAATGCTAAGGCCAAGCCCTGACATTTCCCCCTTCTGTTTCTGCTCTGGCATTTATATATAGTAGTGGAAGGCTGGTTTCCCCTTTTTCTAGCATTCTTCAGCCTGAGCCAAGGGAACAGAGGTGAGCAGGAATGAAAGGTGTTGTAATTGTGAATTGACAGATAAAATCCCAAAGCAGAATGGGCATTGTATATAAATATCAGCTCAGAATTACCAGAATAAATTCAGTCAGGAATGGGAATGTTCAGAGAAATTTCAGCCCAACCTGTAAATCAAACTGAAACAGACAAAAGTGGAAGGTACAATCAAGGCTTCACTTTCCCTTTGCAGATTATTGACATTAAAATGCAAATAAACCCTTACAGATTTCCATCATCATTATCAGCCCCAAGATGAACTGAGGGCCTATGTGAACAGATCACTGCACTAGACAAGTATAATACATGATCCCTAATCTTAAGGAGCTTCTAGTGTAATGGGGAGAATATAAATTGATGAAGAGTTAAGAGAGTGTGAGAGATTGGTATAGGTAACGGATCCAAGTGAATAAATAAATCACTATCAAATAAATAAGTGCAAAGGCATGCAGAGTTATCTGAGGGCATGGAATGATCAGGAGGGTGGGAAGGGGGTAAATCAGGGAATGCCACCTGGGGGAAGGGGCCTTTTGGGAAGGAAAGGACACAGATTTGGTGAAAATGAGGGGGGAGTGTGTGAACAAAGGGTAAGAGGCAAGACAGTAGAGAACAAGGAACAATTTGAAATGAAGTAGGACCCTGAGTTAAATGAGGAAAGCCAAGGGGCTTTGATTCAACTGCAAAACTGACAGCTTTGTGATTGTTCCCTTGGAAGTTTTTCTTGGTGGAGGACAGGCAGCAGCTAAAAATTTAAAAAGCTCAAGGAGCAATCTCAGGACCAAACCCCAGTACTTGACCTTTAGTGGACTGAGATGTCCAGATGGCACTAGGGAGTCAGCATGGGTGGTGGAAACAGGCAAGCAGCAGATGTCTACTGGAACGTAATACAGCTCTACTCTGAGGAATCCTTTTCATTCTTTTCCAAAGCCTCATCAGACTCAAAGCACCACAGAAGTTCCCCAAAGAGAAGCCCGAGATAGTAATAATAATGAGTTAAGTGCTTACTGGGTCCCACGATAAGACAAAATTCCTGTCCCACATGGGGCTCACAGTCTTCGTGGGAGGGAGAACAGGGATTGAATCCCCATTTTAAAGATGAGGAAACAGGCCCAGAGAAGTTAAGTGATTTGCCCAATATCACACAGCAGGCAGGTGGCAGAGCCCAGCTTATATTTAGGTGCACTAACTGGCTAATCAGGATAGTTTATTGTGTGAGTAAACTATATTAAAGTACAAAAGCATCAGGATAATAATCATCTGTCCCAGACTCTCCATCTGCTGAACTTCTTTAACCAAAATGAGCAATGCAGGATTCTCCCCGACCCCCACCGCCACACACACCCCCTCTAGGCCTCACTCACCGTGGCAGAACTTTGGCTACTGAAGCTGAAATGAATCAGCTTAAGGGAGAAGCCAATCCCAACATAACTGGCCCCAGGTCAGAGCTGGTGCAGGCCAGGCAGCATGTGGATTGCACATTTCGTTCTTTTTAATGGCAGTTCCTTCAGCAGTGGGCTTCAAAGAAAATGCTACCAAGAGTCAATAGAACCAATTAGCAGCCATCTTTTCATTTACAACATGGATTTTGCTTTTAAGCATCACAACAAAAGGCTTCCGAGCAGAATGAGCTGCCATTACAAAGGTTGCAGAGAGATGAAGTGCTATTCTTTAATAAGATGCTTTGAAAAGCAAAGCGCATTTAACTTAACTGATGAAATAGAAATAAAGATCTTTTCAAAATACTTCTTCCTAGATGTTATGCATCGAAGACCAGAGTTATTGTCAGTTTAGGCATAAAGGGACCTGAGGCCAAGGATAACATCAGGCTAAATTGAACCACTGGGCAGAACTTTGCTAGGCCAGGTCTGGGTCAGGAGTCAAATGGGACCGAGCCTGCCACGAGGTCATCTTAGGTGGGTCTAGGGAGCTGTGCTAGTTCCTCACCTGGACTAAGTTGGACTACAAAGTCTTTATTATGCACATTTTAACACAAGTTTGATGTTGTTTTCGTCAGGGATTCAAAGACATTTTAAATTATGAAACATGAAATTCCCAGTAAACGCTGGACCTGCTGCTGCAAGTCACATCACTCCCCCACCCCACCAACCGGGAATGAGCTTTGAATCCGAACTGTGGGAGGGAAGCCCCCCCACCCAGGTTCTTGCCTGGACCTAGTTGGGTTGCAAAGTGTTCACTATGCACACATTTTAAAATTAAAAACCTGACCGTGTTTTCTTAGGACATAAGAAAGTCTTAACTCAGCCTGCTATACCAGGATCGCAGCTGCCAATCTTTAAGGGATCCTCCCACTGCAGGATTGCTGTTCTAACCCTGAGCTGCTGTTACCGGTGACAAGGTCTGGCAGTCTGGGAGTTCCTAAAAGTGGGTCCAGATGCACTTCCAGATTAGCCTGACTCATAGACCTGTTAGATATTTTCTAGGACCAATAAGGAATCGGTCCAGTCCAAGGGCTTGGGAAGGCTGAGCCTCAGATTTCTGGGTCATGTAGGAACCCTTCTTCTCATCAAATGAGACTTGTTCAGCCTGCCTCTGGCCAGTGACTTACAGGCAGTTACAGTCTGGAAGTTTGGAGATCTCTCTTACCTTACCTCACTGATTTCCTACTACAACCCAGTTGGCAAACTTCACTCCCCCAATGTCATCTTATTCAATGTACCTCAGTCTCATCTATTTCACCATCAACCCTAGCCCATGTCCTCCCTCTGGTCTGGAACTCCCTCCCCTTTCATATCTGACAGACCACCACTCTCCCCAACTTCAAGGCCTTATTAAAATCACATCTCCTCCAAGAGGACTTCCCCAACAAAGCCCTAATTTCCCCTACTCCCTCTCCCTTCTGTGTTGCCTGTGCCCCTGGATCTGTACCCTTTAAGCACTTGATATTCACCCCCACAGAACTTATATGCATATCTCTAATTTATATTAATGTCTGTCTCCCCCTCTAGACTGCAAACTTCTTGTGAGAATGGAACGTAAG
Source organism: Ornithorhynchus anatinus (assembly GCF_004115215.2). NCBI lineage: Eukaryota > Metazoa > Chordata > Mammalia > Monotremata > Ornithorhynchidae > Ornithorhynchus > Ornithorhynchus anatinus. The sequence goes on from NC_041749.1 coordinate 103,443,946, forward strand.
AAGCAAGGCCTATGGAAGGAAGCATGGCCTAATGGATAGAGCATAGGTCTGGGAGTCAGATGGACCTAGGTTCTAATCCTGGCTTGGCCACTTGTCTGGTGTGTGACCTTGGGCAAATCACTTCACTTCTCTGGGCCTCAGTTCCCTCATGTGTAAAATGGGGATTAAGATTATGAGCCCTATGTGGGTCAGGGGCAACCTGATTATCTTGTGTCTACCCCAGCGCTTAAAACAGAGCCTGGCACGTAGTAAGTGCTTAACAAATACCATAATCGTTCATTATTAGTGTATCACACTCTCCCAAGCGCTTAGAACTGTGCTCTGCCCATAGTAAGTGCTCAATAAATACTACTAATTGATTGACTGAAATGTGGGTTCTGGTTTCAGCTTAGTCACTGCCCTGCTGGGAGACCTCAAGCAAGTCACATAGCCCCTCTCCCTCAATTTCATCATCTATAAAATGGAGGTGAAATGTCCCTCCCTAGTTCTCAGTGATAATACGAGGCTAAAATGAGGTACCGAATAATAATTTAATAATAATTTTGGTATTTGTTAAGCACTTACTATGTGCCAAGCACTGTTCTAAGCACTGGGTAGATGCAAGGTAATTAGGTTGTCCCACGTGGGGCTCACAGTCTTAATCCCCATTTTACAGATGAGGTAACTGAGGCACAGAGAAGTTAAGTGACTTGCCCAAAGTCACACAGCTGATTAGTGACAGAGCCGGGATTAGAACCCACAACCTCTGACTCCCAAGCCCGTGCTCTTTCCATTGAGCCACACTGCTGCGAAAGACCTTCAGAAAATAAAAGCACCTCACAAATTCAAGGTATAAACTATACTCAAATAGCAGGGATGTTGGCTATTATTATTTTTATATTTTTAAGCACTTACTATCTGTCAAGCACTGTTCTAAGTGCTAGGGTAGATGCAGGTTAAATCAGGCAGGACACAGGTCCTGTTTCACATGGAGCTCACAGTCAAAGTAGGAGAGAGAACAGGTATTGAATCCCCATTTTACACATGAGGAAACCGAGGCACAGAAGAGATACATGGCATGCCCAAAGTCACACAGCAGGCAAGTGGCAGATCTGGGATTAGAACCCAGATGCTCCCCCTCCCAGGCCCGTGCTCTTTCCACTAGGCTATGCTGCTTCTCGGCTAGTCATCCGGAATTCCTGTGCTTGTGGCAGGGGTTGTCTGGCCAATCAACATCCAGGGCCCAGAAGCCAGACACAGAGCTAGTCTTGGTGGCATAGAGGGAGTAGCAGTAAGTGGCCAAGGCACTCAACCCAGTCAGGGGAATCTGGAGGGTGGCCCAACTCCCACACAGCTGGCTTGTCTCCCTGGTCCTCCTGCCATTACTCCGCTCCATCAGCTCTCTCTGACCATTTCTCGTGGCTGGTGAAATTCTCACCACTAACAGCGTGGCTCAGTGGCAAGAGCCCGGCCTTGGGAGTCAGAGGTCGTGGGTTCTAATCCCAGCTCTGCCACTTGTCAGCTGTGTAACTTTGGGCAAGTCACTCAACTTCTCTGGGCCTCAGTTACCTCATCTGGAAAATGGGGATTAAGACTGTGAGCCCCAAGTGGGCTAACCTGATTATCCCACCTGATAATAGGATAGACCCTGATTATCTATCCCAGAGCTTAGAACAGTGCTTGGCACATAGTAAGCGCTGAACAAATACCGTTATTATTATTACTGGAACCTTCCCCAGATGCTCCACCCCCTATCATTAGATGGGACAGGACCATTTACCTAGTAGCGGGTGAGAAAAGGGTATCAAAATCACAGCATCAGCAGCTCCTTTTGATTGCAGCCACACAAACCATCTGCAGAGTACTTAGCTGCAGAGCCCTTAGCACAGGGCCAAAGGTATGAAGTGGCCTTCAGGTGCCAGGCAGCCTGATTCTGTGAGTGCTCTGAATGAACCCCTTCTCTTGTGTATTTCAGGTCCATTTCACCCTGGCATCCTAGGGTGTTAGAGAACCAAATCTGGAGTCAACCGGGCACTGAAGTCTTAAGTCTTTTGCCCAGGTTGTCAGTGCTAATAATCTGCCCCTTCCTGTGCCGGGCTTTGATCTCATCAAAATCAATATCTTGATGCAGTGACAAGCCACCTCCCAAACCAGAATCCTGATCTGGTCGTTACTAAGTCGTTATAAATTATTGATTCGGGCCAGACAGGATTCTTGTATAATGCACGTCCACATGTCAGTGGCCCTTATGAAATTTTAGAGGAAAGTAATTAAGTGTGCATGCTCAGTAAACTAAATAGCTTCCTCCAAAGCCTTCTGCCACAGCCTGGCCTTTGGGGCTGAAACATTTTAATTAAAAAATGAAAGAGATTTTGGAATGGTGTGACACTAAAGAGACATCTGAAACCCTGTTTTCAGGGGAGGGAGGCCAGGGCCGTGAGCACCCTCAGGCAGGAACTGAAAAGGAACAGGGCTGACAAGGCTAACAGGACATGGGTAACAAGGCAGCAGGGCGAACAAAGTGAACACAGAGCTCTTGTTCACCAACCCCCGCCATTGTGGGATGTGGGACATACAATGAAAATGGAAGGTGGCAAGTTCTTAAGCACACAAGAGGAAGCATTTCTTCACACAGGAGACGCTAAGCATATGGAATTCATTACCACAATGGGCACAATGGCTGCTGGGCAGGAAAAAAAAATCAGTAAGCTCGAGAGAGGCTCGGAGAAATTCAAAGATGAGCGGTCCAGAGAGGTCACTAAGTGGAAAGTTTGGGACATAGAGGAGAAAGACGTGTTGGTTAATCCTTAACCTGAGGATGGATGTAAGTAGGGTCACTATCACATGGTTTCTTCAAGTGTCTTAGTGACTCTACAAGAGACAAAATCCTAGGTTGGAGGATCCAGTACTGGCGTGTCCTATGTTCTTAGCTCATACGAGCAACATTATCACCATAATCATTATTCTTATTACAGTATTTATTAAGCACTTACCTAAGTACCAAGTGCTGGGGAAGATACCAAATAATCAGATTTGACACAGTCCCTGTCCCACACAGGGTTTACAGTTTAAGGGATCAGCAGAGCAAATATCTCAATTCATTCAATAGTATTTATTGAGCGCTTACTATGTGCAGAGCACTGTACTAAGCGCTTGGAATGAACAAGTCGGCAACAGATAGAGACAGTCCCTGCCGTTTGACAGGCTTACAGTCTAATCGGGGGAGACGGACAGACGAGAACAATGGCAATAAATAGAGTCAAGGGGAAGAACATCTCGTAAAAACAATGGCAACTAAATAGAATCGAGGCGATGTACAATTCATTAACAAAATAAATAGGGTAATGGAAATATATACAGTTGAGCGGACGAGTACAGTGCGGAGGGGATGGGAAGGGGCGGGGGGAGCAGAGGGAAAGGGGGAAAAGAGGGTTTAGCTGCGGAGAGGTGAAGGGGGGGTGGTAGAGGGAGTAGAGGGAGAAGAGGAGCTCAGTCTGGGAAGGCCTCTTGGAAGAGGTGAGTTTTAAGTAGGGTTTTGAAGAGGGGAAGAGAATCAGTTTGGCGGAGGTGAGGAGGGAGGACGTTCCAGGACCGCGGGAGGACGTGGCCCAGGGGTCGACGGCGGGATAGGCGAGACCGAGGGACAGTGAGGAGGTGGGCGGCAGAGGAGCGGAGCGTGCGGGGTGGGCGGTAGAAAGAGAGAAGGGAGGAGAGGTAGGAAGGGGCAAGGTAATGTACAGCCTTGAAGCATAGAGTGAGGAGTTTTTGTTTGGAGCGGAGGTTGATAGGCAACCACTGGAGTTGTTTAAGAAGGGGAGTGACATGTCCAGATTGTTTCTGCAGGAAGATGAGCCGGGCAGCGGAGTGAAGAATAGACTGGAGCGGGGCGAGAGAGGAGGAAGGGAGGTGAGAGAGAAGGCTGACACAGTAGTCTAGCCAGGATATAACGAGAGCCTGTTTTTCAGATGAGGCTGAGGGTCATAGAGATTGTACTTTGCCCTAGGCCTAACACACAAGGCCAGGAGCAGAACTGGGATCAGAATACAGTTCTCCAGCCTCATTCTCTTTCCACTAGGTCACATTAGCAGTCTAGTGGCCAAAAACCCTATTTGCAGGATCTCAGCAAAATGACTTTTATGTCTTCCTACCTAATGGCTCCGCCATTTGTCTGCTGCATGACCTTGGGCAAGTCACTTAAAATCTCTGTATCTCGGTTACCTCATCTGTTAAATGGGGATTAAGACTGTGAGCCCCATGTGAAACTCGGACTGGTCTGATTGGTCTGATTGGTCTGTATCGACCCCAGCACTTAGTACAGTGCCTGGAACATAGTAAGCAGTGCCTGGAACATAGTAAGAACTTAACAAATACCATAAAAATGTTCCATAAAGTACTACCTGCAAATTTCCCTTGCATTCCATTGAAAATGAGGCTGCTGCCATGTACTACCCTATACTTTTAGTTGCTGCAGTTTTTTTTTTCTAAAGGAATTTTTGGTTTGTCCTAGACCCAGTTGATTTGTGTTACTTATTAGCAATTTGGGTGAGAGGGAAAGTTTGAAACTATAAATGAAAATTCAGTTTTTGGCTTCTGTGTGGATATTCAATTATTCAGGGTTGATCTCTAGACCTGATCCATAATCATAGGTTTTAGAGAGTTGGTCACATTATTGCCCAATGGTGCAGTACCCCTCCCTATCCCCCCTGGAAGAGGGGAACAGGAATGGAAGACACGAAGGGCCCTGATCATTTTTCAAAACTACATAAAGCACTTTAGCTCACGGATGGGAAGGCATCTGTGGCTATTTGCAACCCAATCACAGTGACCATATTACTCGCAGAGAAACCTTTCTCCCCATAATGTAGAAAAACATGGTTACCAACCCAGAGAAGAACATGTCTTCCTGGGAAGCAGGAATTACAGTTACTGAGTAATTAACATTTCCAGTTACATGGCCAGAATGATCTTCTGTTCCTCCTTTTAGTTCCCATATTTTCTCTCTTTTTCTCAGTGCCTAGAAGTGGGAATCCACTACCAACATTCTGGATCTACCATAAGACAGGCAACTATGCATCAATCTGCTGCTCTGTAATAATAATAATAATGATGATGGCATTCGTTAAGCACTTCCTATGTGCCAAGTCCTGTTCTAAGTTTGGGGTAGATACAAGATAATCAGTTTGGACACAGTCCCTGTCCCACAGTGGGCTCATGGTCTAAGTGGAAGGGAGAGCAGCTACTGAATCCCCCTTTTACAAATGAGAAAACTGAGGCACAGAGAAGCTAAGTGACTTGCCCAAGGTTACATACAGCAGATGGCGGTGGAGCCAGGATCAGAACCACGTCATGTGACTCCCAAGACTGTGCTCTTTCCACTTGGTCACGCTGCTTTTCATGTATGTGGGTGTATCAGGGGCCTGGGCTGCTTCCATGGTGTTCAAAACAACAACGGGGTTAGTTTTCATAATGTAATCAGCCAGTCAAACAGCAGAGGAGGTCAGTGACCACCAGTAGGATAAAGACCATCAAGTGGACCTAGACACCGAGGTTGCCTTCTCCAGTACCCTTGGGTTGACCTTGAAGAATCCTGCAACTAAGCCGGAAAGCTGTGCTGTTCATCCTGACTGCCACAGGGCCCAGGGAAAGGGACACTGGGAACCTGGGAAGGGAACTGTTACCAGAGCAAGGGAGAATCAGAGACATCCCCTACCAGGCTGAGGCTTTGGGCATGTTGGCTGGTTAAATTCATTTGTTTTCCAGGCTGATTTCTGAATTCGGATTTTCAATCAATCCATCAATTAATCAATAGTAGTTAGGTCAAAGGAAATAACACACACGGTTTACAGATCTGGGATTCCGGGAGAAGGCCCTGAGCACTTCTCCCTAGTACTTAATTTGTTGCTTCACAGATTGTAGGTACTTACTAAATAATTGTGGTCGACTGATTGCTCCGTGTATGTGGAAACTGAATAGATGTAGGCTCATTTCCTCTTTTCCCTCACCCCCCAAACACCAACTAATGTTTCCATCAGAAGTGTGAGGCTAAGCCAAATTGACAGTTAACCTGTTGGAACTGCTGTCTCAGGCCTGACAATTCAGACACCTGTTCCTGCATTCCTCATTAGAGCAGGGCCGCAGGGACAACCCTTGCAGAAATCTGGCCAAAGGGTCCCCCTCTCCTGCACAGATGCCCTCTAAAGGGGTAGAAGGCGGCAAACAGAGACCCAGGGACTGTGAGAGAGCCTGAGGAAGAAGAGTCCCCAACCTACCAAGAGACCTTACAGAGGGGGGTCCAGCCCGAAGAGAGGCTGGACAGACAGGAGGGGACTGAAGAGCAACCTTACTGTCAACCAATCAATCAATCGTATTTATGCAGCGCTTACTCTGTGCAAAGCACTAAACAGAGAGGCTTTGGACTACAGAGACCCTTCATTCAATCACATTTATTGAGCGCTTATTGTGTGCATAGCACTGTACTAAGCGCTTGGGAGAGTACGATACAACAATAAATAGACACATTCCCTGCCTACAATGAGCTTACAGTCTAGAAAATAGCATCTGTCCTTCAGAATAGTTTTAGGTTGATTTGGGGAATTGTAGTTTGGGGATGAGATAGAACTATGGGCTGAATTGTACTGCCCCCAGCATTTAATAGAGTGCCACCGGGCACATAGTATATGCTTAACAAATACTATTTTTATTATTTTATGATAAATGATAATAATTATTATAAACACAGAGCTGGATGGACCTAAGTCTAATTACTTGGTTCAGCCTCCTGCCTCCAGTCAGATGAATGATTAAATCATCCATGACAGATGGTGTTGGTTCTTTCATTAATGCTCTCCAGGATGGAGTACCCACAGTCTCCCTTCCTGGAGCCTGTTCCAAGGTTTTATTCCCTTGACAGTCAAAAAATTCTACCATATGTCCACTGAAATCTCTCCTGCTTTAATCTAGGAAAATTTCCTCTTGTCTGATCCTCTGTGGACATGGAAACATCTGGTCAGCATCTTCTTCAGAAAGTGACTTCATAATAATAATAATAATAATAATAATTGTGGCAAGTGTTAAACACTTACTATGTGCCCAGCACTGTTCTAAACTCTACGGTAGATACAAGATAATCAGGTTGGACACAGTCTCTATCCCGCATGGGGCTCGCGGTTTAAGTTGGAGAGAGAACAGGTATTGTACCCCCATTTTACAGATGAGGAAACAGAGGCATAGAGAAGGTAAGTGACTTGTGCAAGATCACACAGCAGGCAAGTGGCAAAGCAGGGAACCCAGGTCTTATGACTCCCAGACCCTTTCCACTAGGCCACGGTGAGGACAGTTATTAACATCAACGGTTTTTATTGAGCACCTACGTGCAGAGCACTGTACTGAGCACTTGGGAGAGTACAATACCACATAGTTGGTAGACACGCTCCCAGACACCAACGAGCTTACAGTCTAGAGGGGGAGACAGACATTATGAATAAATAATTTATAAGATATAATGTATAGATAAGTATGTGAGTACTGTGGGGCTGAGGGTGGGGTGAATATCAAATTCCCAAAGGTCACAGATCCAAGTGCATATATGGACACATAACGGAGAGGGCGGTGGGGAAAAGAAGACTTATTTGGGGAAGGTAATTCCCTTCCTTGGGTACAGACATTCCACACAGCTATTTTACCATTATAAAATTCAGAATAATTTGGGGTTAAAAAGCTCAAGCCACTGTTGCATGCACCTGGATAATTGAGCAGCTGGGGAGATGGACCAGTGATAATTGGTTGACTCAAATTGGGGCTCATACTATTTTTTGCTTCAAGAAACTGTGATTGAGAGATGCTCGGAAAAAGAGCACTAGTTAAGCCTCGAGGGTTGGATTACCATGTATTAGCATCTTTCTTTAAGTTTCAATTGTTAGAATATTAATGAAATTTTCAACTCAATAACCACGGTGTCAGTTTTCCCATCTGATAGGTAAGAATAACAAAGGTTTTCAGAGCTTCATTGCAACACCAAAGATTAAACCAATTTTCATTTGAACAAAGCCCTATCTCCTACAGATAAGTTATTTAGAAACATAAAATTGGAATTAGTCATGTCAGAAAAACACCAAAAATGAAGCTGTTCAATGTAGTACAGTATAAGAGTTTTGCCATACAGTACAGGAATTTATTTGCATAAATTCTCTCAAAGCACTGTATCTTCACCCTACCACATAAAAAGATTTTGCATTTCTTATTAAAAGCCATATCACCCTGTTCTGAATCTATTATCCTTCTCTTGGTGCTCCTTACTCTTTGCAAAAGGATTTTTAAACTAGAAGCATAATGATTCCAATACAAAGTTGATGCTTTAAGGGCTGATCTGTCAGCCTGGGGAGTAACCTAGAAATAAGCTTCTAAACCGCCTGCTCCCCATCCTCTGGCCATTTCAGGCTTACACTATCACCTCCTCCTTGAATCAATCAATTAATCAATGCTATTTATTGAACACCTACTGTGTGCAGAGCACTCTACTAAGCATTTGGGTAAATACAGTAGGGTTGGTAGATGCAATCCCTACCCACAAAGAGCTTGCAGACTACAGGGGAATTAAAATAGGCTAGAGAGAAAGGAAATAGTAGATTATAAAAATATTTACGTATTGTAGAGCTGGGATGAATATCAAAATGCTTAAGGGGTTCACAGACAAGTTCATTGTTGAAGCAGAAGGGAGGGCAGATAAGGGAAACAAAGGGCTTAGTCTAGAAAGGCTTTTTGGAGGAGATGTGATTTTAGGAGGATTTTGAAGATGGAAAGGGTGGTGGAGTTCTAGGTCCAAGGGAGAACAAAAACTCTTCACTATTGGCTTTAAAGCTCTCCATCTCCTTGCCCCCTCCTACCTCACCTCCTTTCTCTCCTACATCCCAGCCCGCACACTCCACTTCTCTGGTGCTAACCTTCTCACTGTGCCTCGATCTCGCCTGTCTCGCTGCCAACCCCTGGCCCACGTCCTACTCCTGGCCTGGAACACCCCTCCCTCCTCAAATCTGCCAATCACTCTCCCCCCACCTTCAAAGCCCTACAGAAGGTGCACCTCCTCCAAGAGGCCTTCCCAGACTAAGCCCCACTTTTCCTCAGATCCCACTCTTTTCCACATCACCCTGATTCACTCCCTTTGCTCTTCCCTCCCTCCCTGTCCCACAGCACTATGTATATATGTATACATCTATAATTCTATTTATTTATATTGATGCCTGTTTACTTGTATTGATGTCTGTCTCCCCCCCCCAGACTGTGAGCCTACTGTGGGCAGGGATTGTCTCTCTTTATTGCTGTATTGTACTTTCAAGTGCTTAGTGCAGTGTTCTGTACACAGAAAGCACTCAATAAATATGACTGAATGAATGAATGACTGGATGCGTACAAGGGGTCTGTGGTGAGATAGATGAGTTCAAGATACAGAGAGTAGGTTGGTGATAGAGAAGCAAAGTATGCAGGTTGGGTTGTAGTAGGAGATTAATAAGATTAGGTAGGAGGGAGAGAGCTTATTGAATACCTCAAGGCCGATGGTAAGGAGTTTCTGTTAGATGTGGAGGTGGATGGGCAACCACTGGAGGCTTCTGAGGAGTGGGGGAGAGGGGAGCTGAACATTTTTTTTAGAAAATTGATCCAAGCAGCACAATGAAGTATGGACTGGGGAGGGGAAAGATTAGGGTGCAAAGAGGTCAATGAGGAGGCTGACGCAATAGTGTGAGCAGGGAACGTGTCTACCAACTCTGTTATATAGTATTCTACCAAGCACTTACAATGGTGCTCTGCTCACAGTACGGGCTCCATAAATATGATCGATTGATAGTTGAGGGGGGAACACGATGAGTGCTTGGATGTAGTAGCAATGTGGATGGAGAGGAAAGGGCGGATTTTAGAGATGTTGTGAAAGTAAAACCTAAAGGATTTGGTGACAGATTAATTGGGTTGACAGATTGGGTTGAATGAGAGTGATGAGTTGAAGATAACGCCACCCTTTATGGGTTTGAGACAGGGAGGATGGTGCTGCTGGCTACAGCGACAGGAACGTCAAGGGGAGGGCAGAGTTTGGGTGGAGACATGAGGTGTTCTGTTAAGTCTGAGGTGTCAGTGGAACATCCAAGTAGAGATGTCCTGAAGGCAGAAGGAAATGCAAGACTGCAGAGGAGAAAGCCCAGGGGTGGAGATGTAGATTTGGGAATCCTCCGCATAGAGATGGTAGTTGAAGCCATGGGAGAGAATGAGTTGTCCAAGGGAGTAGATGTAGACGGAGAATAGAAGGGGACCCAGAACTGAGCCTCGAGGGACTCCCACAATTAGGAGGTGGGAGGCAGAGGAGGTACCCTCGAAAGAGACTGACAAGGAGCAGTCAGAGAGATAGGAGGAGAACCAGAAGAGGACAGTCTCAGTGAAGTCATGGTTGTAGCAGGGATCCAGGTCCCCAGGTTGGCGTTAGAATAAGAGCATTGCACAGAGACACACCTCTCCCCCAGGTGCCCTGAGACCCTATATTCAAGTCCTCATTATGTCTCAGAATCCCATCCTCTTCCTGCCAGCCCTCCCCCAATCTGTGGCCTTCCCTGTAGTTTCTATAGGAGAGCATGGTCTCCCTCTCTGACTACAGGCATTCCGAGGAGGCGCCTGTTAGTCCACAGAGTCGCTGCGGCCCGCTCACTAGCGCCTACTGGATTTGGACTTGGTCCTGTACCCAGCTCCACTGACCTTGGATTCCTGCAGAAGAGGAGCATCTCCCGAGGGCTCAGGAGAAAAGGCAGTGAGGAAAGCAAGAGCAGACCCTTTCCTGACTTTGAAGGAAAGCACAGTGAGGGATCGTGGTGGGATAACAGATGCGACATGCTCAGAAATACAGCTGGCCCAGGCTATCAGGTGGCTTGAATGGCGAGGTCTGGCAGTTTTGAACAAACACGATCACATCTGCTCAGGATAATTATGGATACAAACATAAATTAAAGAACCAGGAGGTACATCTGTTAGGGAGGACACTTAGCCGAAAGCTTCCCAATTGTCAGCAACTACAAATGACAACAGCAAAGCCAACATAAAAATAACTATTGCAGCTATTAAATGGAGACAGCAGCAACCAACTGAGGAATATACAATAGCCACTTTAACAAACAAAGATTAGGGAAGTCACTCTGGCAGAAGAACCAAGGGGTGGTGGCGCATTTACATCCATGATGATTTCCCACTATAGCCTCAACAGTCTCGTTTCAGCCAATACATGTGTCCAGGTGATGCCAAGAATATCGAAGTTAATTCTGAACAAACAAAGAGAAGGTATTTAGGGAACTACTAATTGAAATAGTTGTAAATTAAGGCAACAGTCTCACCTATACCCTGGTACGTGGACATGCTCTGTTTTCATTTTGTTTTTAAATCTTTTCTCTATTTTCTCAAATCACATTTGGAATTGCATCCTCTCAGCTCATTTCATAAAAGCCTGCAGGGAAATGAGCTGCTTCACTGTTGGATGCCAAATAATAGGGAAATTTCACTGTCTTCCACTGGAGGGAAGAAGAACCACAGTGATGCTGACCTATAAGGGGACCAGGCCAGAAGAAAATCCAGAGATCCGAGGCTCACCACAACTCTAGCCAAAACGATACTTGTCACACTGCATATTTGTATGTCTGTCTCCCTTATTATAGGGTAAGCTCCTTGTGGGCAGGGAATGCATCTTTTTTCTGTACTTTTTTCTGTACTTCCCAAGCACCTAGTATGGTGTACTGTACCAAGTGAGTGTTCAGCAGATGATGATGGTATTTGCTAAGCACTTATTATGTGCCAAGCACTGTTCTAAGTGCTAATACTTCTATTACTATCCCAGCCACGCTGTAATTTCATAAATTAACATAACCCTGTAAATTTCTCAACTTTGGGAGACAAGATAGACCAATACAGCCAGTATCAAAGGTAAAAGTAGTTTCATTCCTCAGTATCTCCTTACAGTGATAAGCACATTGAAAGAGTCTCCCTCTCTCCTTCCTCCTGTCCTTTACCTCCATGGCTGTAAGGCTTATGAAAATCTTTTTGGCTTGAAGTTCCCCAAGATGAGAGTGAGGATCCCAATGGTGATGTTGGCCTGAGTACAGCCTTACCCATCACCCTCCTCTCTCCACTGAGTTCTCAAGGAAAGGGGCATAATTAATGGAGAAGGGAAGACCTGAAGGATGGAGCCAAGCTTCTCAATCCCCATAACTAATTTGACTCAGGGTCATTCTGAACTTGAAGAGGAGGTTCCTCATTAGTCAGTCATGGATTCCAAATCAATTCAGGCTATAGCGTGATTTCCCAGGTGTCCATCTGAGAAAGCAGCCTGAACACTCCCAACAATGGAGGTTCTCCGGAATGTTCTCTCTCTTCCCTATGAGAAGGATCTAGAGGAAGAAAGTCTGCATGTAAAGTGAGTCACCTTAAAGATTTTAAGCTCCTTGAAAGTAGGGTACTGTCTACTAATACTACTGTATTCTCCCCAAGAACTAAGTATGCTCTGCATGCAGCAGGTGCTTAATAAATAATTTGACTGATTGGGTCAATTACTGGCCTCAAGGAAAAAAAGAGAATTTGGCTCAATTTTGAATTCATTTTAAAGCCTGTCTCCCTAACTAGAATGTTTGCTACTTGAGGACAGGTAGCAAACATGCCAACTTTATTGCACTGTACTCTCTCAAACTTTAGTATAGTGCTCTTCACACAGTAAGGGCTTAGAAAATGCCACTGATGGATAGATTAGGAGGTTGATTGATTGATAGATTGATTAGGCAGGGGCTGGGGGTGGAGGTGCGAGGGTGAGTTATCTTCTGTTCTTTGTGGTGTGGCCATCAGAAAGTAGTCTATTTTTCAGAAAGATGCTGTATTTGCAGGAGTGATTCCTCAGGTAATGCAAGGCATGAAAATGGCCCATACCATATGAGGATGGAGGGAAGGTCTAGGAATGGGACCCTCACTTTTCTCAGAGGAAGGATGGACTTAATCAGCTTTTATTAAAGACAGCCAATCGGCTATGAGAATTGCCAGTTACCCAAAAATTACTAGGAAAACAAAACTTCTCAAATAAGCAAAGAAATTTTGTGACGACAGAGCCCCATCATCCAGTGATCCCTAAGAACTTTATGGGCATTTGTTACTCTTCCAAACATTCCTCAAAGGAGAACTGGGAGCAGAATCAACATTTCATGTGATTTGAGATCATGGCAGAAAGATGTTAAACATCATGTCCAAATGTCAGACAAGGGTCTTACTCTGATGAGGGTTGAGAGGGCTAGTCCAACCTTCTGTTCTTATGGAAGGGGGTTAAGCTGCACTCTTGCTTCACGGGCCCTCTGAACCTTGGTGGCCAGTGGCACTGAGAGGTATAGGGGGACAGGGTGATTTCCCATAAAACCCAGTCCCCGGGGACTGAGGATGCCCTCTCTTACCTTGGAAGATGTCAACAAGCTCAATCCAGTGGAAAAGGAGAGCTAAGAAATCAAGCAAGCATCAGCCAAAGAAATGTCATCTGCCTCTATTTCATTGCACAATATCCGGGCTTTTAGAACGTGAATCCTTATTTCTTCAGTCTAAGTGCATGATTTCTCCTAGGAAAATAAAACCTAAATACTATTGAATATTTGAAATAAAGTGCCAAGGTAGCAGAGGCAATAATTATTCTGGCACCGTCTCACAGTATACCTTTAAAAAATGCAGGGTCTGACCAGCCATCAAAAAGAGTTCACTATAAATAAGTCGATCTCTCTATAGAGAAGTAACAATTTCAAAAAGTGCTTGAAAGTTTTAAATATCCCCAGGAAATGCCACTAAACTTTTAAAAGTTCCCCAAACTACAGAATCATTTCCGTGGTAAATCTGTTCGGTGACGTTGGTGTTTCCATACTGGGCACTGGAGCCCAAAAGGACTTGCTAACTCCCCCAAACAGCACTGCTCCAATTTGTACTTTTCATCCCTGAAAATAACCCTGAAGAGGCACCAAGGCTGGTGTCTTATGCTCACCAGTCTTCTGCCTGTTCAATGATTAACATGTTTGGAACTGAAAGTATCTTAAACAGATGGACTGCCATCAAGGGAGTGCACACTGAGGATTCTGGGCAACAACAGGAGCCGTAGAGTCAATCATCCTGTGCACCTTTCCTGCCATGAGAGGAACTCTAAGGGCCAGATCACTCAGAGGGGTTTGTCCTCCTTTGTTGCTATTTAAAATGCGAAGCCTCTGGATACTCATGTAACAGGAAATATGATAAAATTCAAAAGCTCATCAAGAGGAAAGAGAAATGCCAACAGATAGGCCCAGATGATTTGCTCGGTAACCTATAGGGTCAAAGTAGGTAGGGGGCCAGAGAGGTCAAGTTTAAAGAAAGCTTCTCTAGACCGCAAGCTCCTCTGGACTGTAAGCTCGTCGTGGGAAGGGAATATGTCTGTTGTTAAAGTGTACTCTCCTGAGCACTGAGAACAGTACTCTGCATGCAGTAAGCACTCAATTAAAATGATTGAAAGAATGAATGAAAAGCAGGAGTCCCTGGGAGTCGCCTTTGGGGGCTATCTGCAGGACGATCTCACTAGCTCTGAAGAGAAGAACACCAGGCAGATTGGGTGCCCAGGCCACCTCAGGCATGCAAGCAGGTGAAATTACCATCAGCTGTGCAGAAAGAGGCTGAACCAGTAGGACAGCCGAGGGGGCAGGCTTCCCCAGCAGGGGAAAGGATAAGTTCTCTGCAGTTTCCCAAGACCCCTTGGGTTCTGGTGGGCAGCTAGGGTAAAGGAGCAGCAACTTTCATGGCAAATATGATTGGCCCAGGGAATCTCATCATAGAGAGCTCAGAGGCACTGATCCAACTCGCTGCCAAACTCAGGGTGCAGGGGGACGGAGGGGAGCTCAACCCCGGGGAACCAAAGAGGCAGTTGTCAGGTCCGAGGTCTCACTCTCCTGGAGCCACACTCCAAACAACCTCTTATGAAGTCAAGTGGCATAGGGGAGGGGCTGTGGAAAAGGGGGGCTGGGGAACTGCTCCCAAATCAGTGGGCCAGGGTCATTTCTTCAGTGGCACTGAGAATCAGGACCCTGAGCAGCCAGGCGGCTGAGTACTGGAAGACCGCATCACTTGGTTCAGCTGCTGTCTCTGGCATGGAGGACTGCCGGCCTCCTGGAGAGTCTTAATTAACTAAAAAGCACTGTATTTTTTCAGAACCGTTAAGGAGTCAGTATTGCTGTCTATGTACTCATTTGCAGAACCTCCTCTGCAGCTTGAGCGCACTTACAAATTGAATGTTAAGGAAAAGCAGCAGAGTCATTGCTGAGACCTTGGGCATCAAAAAGCAGCTGCCAGAATCTGGCTCATCAGTTACGCCCTTGTTTCTGATCATTTCTGGCGAGCCCATCAATGAAAAGGCTGAATCTTCTGGCACCCGTCTGTGCATTTTGGAGCTGGATGCAGAGTCATTTTTTCCTCAGAAATCCTAGATTGAGCTTTGGACTTTCTCTGATTTTCACAAGCCGTAGGTTTCTGCTCCTTTCCTTTGCTGTTTCTAAGGATTCAAGTCACTGCTCTAAGTGATCGAGTCTACTGAACAAACAGGATGGCTGACCTGTCTCATGAATGTCAGTGAAAATGCCAAATTGCACTGGTTTCCCCTGGGCACCAGACAACCCACCACAAAAATTCTCCTCTAAGCCCTGAAGCATCTGTCCTTATAGCCCACTCTTCTCCCCTCAATCAACCATCTGAGAGGTGTTAATGAGAAAACATCACTATCAATCAATCAATCAATGCTATTTATTGAAGGAGGAGTGAGAAGATAGTCACCACAGGCCCAATCCTCCCTGGTTATTTTCTGCCTGCACAAACACACCATCAGCAACAATTGCATTTTCAGAGGCCTACTGGGTGGAGGGTACTGTGCTAGGTGCCTAAGAAGCGACAGAAGTAAAAGACGTTGAGGTCCTTGTCTTCCAATTCCAATTAATGACTTTCATGTGCCTTTTGAGCAGGGGTGAAAGTAAAAACTAGATTCCAATGGGACCACGGCAAGTGGGTGTTGTACAGGCAGTCAGGGAGGAGGTAGGCCTGGGGTCAGCCCCCCACCCAGAGAAGGATCCAGATGGCCCCTGCAATTTCCTAGGCCACCTCCTCCCAACAGAGGGCAAGACATGCAGCCACCAACTAGGCTCTATCTCCAGCCCCAACTCCTTCCAGCTCCAAGGGCATGGGGGTCACACTGCCTCCGGCCTTTTGGACAGGGCAAAAATGGTAGATGTGGGGCTACGGCAGCTGGGGTCCAGGAGAGAGCATGGGCTAGGGGCAGGGCCAGGCCCGGGTCCACGTGCGTGGGGTGCCACTCCCAGGCGGCCAAAAGGGCTGTTGCTGCTGCAGCCACCTCCAAACAATTCTCATACTAGAACGGTCATCGTCTGACTTTTTCTTTTACTGAAATTGAGTTCCAGCCTGTTCTGGGTTACTTTCAGCTTTGGTTTTGAGGCAGTTTCAAGCACATTCTCTTCACCTGTGAAGTCTTCGGTATATCTGTTAGAAAGCCCCACAGAGAAATTGCTGACCCATTCTGCACTAGTTTCTTCCCTAAGCTACCCTGTGTTCAGTATAGCAGAGGTAGTAAAGGGCTTAGGAAACACTCGTTGAGTGACAAGGATCAGGAGAAAGAGAGATAGGACTCTTGGACAAGTAAATGAACACAGGCGGGTGCCCTAAAACACTAGGAATGTGAGGTAATGTGGTCGGAACAGTTGGCGAGAAGAGTATCACCCCAAGGGTCTTCAGGAAATGGCCCAGCCTCTGAGAAGGGGAAGGAGTGGGAGAACAGGCAAGGCGACTGCATTTTATCAATGTCACACCACCTTACCCTTTCTCCTCGCCACCCTCCCCCTCCCACCACCACCCCACCCCATTCCCACCACACCAGACTTGTTCAAAGGCTGGGGCAGTGGCTTGCGGCCCTATCTTCTCCCGCCACCAGCAGATGCCATTTCAAGACGATGGCCCACATCCCAAGACGCAGTTCTGTTTATCAGGCATCGTCTCACTGTGTGCAAGTACATCAAATCAACAAGCCAGAGAGAGCTGACTCTCAACAAAACCACCACAATGCTGAGATAATGCCACAGAAATGATATGCATGGAAATGGGTGAACAATTAACTTGTTTAGAAAGAAGAAGTCATTATGAGTCAATTGATATAGATATCAATTTTAATTTCCTCAGAAGAGGGACCAGTCACTGAAGAATCTAAGAGGATAAAATGTGCCAGAAGTTTATTTCTAGACCCCTTGATTCTGGCAAGTGCCACAGAGCTCATTCCTAGCAGAGGATGGGGAAGGATGGGGTCAGGTGTTCTCCTCCAGCTGTGTGCCCTAAGGATTTCTCAATAAATCCATCAGTGGTATTTACTGAGGGCTTATCTGGGCAGCCAGAGGCCCAGTATTTTACTAGACAGTCTGGTTTTCAGCTGGCCTGTCCCCTACCAGTCTGAGTCCCATTTTACAGATGAGGAAATCAGGGCTGAAAGAGATAATGTGCTCTTGGTTTTGCAAACGTGCTAGTGGCAGAGCTGGGGTTAGAACTCACATATCCTGACCCCCAGTCCCATTCTCTTTGTACTAGAGAAGCAGCGTGGCTCAGTGGAAAGAGCCCGGGGTTTGGAGTCAGAGGTCATGGGTTTGAATCCCGGCTCGGCCCCTTGTCAGCTGTGTGACTTTGGGCAAGTCACTTAACTTCTCAGTGCCTCAGTTCCCTCATCTGTAAAATGGGGATTCAATACCTGTTCTCCCTCCTACTTAGACTGTGAGTTCCATGTGGGACCTGATTATCTTGTTTCTACCTCAGTGCTTAGAACAGTGCTTGGCACATACTAAGAGCTTAACAAATACCTCTCTTGCTATTATTCTTTTTCTTATTCTTAATAAACAGCCACTGTCACATTGGGCAGCCATATTTAATACATTTATAATAATAATGGTATTTATTAAGCGCTTACTATGTTCCAAGCACTGTTCTATGCGCTGAGATAGATACTAGGTAATGAGGTTGTCCTATGTGGGGCTCACAGTCTTCATCTCCATTTTACAGATGAGGTACCTGAGGCACAGAGAAGTTAAGTGACTTGCCCACAGTCACACAGCTGATAAGTGGCAGAGCCAGAATTAGAACTCATGACCTCTGACTCCCAAGCCCTTGCTTTTTCCACTAAGCCATGCTGCTTCCATATGTAGAAGCATATATTTATATATATATATATATATATATATATATATATATATATATATATATATATATTTATGTAGAACCAAAGCACTCCAGGTGGTAGAGTGATGGTCTGAGTTACAGCAACTGGGATCTAGTCAGGCCTCTACTACAGATTATCTGAGGGTGTTTGGAAAGCCTCTGCCATTCTCCCTGACTCGGTTTTCCCAATCATTAGAAAGGAACCATAATGTCAGTCTCACGTTCTAAGGCTAATTGAAATTCTGGGCCAGGCTATAAAAACCCCATTTAAAAAACAACTACAGGAGTGCAAGCAATGACACTCTGAAATAGAGTGACTCCCACCTAAACACACTCAACCTACACCACCAGGAGGTATTTACACATTTGGTAGGATCTGGGCTGATACCTGTAGAGCTGCCTGAATGGCTCAGAAGAAAGGTGCCAAGAATCATTATCCTGGTGACAAGAGAAGAATCCCATAACTGGGCCTGGCTGACAAGTCATAGTTAAAACAAAAATATCCTGTTTACTGCTTTCAATTTCAGTCAAAAATTTCCATCTGGATTCCACTGATCAGATAGCATTTCATCTCAGTCTAGCTATGGGCCTTCTATCTTATGAACCCTATGCAAATGATTCCAGAAGGTTTTGCCAAAAAATCAAAGACAAACCCAGCAACATGATAACTATTCTGGGGAACAAATTTGATCCTGTAAGAAAATAGGCTCCTTTTCATGTGGCAATTCCTCTTTACCAATGGTTTGTGTTGAGACAAGGCAAAAACACTTCACAGTCATGCAGGGTAACAGAAAAAAGGAGAAAAGGCACTGGAAGCCCATTTTAAGAAGCAAAATATTAAGCTCTGCTTTACTTTGGAAAGAAAAAAACCCGTACTCGTTCAAATGGATCCAAAAATGAGAAGACTATCCACTTGGAGGGATAGATCCCGTAGGGATCGGTTCTGGGACTGGCTCCATAGCTTTGATAGCTTTATCGATGACTTAGACAAAGGACGTGGGACCTTGCTTGCCAACTCTGCAGATGATACCAAACTGGGTGAAGTTGCCAATACTTTGGAAGATAAGACTAGAATTCAAAGTGTCTTTCATAAATTGTCAAAAATGGTTCTTCCAAATCACGATGAAATTCAATTTGAACAAGGGCAAGTATGCTTAGGGATGAAAAACCAACATAAAAAGGGAAGAGGAAAGACTGACTAAGCATTGGTACTTCAGAAAAAGTCCTGGGGGCCAAAGCTGACCACAGCCTAAAAGAGTTTACCATGTAGAGCTGCTAGTAAAAAATCTCTACTCAATCAATCAATATTTTTTATTGAGAGCTTACTGGGTGCAGAGCACTGTACTAAGCTCTTGGCAGAGTATGGTACAACAGAGTTGGCAAACATGTTTCTTGCCCACAATGAGCTTAGTCTCGAGGGGAAGAACAATCCTGAGTTGTAGCAGCAGGAGGAGTGGGACAGATGGGAGTTGTCCAGGCTGCCCTAGAACTGTGTTAAATTTTGGTTGCCACACTTTACACAGGATGAAGAGAAACTGGAGGAGGTCCAGAGAAAAGTGCTTAAAATTCTGAAAAGAATGCTTAAAGAAATTGGGGTTTTACAGTTGGGAGAAGAGAAGGCTAGGGATTAATTTAATAATTGTCTGCAAGGATAAGAATAATAATTATGGTATTTGTTAAGTGCTTACTATGTGCCAAGCACTGTTCTAAGTGCTGGGGTAGATACAAAGTAATCAGATTGTCCCACATGGGGTTCATAGTCTTAATCTCCATTTTACAAATAAGGTAACTGAGGCACAGAGAAGTTAAATGGCTTGCCCAAGATCACATAGCACACAAGTGGCAGAGCTGGGATTAGAACCCACATCCTCTGAGTTCCAACCAGTTGTTCTCCATGTCTGCTGCTGGACAAATGAGAGGAAATGATTTTAAATTAAAACAGAAGATAATTTGTCATTTTTTAAAATGGTATTTGTTACGTGTTTACTATCTGTGTGCCAGGCACTTTACTAAGTATTGGGGTAGATACAAGATAACCAGGTTGGACACAATCTCTGTCCCACATAGGGCTCGCCGTCTTAATACCCCTTTTACTGATGAGATAACTTAGGCAAAGAAAAGTTAAGTGACTTGTCCAAGGTGACAAGTAGCAGAGTAAGAATTAGAACCCAGGTCCTCTGACTCCCAGGCCTGTGTTCTTTCCACTAGGTCATGCTGCTTTCTCATTTTAATGTTTGTGTGTCTCCCCCTTTAGACTGTAAACTCCTGAGGACGGGGATGGTTTCTATCAACTCTTCTATTGTACTGAACTCTCCCAAGCGCTTAGTACAGTGCTCTGAACACAATAATACCAATCAATACATATCACCTCCTATCTCAAGGAGATAGGACACTGGAATAAGCTATAGGGGGAATTTATGAATTCTCCATTCCAGGAGATCCTCAAGGTCTGATCACAGGCCCAGCTATCCTCGATGGTTTAAATCATTCATATCACTGGAGGCAGGGAGCTAAACCAGATCATCTCTTGAGGTTCCCTTCCAGCTCCTGAACTTAACAAAAATCTTGCTCATTTTGCACCCCTGACTGCCTCTTCGATTCAGGGTGGCCACCTGTCTACCTAGACATTTAGCCAAGTGGAAGTTTGGCAATTATCAGGTTCCTTTGATTAATGTGAACAGCCAACCCAGATAATTCCGGTTTCAAAAATCTACTTTGGATTCTTAATTTAATCTGGTCTGGTTGTTCACTTTGATTAAACTACCTAGACAAATGTCAGATTTCTCATTCACTCTGTCCCAAGTGAGATGATTTGTAGGAAGAACTGGATTTATATTGATACATCATTTTGTTACAAGCAACCTACCTAGTAATAGTACTAGCAGTACTAGTAATGGGACTTATTGATCGCCTTCTGAGGGCCGTGCACTGTACTAGGCACTTGTGAAAGTATAAAAGAAGCACAAAGCATGTTCCCCACCCACAAAGAATTTACACTCTGATGGAAGAAACAGACATAAAGCTATTTAGGAGTAAGGGGATCAGAATAATTAATTGAATACACAATTGAAGACACATATTTACACAAGGCTAAGGATGGGTGTAAATAAATACAGAAGTATTAGAAGTAGATGTTGGACTGACACAATCAGGAGCTAGGAGTGCTAGGAGGGGGAAGGTTTTTTTTGAAGGTGGGATTTTAGGAGGCCTCTGAAGATGGGAAGAGCTGAGGTCTTGCAGATTTGAATGGAGAGGGAGTTGCAGGACAAGGGAACAGCATGAGTGAGGGAAAGGAGGCAGCAGAATTAAGAGGTACAGTTAGAAGGTGAGCTGGGAGGAATGAAGACTGCAAGCTGGGGAGTAGCGGAAAAGGACAGCTGGAATGACAGGTTCAAAAAACAGCAGAGCAAGGAAAACTTGGCAGGAGCCCAGCATTGCCAACTATATGCGGTTAAGAGGTCTGCTATTCGGGTACGTTAAACGCGTATCGGCAATGGATTACCTCAACTCTAACCCAAGGGGATGATGGAAGATGACATGTAAGACAGTAGTTTCTCTAATTTCTCTCCTCATGCTTTTCACAATACTGTATCCTCAAGCTCTAGCAAGCAAAATCTCTTTCAACCGCACTTTGCAAAGTCGATTAGAATGTTGATAACCCAGTCTGTGCACCTAACCAAATGGTCACACCTGAGGAATCTTCCCTCTCTGGCTCCCGAGCAGGTCAGTTTTCTTACTAAAACCTCCCCGACTAAACCCTCATTTCCCCTATTCTCTCTCCCTTCTGCTTCACCTAGGAACTTGGATCTGTACCTTTGAGCAGTTGATATTCACCCACCCTCAACCCCACAGCATTTATGCACATATCTGTAATTTATTTTAATATCTGTCTCCCCCTCTTGACTGTAAGCTCCTTAAGGGAAGGGAACATGTCTACCAACTCCATTGTACTGTAATAACAACAACAAAAATAATATTTAAGGGCTTACTGCATGCCAAATGCTGTACTAAGTGCGGCGGAAGACACAAGGTAATCGGGATGGACACAGTACCTGTCCCACATGGGGCTTACAGTTTAAATAAGAGGGAGAATGGGCATTTAATTCCCATTTTACAGATGAGGAAACTGAGGCACAGTATAATAATAATTATCATATTTATTAAGCACTTACTATGTGCCAGGCACTGTACTAAGCGCTGGGGTGGTTACAAGCAAATCAGGTTGGACACAGTCCCTGCCCCAAAAAGGGGCTCACAGTCTCAATCCCCATTTTACAAATGAGGTAACTGAGGCACAGAGAAATGAAGTGACTTGTCCAAGGTCACACAGCAGACACGGAGTGGAGCCGGGATTAGAACCCATGACCTTCTGACTCCTAGGCCCGTGCCTTATCCACTATGCCTTGCTGCTTCCCGTGTATATTTTGTGGGGTAAGGAGGTATGGATGGAAGAGGGTTACACTGAAGAGGATGGTTGTGGAGTGGAATCTCTCTTGCTATCCCTAAAGAATAATTTGCACAGATCTAGACAGAAGCAGCATAGGTTTCCCCATCACAGTGATGAATTTCATTTTAGCAGGATCCTTCCAGAATGTGGCTTTATCTCCATTAAAAGATGAAATATGATATTAATGGGATATGATAAAAGGAGACGGGGTGACCAAAAAGAGAAAATGACTGAGGGCTGAATTACTCAACCACACCTGAGCCAGAGGAGAATCATCAGCAGGAAACCACACTTCCAGATGGCTGCCATCGGCATCTAGTGAAGGTTTGGTGTATCCTGGACAGTTTACGCTCACATGACCCTCAGTCCTTCAGTCTGCTGAGTTTGTACTTCTGCCATGACCTCAGCAGTACTGAAAGACAACTGGAATATGTTTTGGGTTGCCTTTCAAATGAATTATATAATAAACTATACTCGGATTTACTATGTGCCAAGCACTGTACTAAATGCTGGGTTAGATAGAAGATAATGAGGGTGGAACAGTCCCTGTCCCACATGGGTCTCAGTCTAAATAGGAGGGCAAACAAGTACTTAATCCCCACTTTACATAGGAGGAAACAGAGGCACAGGAAAATTAAGTGCCTTGCCCAAGGTCACACAGAAGAAGCGAGATTAGAACTAGGTCCTTTGCCTCCCAGGCCCAGGCTCATTCCACACTAGACCACACTGTTTCTCATTCCTTCTTTATAATCTAAAGGGAAAACTACTAGCCCTTTAAAATATTTCTTCCAAAGGGCAGCCCAGAACCAAAAGCCGAAAGCCAACTACTTTCCTTGCACTACATTGCTGGTCTCTGAAACCCAAGCCATAAAAAATGGAAGACGCTGCACCCTGAAGGTCTGAGAATGTCTCACATGCCATGAATCGCCACGCTATTACCCATCACTCTGCACAGGCCTTTGACTTTGGGATAAGGGTGCCAAGCAAAATGTCAAAATGATGATTTTAAAAAACATATTTAGATATTGCAGTATCACATTATTGCTCTGCTTGAATTTGTTGGCTAGACCAGCAATTGGCTTGGCCTAGCTCTAAACATATTTGTTAACAGGATTTAGGAGGGACTTTTAGAGGGGAAAAGGTTTTCAATATATGCCAAATTGCCACCTATTACAGGAACCAGCAAATGAAATCATCATCAGAACATGAGAGAGATGGGGTGTGCAGTACAGTGGGTAACTGTAGGAGTAAAAACTGATTATTCAAATTCGTGGTGATAACTAGCTGAAAAATTTCACCTTGTCTAGGTAATTAGATCTCACAGGACATGAAGAAGAATGCTGACTGCTTTATGCCGGTCTTTAAATTCCTATTCTCAAGGTTCCTAAATGACATGGTGAACTGATGATATCAATTAGTTCAGAAGGGTTTTTTTTACTGTACGATCTTGAAACTACCCTGACACTCCACCATATTAGTCTGACAATGTACACACATTTCAGTGATTTAAACAGAGATTGTTAGAGGCTGAATAAGGGCCTAGATATAGGTGTGTGCATAAAAAAACTAGGTAAATAAGAGATTTACATTGGACTTGTAAGCAACAGAGTACCAATTGTCTAAATTACATGGGTGCTTAAACAAGCCTGAAAAATCAACACAGACCCACGGGTCTAAGGCTTAAAACATAAGTATGAGTTGAAAAAAATTCCATGTGCCTGGACAAAAATAGTTTGCCCTAAAGGAAATGACCCTTTCAGCTATCATTCTGGGACCTATTACTGCAGGCTGGTAGACTGAGGGCTCTCTGTAAGGCTGCCATGGATCTTGGACAAGAGATAAAGCAGTGGCTCTGGGTCACTCCCATTGCAAAGGAAAGACCTCAGGCCCCAGACCAAAAATAGTCACCAGGCCTTGAGTGCAGCCATCCCAGGCCTGGGAGGCAAGTGGGACACCTGAGGACCCAGATGTGGCAGGGGAAGATTCACTCAGCTGAGAGAGTGGCTTTCGGAGAATTCAGAGGCACTCATTCATTCCTTCATTCATTCCTTCCATTCAATTGTGTTTATTGAGCGCTTACTGTGTGCAGAGCACTGTACTAAGCACTTGGGAAAGTACAATGCAACAATAAATGGTGACATTCCCTGCCCACAATGAGCTCACGATATTATGGGCACATATATAATCAGCATGGCCTAGTGGAAAGAGCACGGGCCTGGGAGTCAGAAGACCTGGGCTCTAAACCCGGCTCCGCCAAATACTTGCTGTGTGACCTTGGGTAAACCATTTAACTTCTCTGTGCCTCAGTTTCTTCAACTCTAAAATGGTGATTCAATACCTGTTCTCCCTCCCCCTTAGACTGTGAGCCCCAGGTGGGACAGGGACTGGGTCCAACCTGACTAACCTCTATCTACCCCATTGCTTAGAATAGTGCTTAACACATAGTAAATACTTAAATTCCATAAAAAAGTGCATGGCCACATTCGCCAACATTCACACATGCATTTACTTGGGCAGACAAGCACAACTTGGGCACACATTCACATTCTAGATATACATACTTGTTCACACTAGGTGCGCAGACAGGCACCAGATATCTAAATATCTAAAACTGGTCTGAAAATCCCGGGAGTTTTGATCCAATCATCCTGCATGATTTCAGCCTGTAACGTCCCTCTTAGAGCCCTGCTCCTCTGGCAGCCCACCCCAGCACAGTAGCCTCTGGGTGCTGGAAATAGCAGAGAGCTAGGAGGGGCCCCCTCCAGGAGGCGTCACATTCTGTAGCGGAGGGGGAGAGACCTGGGGGTGTGACAAAGATATGCAGGCGGACACTGCTCCCTCTATCCCCTGGGCACGCCAGTTAATTATTCAAGACTTCCCTTTCACAGGCTCACTTTGCCCAGATCTGATACCAGCCACCTCAGCCCTTCAGACACACTCATCCATCATTTATCATTTAGAACTTCAACCACCACACACTTGCCCTGGCAGCGGAGGGATTTATCAGCCTTCTCTCCCAGACAAGAGGCAGGAGATGGATGTAGACCATAGTACCTAGTCCAAATTCAAAGAGGAAGGGGAACCCTAAGTACTTTGAGAGTAGCCATCCCCTCTGCACAACTTTACTGAACAAAGCACCTGCATGCATCTGAAAGCCTCAGCCTAACGGAAAGAGCACACAGGACAGGGAGCCAGAGGACCTGGGTTCTGCCAGTGGCTCTGCCACTTTGGCTTGCTGTGTGAGCTTGGGCAAGTCACTTAACTTCTCTATGCCTCAGTTTCCTTATCTGTAAAATGGGGGTTCAATGCCTGTTTTCCCTCTCCATTAGATCAAAAGACCCGAGTGGGACAGGAAGTGGGTCCAACCTGATTATCTTATAATTGCCCCAGAGCTAAGTAGAGTGCTCGGCACACAGTAAGCACTTCATAAATATCACATTTATGACTATTCTTATTAACCTTGTACACAACCTGGCCCATTCCCATTGAGGAATTTTCTGAGACCAAAGGATGTGTAAATGGGCTTTAGAAAATAAAATGAACTTGAGGTCTCTTTCTGCCCTGTGAATCAGGAAACCGAGAGTTAAAATTCAGCAGTGTGATGGGCTGGTTCTTGGCTGGGCCGATGCCCAGGATGGATATTGAATTGCTAAATGGTTTTGTTCCCTCCACCGTGCAAACGGTAACTTTCGGGAGTGACCTAGCGCTTCACAAAACCACCACTTTGTGAGGAGAAGCAAATGGGTAGTCTGAGCATACAGCAGGACAGAGGAGTTTCTGAGTCTCAAGGTAGCTCAGAAATCCAGTTTCCTTCCTCTGCCCTTTTTCGGATAAATAAACATAGCTAGCTCCAAGCACACATTGTGCCTTTTCCCGTGAGGATGAACTACCTCTCAACGTCTCCTGAGCTGATCTACCTCTCACTTTGTCTCTTCAGCTGAAGTCTGTCTCAGAAATAACTGATACATCAGACAAGTATTTCACTGGTGATTCCTTACTGCATCCGCAGGGGAACGGTATCGGAGATTCCAGATGGGACAAAGGCATTTAAGGGCAGAGGAGGGATTTAAAGGCAGAGGCGCCTAAACCCTAACCTGCAGTACTGGGAGGACTGGATGATGAAGACTGGTTGCAGTGGTTGCAGATGTGCAGAATCAGGGGCAAGGAAGAGAGAGTAAGGGGGGCAGAAAAGGAGAATCAAAAGAGGAAGAGGCAAGTTTATTCCCAATATCTTAGAAGCTGCATGACCTAGTGGAAAGAGCATGGGCCTGGGAGTCAGAGAACCTGGGTTCTAACACTGACTCCATCACCTGCCTGCTGGGTGACTTGGGCAAGTTACTTAACTTCTCTGTTCCCATTACCTCATCTGCAAAAATGGCAATTAAATGCTTCTCCCTCCTACTGAAACTGTGAGCTCCATGTGGGACAGGGACTGTGTCCAACCTGATTAACTTGTATCTACCCCAGCACTTAGAACAGTGCTTAGCACATAGTAAGCACTTAATGAGTACCATAATTATTATTGTCTCCCTGAAATTGCACCTGGGCTATGGGGAACGGAAGGGAACAGAAACAGGATGCTTCTGAGTGCTGTTCAGAAATCCGGAGGGAAATCATGCCTATCAGGACTGTGGGTTTGTCCTTGAGTAGACAAAGCTGTATTTTAAAATGAGGCTGCTGACAAGAGAAATAAAAACTTTTTGTAAAATCACCTCTGTCCCTGGATTTGTCCTTCAGATGGCTGTTAATCATGGATGTTAGATGCATCATAAACTGGACACTGAGAAGGTTGGGTTGAACACTGGCATTACTTCCTTTTATAGCCTTATCCTTTCTCCTGCTCCCATGATCTGTAAATCATTTTTGTCAGTCTACTCCATTAGATTACAAGCTCCTGGAGGGCAGGGAACATCTGCTGCACACTCCCAAACACTTATCACAGTGCTTCACATAGTGTTCTGCAATCAATAAAAGCTTCAACAAGCCAAAACATTTCTAGACCTCACTGTAAAGCTAGCGTACTAATTCACTCTATGGACTACAGGGTACGCATGATGACGAGACTAGATATTTGATAATACGTCAATCATGAACTTTCATACTTTGAGCTCCATTCTGTCCAGAGCCTCCCTCCCTCCCCCTCAGAACAGAAAAGGTTCTTAGGGAGACACTAGGGAGATGCTAACTGGAACTAAATGGAGTGACTGGCGCTGGACAGCCTGACTCTCAATTGACTTATTGACTCTGCACTGAACTTCACTCCGGGGGCCTCTGGAAGGTATCACTGATAAACAACTAACAAAACTGGATGCTTCAATACTTAAGTATTCATAGCCCCATATCACTTATGTACATATCTTAACACTCTATTGCTTCCTCCTACTTGTAGTTTAAAGCCTGTCTCTCCCTTAGATTATAAACTCCTTGAGATCAGGGATCTTGTCTAATAATAATAGTAATGGCATTTGTTAAGCACTTACTTTGTGCCAAGCACTGTTCTAAGCACTGGGGGGATACAAGGTAATCAGGTTGTCCCACGTGGGGCTCACAGTCTTAATCCCCATTTTACAGATGGGGTAACTGAGGCCCAGAGAAGTTAAGTGACTTGCCCAAAGTCACACGGCTGACAAGCGGCGAAGCCGGGATTAGAACCCATGACCTCTGATTCCCAAGCCCGAGCTTTTTCCACTGAGCAATGCTGCTTCTCATGGCTACTATGAGAGCCATGAGAGCCATTTGGGAGTCTACTAATTTGAGTACTCTTCCAGTCTGTCAGTCACCCGAACCCTGTGGCTGCATCAGGGTTTTTCTCATCTCCGGCCAACCCGGCTCTGGGGTTGTGAAGTTTTGAGTCACCACAACCTCCCTCCTGGGCAGTGGTGAAAATCCAACCCCCTGTGGCTGCGATGGCAGGGACTATTATTTGACCCCTGGGGCAGTGGATGCTCCAACTCTGGTTTGCCCCTTTCCCCTACAACCAAGTGGAAACAGCAGGAAAGTGATATTCTGTCCCTGGTTTCTTATATCTGTCCTGTCTCCTCTTGCTACCTCTGTTTCTTTTAGAACCTCTCTCTCTCTCTCTCTCTCTCTTTCTCTCTCTCTCTCCCTGTTGGTCTCTCAGTGTGTTTCCTTTCCTCTCTCCCTTCCAGACTTCTAACTGTGGCTGTGCTTTCTGACTCTGGGTGTGTCTCTTAGTATGTCCCTCGTTAGGCCTCTGGAGTTCTGTGGCTGTTTCTGTCTTATGGCATTTGTTCAGCACTTTACTCTGTGCCAGGCACTGTGCTAAGCACTCGGGTAGATAAGGCAAGTCAGGTTGAACACAGTCCCTGTCCCACATGGGGTTCACAGTCTTAATCTCCATTTTATAGATGAGGTAACTGAGGTGCAGAAAAGTTAAGTGATTTGCCCAAGGTCACACAGTAGGCAAGTGGTGGATCAGGATTAGAACCCAGGTCCTTCTGTCTCCCAGGCCCATGTTCTATCCACTAGGCCAGGCTTGCCCCACCCCTTGCACACTTCACTGTTCCCACTTGGCCCCACACTCAAAATGGAAGATTGGCCCCTAGAATCATCATCACAGTGCTGAGGCTCTCCCATGTTAGAACAATTGTGTTTCTGGTCACTGGACTTTCAATGCCAGTTTGTGTTCACTGGCTGGCTTGGGAAAAGCACTATGAACTGGAAACTCAAGAAGGGTATTCTAATGTAATTTTTCAATCCAGGGTAGGTAATACTATTAGCTTCCAGCATAATTTACCTTGTTTAAGTTCCGGGGGCAAAAGATGAGGGGATTATTTGGGACTGGAAGCTCCATATCAAATCATCTCTTAACCAAATAAAGCAGATCAGATTTCCCAATTTAGGCCTTTTTTTTTTTCCTGAAGTAACAAACATTTCCTACTGTAGTTTAGAACAATCTTCCACATAGAAGAATAAAATCAGATTCCCCTGGGCACGTTCCTTTCACACCTTAAGAACAAAGCTGACCAGCTCTAGCAGCCAGCAGTCAGTCAGTCAGAATTCCAAGTGGGAGCAACTCCCAGGGCTCCAGAGCTTCTTCTTCCCTTTTCCATAAAACAGATCAACAGATTTGTTCCCCTCTAGACTGTAAGTTCCTTGGGGGCAGGGATAGTGTCTACTAACTCTGTTATATTGTACTCTTCCAAACACTTAGTACAGTGCTCTGTACACAGTAAGTGCTTAATAAATACGATTGACTGATTGATAAAAGCTTTGCTAATGAACAGGAGCCCCATGACTGTCGCCAGTACAGTTAAGTTTGTTTGCCAATACGGTTAAGTTTGTTTTAGTTTCTTTTCCATGTTGTTCTGTCTTAGGAGCCTGGAAAGGAAGTTTGGTTTATACATTTTGTTATACTTAACTGTGAGGCAGATCATCCTGCTGATATATTCCTTAGATGGCAAGGGATTTTTGCCCTGTTGCTTGGTTCTCTGCTGCCAGAAGAATCACCCTGGACTCCTGCCCAGGCCTGATCTATGTCAGTTGTACCTAGGAAGCTGTGCAGGCAGAAAATATCAGCAGGTTTGAGAAGAGTTTGGATAAATTCATAGACTAGCAATCCATAATGGGTTACTAGAGCTAAAGTTAGGGATGTAGAGGGGGAAAGCTAGGATATTTGCTGGTTCACCCCTAACCTCTTGGTCGGTTGTCTGCCTAGGAGGGCATCCGTCACACGGCTCCTCCAAGAATCCTGCTGCCTCTACGAGAGACAGAATTCTGGGCTGGAGGGACCATTGGTCTGATTTGGTAATGATCTGGCTTATGGTTTTAAGACCCTAAAGCTCCCCCTCAATTAATTTTCAAAACAAGAAGAAAAGACAAACTGATGATCTTTATGGAAATTGAAAGAATCATGGCGTGGGAACAAGTCAAGAGTCAGAAGGGAGAGACCTGAAATTTTCAGGAGCATGGGAATCATCAAAAATGAAATTTCAATGGCTGGCATAGGCCTTCTAGACAATCCCCTTATGTTTTATTTACTGGAATATCAACCATTGCTAAATAAGCCAAGGGAGCCAGGGTAGAGGGAATCAATGCACCTGTCGAGTTCTGCTACACAGCCAAAGCCCTGTGGGAGCCCTCACTCACAAGAGAAGGAGCTGCCTAAGGCAAGCTAAGGACAGATGGTGCCCTCCCCTCTGTGCCCAAGGTGAGCTGGGCATGGAGAAGCAGGGAAGTTGGCAGCTTCTTCAACAGATCTGCCAGGTTACTCAACCAGTGAGTGCATACCAGGCTGACGGGAGTGAGAGAGAGTGTGGAAGCCAGACACTGGGAGTGCAACAGGTCAGGCTGCAGAGCCTCACACTCCAGAATCAGGCCTTAGGTTGTTCAAAGCACAGCCCAAAATGATACTGAGGAAATCATTATCTGACATGATCACCTAGGCAATAGCTGAGCTTATCACATGCGGGAACTTGGGCCTCCTTAACTTAACCTTCTCTCCGTTCCTCCTTGAGAGGACTTGATTAGGTTCACCTTGGCTCCTGTTTCTCTCCTCTCCCCCTCAGATCCCACCCTACCAAATTGTTGATAACGGCTAACACTCCAATTTTATCTTCTGGAAAACCTGTAGTGGGGCAAGCCACCTCAGACTTGTCATAGGACTTTAGAGAGTCACAGATAAGGGACCGAGATATGTTGTGGAGTGTCTAGAAGAGGTCTATAAGGGGTCCTGCCCAGAGACTCGAGACTCTAAGCTTATCATGAGTTTACATGTTGTTTTGTACTCTCCCAAAGGCTTAGTATTGTATTGTACTCTCCCAAGGGGGTAGTACAGTGTTCTGCACATAGTAAGCACTCAATAAATACCATCGATTGATTGATTGAGACAGGGTGTTGACCATTTTGAGGTTTCTCCCAATCCTGCAACCTCTGAGGAGGTTTACAAGAAAGTCAGAGGAGCATTCCCCCTTTTATTCCAGCCAAAACTATTAAAAAGAAAAAATAAATAACAACAGACTCCTTGGTTACTGCCATTCCTACAACTACAACCTTTAGGTTTATGGTCAAAACCCTTGGACATCCTCATCTAATGTTACACTGCTGGGGCCAGTCAGTTCTAAAATACATTGTCTGAAAAATACAGTTACCAGATTACTGCTGGAAGGTGTATTTTTGCGGCTGGTGACAGGCGCAGTGAGCCATAACAGGCATCTTCTCCCCTGCCTGGCTCTGTTCCTGTGTTCAGCAGCCAATGATCTCCACAAAGCCAGACCAGAACCTGGCACATGTGCAAAAGAGAAAGGTTGAGCACCGATTCCCCTATCATTCATCTCTCCAAGTAACTCCTGATGGCTGGAAGAATAAGCCACGTGACCCAGTGAGAAAAGCACAGGTCCGGGAGTTAAGAGACTTGGGCTCTAGTCCTTGCTCTGTCACTGGACTGCTGTGTGATCTTGGACAAGTCACTTAACCTCTCTGGGCCTCAGTTTCCTAATCCATCAATAATATTCACTGAGCCCCTACTGTGTGCAGAACACTGTACTAAAAATTTGGGAAAGTACCCATTAATAGCCCTGATCCGTGTCCCTAAGGGGCTTACAATCCAGTTTTCGCATCTGTCAAATTAGGATAAAAACTATTGTGAGCCTGATGTGAGACAGCATCTGTGGCCAATTTAATGACCTTGTATCTACCCCAGTGTTGAGTACATATAATGTGCTTAATAAAGGTCATGATTATCATTATAAAACGATTATTAATAAGGCAGAACTAGCCTCTCTCACTCAGGATTCTGCAGCTCTGTAGTTTCTGCAGCTTCTGTTTCACCTGTCACCTTGCCCGAACAGGTGCAAAGGCAGGGAAGTATTTTTTTCCCCCCAAAAGCCCTGCCAGTAGGAGGGAGGACAGTGGGCGTCTTTACCCTGGGCTTTTAGCGAGACTGTCCCAGGGAAACAAGATCATCTTCTGGTGATAACTGTCACCAGGATGTTATCTGAGGCCTCAAAGGGATTTTGTGCCGAACTCCACCTGGCTGTCATCTCTGTTAGTTCGTTGCTTTTCCCTAAAGCACTCAATTCCTGTCCCTGGTGTTTTCCTGCGGGCTCGTGGTTGGTACAGGATGGCTTCTGGAAATCTCTCGCCAAGTCTCTAGCTCCTCATCCTGTCTCCACTGTTCCTGACTAATTCCCAACTATTGTAAAGACAATTCAGAAACACCGTGCAACATTCAAAAAAAATTCCTAACAGGACAGGTTCTTGGCCCAGGAATCATAATCGGATAACCACAGGGAGGAAATTAAGCCTGTCTTGATGGGGAATAGACCAGCAGAGAGCTGGGGCCTGTGAGGCAAGGAGAGAGATCAGGTTGTTGAGCAGAGAATGAATTTAGGAACCGCCATTGTGAGATGAAGGGTGATGCCATACTGATCCTACAATCAACCCCCTCCCAACAGTGGATGGGGCCAGACATCCCAGCAGAGCGTCCATTTTGTGACCTGGTGGGGATTTCTGGAAAACCCTCCTATTTGCATCACAGACCCCAGGAGGCTAAAAAGTCACCAAGGACTGGTGTTTCTAGGGATCTCCAGTCTCCTCTCAACCAAAGAGCAGGGCCAGTTGTGGGCATGAAGTTGGCCCATGTGGGCTTTTAACATTACACTTTCCATGACTCTTCTCAGTAATACATTTAGTTCTATTGAGTTGCCACGTCCCAAGGCTCCTTTACATGTTGAGATGATGCTATTTTTCACCTCTCAAGGAAGTGTTTTGAGTTTCTTTTAAACACTCTGCAGGGGGAAAATGATTCCATTGTGCTGCCAGCAGAGCTAACAACATAATGACTTTGTGAAACTACCTGGTGTTTTTATTCCAGACTTGTCAGGTCACTTCTAACTACAGCAGTTGTGCCTTCTGAGAAAACCACATGAAATACAAGAATTGAAATACAAGACAGCGATCCTGGGAGGAGGTCACAGGCATTTCAGCTCAACTTCAACTTCTCCTGCCCTCTTCACTTGCCTGGTCGCATAGTCATAAAAAGTCGAGTCCCAAGGACCAAAGAAAACCTAATAAATTCATTCCCTGAATTCACCAGCTTGCGTTTCTGGGAATGAGTAGCTTAATACTAAATACCTTATCGGGGATGTAATTTGGAAGAAAAGGACAGACATACCTGTTGATTAACTTACCTTATCTTGATGATTTTCTACTACAACCCAGCCCACACACTTCGCTCCTCTAATGCCAACCTACTCACTATACCTCTATCTCATCTATCTGCCATCAACCCCTCGCCCACGTCCTCCCTCTGACCTGGACTTCCTTCCCCCTTCGTATCTGACAGACCACCACTTTCCCCACCCTCAAAGCTTTATTAAAATCACAAATCCTCCGAGAGGCCTTCCACAGCTATGCCCTTTTTTCCCCTACTCCCTCTGCCTTCTGTGACACCTATGCCCTTGGATCCGTACCCTTTAAGCACTTGATATTCACCCCACCCCCAGCCCCTCAGTATTCACATATGCATCTGTAATTTATTTGAATGTCCATCTCCCCCTCTAGACTGTAAACTCCTTGCAAGCAGGGTACATGTCTACCGACTCTGTTGTGTTGTACTCTTCCAAGCACTCAGTAAAGTGCTCTGCACACAGTAAGTACTCAATAAATACCATTAATCGATTAACTCTGCTCCTCAGATCATTTGGCCTAAAGCATTTGGATTATTGCAAAATTTCAGACATGTGGCACCAGGGGAGAGGAAAAGGGGAGCAGAACATATATATTCTCTTGGGATTTGTGCTACTTCTTCATGGCCCGAAAAATATTGGTCACTGTGAACCAGCAGCCCCAACAGCCCCAACTCTTCAACGCCAAACCTGGTGCTCTGGGAGGTCAGGCTGCCATGTCTGGGATGCAGATTTGCCAGATCTGATGCATTCATAGTTAGACTTCCAAATTGAGCCCACCTCTCCCCCTGGGGTCCTTGGCCACCTGCAACCTGGCCTTCAGGGAAACCCAACTGTCACTGGAGTGTGATTAAGCCAGTTACCCACTGGAGGGCAGAAATGCCTCAACGTGTCTGGACAGGGAATCCTGAGGGCAGTTCCCCCTGGGGGAGGAGGTCTGAGTCAAAACAGGCTGAGGTTTCCTGGGCCACTCCTGACTCCCTCCAACAGCTGGCTGAATATGCTTCACCTCACTATGATTCTCAGTTTAGGTGAGGGCTCGAATGCTATTAAATCTCAGGACATTCATTCATTCATTCAATAGTATTTATTGAGTGCTTACTATGTGCAGAGCACTGTACTAAGTGCTTGGAATGTACAAGTACAGACATCCTGGGCAATAGCTGACTTGTAGGTATGGCAGGGAACAAAAAACAGTAGGCACTCAGAGCATGATGATGATGATGATGATAATGATAATGACAGAAAGCTGCTGGTTTCAGATCAATGAAATGCAAGAGTCTTCTTCAGGATCTTGGTTCATCTTTGAAGAAATACACACTCTGTCCTAACAGCATCTTATCCCAATCCAAAGCTGCTTGGTGAATTCATCAAAGACTTCATCCTTCTTCTCTTCCTAGTTCGGAGGTCTATAACAGTATGTACTGAGCACTTACCTTATCCAGAGCACTCTATTAAACATTTGAGAAAGTTCAGAAGAGGTGGAAAACCACAATCCCTGCCTGCCAGGAGGTTGCAGCCTAAAATCTGCCCTTATTCACCTCTCTCCTTACTCTTTCACATGAACACTCTGCCCCTATCAGCTCTCCTGCTTCCTTGTCCCCTGAGCACGTGTTAGTATTCTTGTCATCTAAGACAACACCACTTCCTTTTTTTTTGCCCTTGCCCAACTTTCCTAAATGAACTACACTCTTCTAGCCCAGCACTTGAATCATGAGGGGTAGTCCACCACTTCTCAGTTACCTCAGAAGTGTGGCCCTGAGCTCAGATCTTCAGTTCCTCCTTTGTATTTCCCATACTCTTTGTATGGGCCAAGTGCTTGGGCAGGGGGATCTAGTAAAAGCCAGGCAAGAGATCCAGGGAAAAATTTAATATCTTCTGCCTCCTCTTTTAATTTTTTTGTTCTTCGTTTTTACGGGAATCTATGGGAGAAGGGACCTGCTGTGTTTTTTAAGCAAACTGGTGCTCTCAGTCTAGTGTGCTAGGGATAATAATGATAATGATGATGGTATTTGTTAAGCGCATACTATGGGTCTAGCACTGTTAGGGATCAACAAGAAGAGTTGAGATGGGTTGGAGGAGGAGCCCTATGGCTTATGAAAGATAACCATCTTTTCTTGGGCCAAATGACAATTGAAAAGAAAACGCTAGGCTGAGCAAAACACTCAGTAGTTCCACATTGTCTGGGCTGTGGCCTCTATGAAATGTTTGGTCAGAATTATGGGGTTCATTGGGCTGTGTGCTGTTCTTTGCACCCTAGCACTTCACTGGCAAAATGTTGTTTAGATTGTGATTCTCTCTCCTGCCATCAGGTTTGGAAAGCCACTGAGTTTGTGAGGCGGTCCCTCTACACGAAACCCTCCAGTGGTGGCCCATCATCCTGGGCATCAACACACCCTTCTCTACCCCTGTCTTCAAGGCTGGCTCTCCACTAGCTGTTTCCACCTTATTGAACTAGTCTCCTCATCACCTACGCCCCCTGCTCTCACTCTGCCCTTTCCAAGCCCATCTCCTGGCTCTATCCCGTTTCCGTCTTACTCGGCTCTGACCCCTTGTCCACACTGTCAGGGGGGGCGAGGACTCTCCTGCCTTTCAACTCCACCAGATCTCAGCCCTTCTCCACCTTCAAAGCCTTCTCAAAATCCCACCTTCTCCACCAAGCCTTCCCTAACTAGTTATCATTACTCTGATTCCTATTAATCTTTTTTCTACCTCTTGCACCTAGATCTGTATTTTTTATGCCCATCATCAGCATAGAGTCCGTATTTCTCGGTCTGTGGAGAGTATAAGCTCCTTGCAGGCAGGAAACAAGTCTTGAGCTTCTGTGTACTTTCCCAAGCCTTTAGTACGCTGCATTGTACTCAGTGGTCATGCAATAAATTGAGTTAAAAAGGGGAGACATTTGAGATGGCACCACTGAACCCCAGGGTGCCCACTCACTCGGCTCCCTCACTTCTTTGCCAACTATATCCCTTAGGCTTCAGCAGCCAACACTGACCTATTACGAAACCTTAATTAATTTAATGCGGGAGCATTCCAGTAATTAGCAAATAGTTTGGCACACCAGTTTTCTACCCCGTAGCACATGGAGCCACAGCGAGAGAACGAGATTTCCCTTCTGCGAATCCCATGGCCTCACACCTCGTGCTGCAGGGACGACACATCGTGGTCCCTAGTTTGTGAAAGCAGCTGAACCGAAAATTAAAATTAACTCTTCTCACCGATCACGGTCCTTCCTAGAGTGAGGGGACAGCTCTTTCCCCAGCACCGATATGGAGGGACAGGAAATCCCGACTTCAAACCAAGGCATGAGGGGAAGAGAAGCGTCTTGCAGGTCACAGCGGCTCCACACTTCCAAAAACCCCATGTATTGCCCAAGCCAAAGCCAACCCAAATACCTCAGTCCCACAGTTAAGATCAGTTTGGGTCGGGGGGGGGGGGGGGGGGGTGTCCACACTAGAATCTCAAGGGCCAAAGATGCCAAGCAGGAAGAAATGGAGGTTTCCTTCCTGCTTCAGGTCCCAAGACACGGGCCATATTGATGATCACTGAGTTGGCTGAGGGATCAGCATGATTGGGAAGGTAGGGACTTGTTTATTTGGAATTGCTTGATTTAGCTACCTGTGGTTATTATACCCTTTCTTTCACTCTTTTAGCTATTGTATGTTTAGCCCTTTGTGGGCAGGGATTGTCTCTATTTGTTGCTGAATTGTACTTTCCAAGCATTTAGTACAGTGCTCTAGACACAGTAAGCGCTCAATAAATACAATTGAATGAATTAATATTCATTTAATCAATCATTCAATGGCATTTATTGAGTACTTACTGTGTGCAGAACACTGTACCAAGCACTTGAGAGAGTACAATATAACAGAGTTGGTAGAGACGTTCCCTGCCCACAGTGAGCTATAGTCTTATTTCTACCGTCTCCCCTATTACTTCCAAGTGCCCAGCTCAGTGCTCCACACCCAGAAACACTTGGTCAATCCAGGTGGTGGAGATGGTGATGATGATAATGATGAATCTGATTTATCAGAGCTGCAGATATGGAGAAGATAGCAGAGAAAAGGATAGGTACTGATTGTGAGAGAAGGCAGGGAAGTGGGGAGGTAAGGCGGGTCCAAGTTTCCTGATAGAGAGGAGGCAGCAGGGGGCTGGACTATGGAGAGCATCATGGTGACCAACCGGGCCCCAAAGTTCTGAGTTCTGGGCATTGGGTCTGAAACTAAAAGGTGCAGAGATGACCAGGGCTCCACCAATGTTGGTCTCAGTTGGACGAGGCTTCCTGATCCATCAGGGAAGGAGCAGAGATGGAGCAGGGCCTGGCACACCAAAGGGAGATGAGAAGAAATGAGGGAGGGAGTTTGGGTCGCTGAAATTTTGATACGGATATTACATGCAAAATGGCCTGCAAATTAATAGGAATTCTATTTGGCGATAACCAGCTCTAGCCCTTTGGGCAAAAGGACTACAACACAAGGGATGGTCACATTTAGCCACCAGGGACAACCCCAACTCCAGCCCATATCCCAACCCCAGTCCTCGAGAGGCCAGGCAACTGAGGGCTCCAGAAAGCTGGGGAGACGGGATCAGCAGCCAAGCCCGGGAGACCGACGGAACACCTCCAGCACGAGAATCAGAAAGGTAGGTGTCTGGGGCAGACTCTGGGTATTGATTTCTGTTTTTATTAAGCCTGAGCCACATCACATTCTTGTCAACAGCAGAACTGACAGGAAACTGGGGCAGGGTCAGAGCATCTTTGGCACTTCAACCAAACGTGCACCCTGGGAGGCCACTGCTCAACAAGAGGAACATTGGGAATTAAAAATCACAGCAACATTTGATGTTGATG
The DNA here is from genome assembly GCF_004115215.2 of Ornithorhynchus anatinus. Taxonomy (NCBI): domain Eukaryota; kingdom Metazoa; phylum Chordata; class Mammalia; order Monotremata; family Ornithorhynchidae; genus Ornithorhynchus; species Ornithorhynchus anatinus. Next base: position 103,482,629 of record NC_041749.1, read on the forward strand.
GAGAAAACCCTCTGATTTGGCCTTTGGAACAGTAGTGAGTTGCTAACGCTCACACAGCTCACTGGGAGACCAAGCTTATTTTTAATCATTCCAGACATTTGCTGACATCCCACTATCCAGTTCTCTCCTGAGATCCAGAGCCCCAAGAGGGAAGTTGGGTTCTCCTGTGCACCTCTTACCTCCTAGGGATGGTCAGGCCACTCTCCAGCCACCCGTTCTCCATATTAGCAAGATTCATTATTCACATGACACCAATCCTCTATATTTACCCAACCCTACCCGATGTCATAACCTGGGAGCTTCAACTCCTCTCTGTTTTCTTAGCCACAGCTACGGAAATTACAAGAGAAGACCAGAACGGGGTCCCCTAGTGCAAGGTGGTCGGGAGGAAGCAGAAAAGATGAGGGCTTCCACGTTCTCTCATCTAATAAAAAGGCCCCACTTTCCCCGTGGCCTCTGTGAATCCCAAGGTGGTTCTGTGAACTCTCTATTGCTCTATAAGAAGGCAGGCTGAGCTCTAGGCCCAGCTGCCAAAAGGATCATAGCATTTACTGAGCACCCAACTGTGTGCAGAGCCCTGTACTGAATGCTTGATAGGTACAAGAGAATCAGTAGACATGATGCCTGTCCTTAAGAAGTTTATAATTTGTGGGGGGAGAGAGACACTGAAATGAATTACAGAGAGAGGAAATTTCAACATGACCGGGCAAACAGATTCCAACTGTCCACGCAAGCCCAGGCGTTCCTGTGGGAGGCAGCGAGGTCTAGCCAAAAGAGCACAGGCCGGGAAGGCAGGACACCTGGGTTCTAGTCCTGGCACTTGCTTCCTGTGTGACCTTGGGCAATTCATTTAACCTCTCTGTGCCTCAGTTTCCATATCTGTAAAATGGGGATTGAAGAATCATTCTCCTCCCTCACAGATTACGAGGCCTGTATGGGACAAGGACTGTGTCCGATCTGATTTCCTCATGTCTATCCCCCAGCATTTAACACAGTGCTTGAGACACGGTAAGTGCTTAATAAATACCATCATCATCATTCCTGTCAGGGGACACTGTTGAGCAAAGTTATCTTGCCATCACCTATCTCGCTGAAGGTTAGTTTAAGGGAGGACAGCCACTGCCCTCTAGAAGCTTGTGGTATAATTTTCACCTTGTCTCAGTGTGTTCATGCCCCTAACAGCCACCCCATGCCCACCAAAAAAAACCCCAAAAAACTCCAAAACACAAATCTGGGTCAAAAGAGCTCCCAGTATCGGAAGCATTCCTGTCCAAGAGCTCTCATTTCATCACAGGAACATTTGAAAGGGGAATACTTCATCCATTCAAACCTAACTTTCTGGGTCATTTCTATTTTTCCTCATGCTCAGCTGAGAATCGCAGCTAACAGAGAACTAAGTAGTCACGGGGAGAATGAAGAAGCCTCCTTACGATTTGGACTGCAACGTTAAGTCTGCTCCTCATCCACCTTCCTCCTCAGACCTCTTTGTTTCCTTTACTGTTGTCTCCTCTCCTGGATCTCCCCTCTCTAGGGAGATCATTAATCTAGGTTTAGCAGAGGAGCTTATAGGCAGAGGAACAGGGGGAACCAGCCTGTGATGGTTCCCAGTCCTCATGCCAGAAATGACAACTTCTTCCCCGAGAGGTGGCCTCAGAGGCTCATCCATTTGAGAAGGCCTAGGGAGCCTTGCAAGAGTTTGGACGCCTCTCCGATCTTCCAGAACCTCTTATGTTGTCTCACCTACACCGGCCTTCATTGTCCCTGTTTCTCACATGTATTTAAGCCTCCCCCTTTGGGTTCTACTCTCTGCCACCCTAACACCCCAACCGTGGCCAAGAGTCTCTGCAATCAAGCACGGGAAGAAGACAGGAACTAGAAGAAGGCAGGAACTACACAGGCTGGGGAAAGGTGCTGGGGAAGGGTAAAATGCAGGATACCCTCCCGTAGGCAAGGGCCTTGGGGAATAGACAGAACAGGGGAACTGATACCCCATATGACTGAGGAATGTTCCAAAGCTTCTTCTCAGGATGGTGGATGTGTGGCAGACACCAGCAGTGCTTGGCACACACACTCTCCCCACCAAGGTGCTAATTCCATCCACCTATAAATAACTCGGGTTCTGAAAACACAGAGGTGGGCTGGGGAGAACCAGGAGCAGGTAAGATAATCACTGAGTGAGGAAAAAGCACTCTGAAGGAAGCATATAAATAAATTAGCATCCTCATCAGAAAACCTCTCATGTGACAGGTAGAAAGGAGGCTAGTTTTCCCCCTGCCCATGTATCATCTTGGGGTAAAGTAACACCAGGGCCGGAAAGAACAGGCCTCGAATGGATGAAGTGCAACAAAGGTGGGGAAGTGAACTGTGTCCTGCTCACGTTAAAGGTCACTGCAGAGCCAATCCAAGTTGGGTTTACTTAGCTCCCTGAGTCGGTGGGTCATGAATTCAGCCGTGGTCCCAGAGTAAACCATATGCCAGTCAGGCCCAAGCCAGGAGCAAACTAATCAAGACTTGTCAGCTCAGAGCATCTAATCCAGAGGCTTTGGAAGCCAAGTTTACGTTAGCCCAAGTCGAGCAGCCAAAGAGGGTCAAGTGAGAAGCAGTGTGGACTAGTGGACAGACCATGGGCAGACCATGGGCACGGGAGTCAGAAGGACCTGGGCTCCAATTCCGGTTCCATCACTCATCTGCTGTAACTGGGTCAAGTCACTTCACTTCACTTTGCCTTAGTTACCTCATCTGTAAAAAGGGGATTAAGGTTATAAACCCCATATGGGACATGGACTGTGTCCCACCTTTCATCTACTCCAACGTTTAGCAAAGCGCATGGCACTTAACAAATGCCATTAAAATAAAAATGAGGACAAAAGTCGTATCTCTTTCTCCAGAAGAGGGGAGGCAGACCTGGTCTCACTTTTGGTCCCCTTGTGGTCTCCAGTTGTGTTTCCTGGGCCTCTGGGTAATCACCTTGACTTTCAATCCCATGGACTGTGTTCAAGGAAACTGCCTTTGCGTGACTTTCTTAAAAGTGATTGGAGATCCTAGCTGTTTTCTTAGAACTGGGCAGTGAGGTTCTCTGCCAAAGGAAGAAATTCAGCCTTCTGTGGGTTGGTAGTCATTTCTTAAGGTAGCCTCATCTCAGCAAGTGGGTGCTGGATTTGGGGGCACTGTCCTTCAAGCCTCACAATGAAGTCTCACCGCAAACGTTTCGGCACCGAGTGGCCCTCGAGGAGGATGATTGGTATGTTTCCCCTGACTGGACCTGGCAGATGGGGCTCCCTGAAGGGGAGGAAAGAGTTTTGGCTTCAGGAATCACCCCTTGAGGACAGTCGTCAATGTTACATGGTAAAATAAAGGCTGAAACATACCCTGGAAAGTCACTGAGATGGGAAGTCAGAAGCAAAAAGCCTTTCCCTTCCCCAAATACACCAAATGTCACCATCTTAAAGGCTAGAACACAAATCTGTGGGGGGTTTCTTTGGGGCAGGAGGAGAGGAAGGAGGGGTTCAATGAATTTTCTTGAAAAATAATTCAAAAACTGAAAAACATTTGTATTTAATAATACTATTTTTTCAACTGCAGTTTGTACCCTACAAATTATCTGAACACTGAGCACATTACACAACAGGGAGTTTCTTCAGCGCAATGTGGCGTGTTTCTTTATATGAGCAGTGAGGTCATGAGAGAATGCTTTTTTTCCTCCCTTTTTTTTAAAAACTAAGGGAGAGCAGTAAGCTTGGTGCTTGTAAGCAGCAAAATGACAAATCCATCCCTAGGCTCACATTTACAATAATTTCTCACCTAGCTTCCACTTTTTCTTCCATGATCTGCTTATTTTGTTCTGCCTTGCAGTGGGGTTGGGGGGAGTTGGCCTGCCTCGTGGGGTGAGCGGAACCATTTAATCAGCAAATCACCAAATACCAACTAATGATCAAAAAACGAGTACGTTCTGCTGATGATTCAGAAAGACAACTGGGTAAGAAAACTTAACCTTCTTAAGCTGGTACACGGGCAACAGATTTACATCTGGTTCTCACTTGATCGTCCTGAAAAAGGCTCATTCTACGCTATAGTAAATGCTCTCCCAAACAAGGGATTTGAATGGCCTTTTTGAAATCAACATGCCAAACTATGTACAGTCATATGTGTATGTGTGTGTGTGTGTGTACGTGCGCATGTACACAGCCGATGCTACTGATGGAGAGAGCTTTACCGTGCGGGCCACTGACTGTGCTAGGCGACTCTCCCACCCCAGAGCTAACTAAGTCATCAATACAGGTAACAAGGAAGGTGAATCATCTTCAGCACCCAGGAGAAGTTAGGCCATGGCTCCTGTCATTTTCCACCCTTTGTGGTGGTAAGGGGGTTTTCGTTCAGTATCTTACTGAATGCAATATGAAGCACTATCTTCCTCCCACCTGTTCCTCTCCCCTCCTACAGGTACTGCGGGCATGCTCGTTTCCTTCAGTTTGATTCATACAAAATTAAACTGAGATTGTATTTCGCAACACTCAGAAGTATCTGTTTCTCCAATTTTTTTTTCAAGCAGCCTGACATTAAATATGCAGTGCTGTTAACTCCCAGATGGGGGTATGTAGACTCTGCCATTCTCCGATCCAGTTCCGGACAAGTAAGTCCGGAGCATTTTAGAGGATCAAAGAGGTGGAGCAGGGGTGGCGGTGGGGGTTGAGCAATATTATCTCTGCTCTCCTAGAAATTCTGGGTAAACCAGAGCCAGGCAAGCCAAGCTGGCAAGGAGGAGGAAGAAGCAGAGGCAAGGGAGAAAAGGAGGAGGAGGAATGGGAGAAGGAGAAGGACGAGGAGGAGAAGGAGGCAGACCTTTACTTTGTTCCAAAGAGCTTGGGCCCAATCATTATCAACAGAGGGATGGCAAGCTTGACCACCCCTGCTGAAGCCAGAGACCCGAGGTCACATCTGCCTCTAACTGGGAGGCGACTTCCAATTTATCTCACAACCAATATATCAATTGTTGAGATCTTTTTTGCCTAAAATTAGCTGAACGTGAAAGGGACAGCTAATTTATGCATGGTCATGAATGTATTCATACGGCATGACTCACCGAGCCCGCCAGCTCCTCACATCAACAGATAAAAGGGATGAAATGTCATAAATATGCCAATACGAGCACGATGTCATAAAGCCATTAACATCACAATATAATTTAGCTCTCCAATTATCCAGGGCTCCAAGTATTTTTCAGAGCTAAAATAAGGCCTAGAGCTTTGGATTTCAGCCAAGATGAGTGGGAGTTTAAAGAAAAGTTAGAAAAAAAAACCTTCCCCAATTGTACCCCGAATTACCCAGTTAATCACACAATTTAATCTGTTTCAAGAGTATTCTGAGTATTCTTAGGTCAGGAGCTCTGGCCTTGGAGGAAAAAAGTCAGATCCAGCTGTTCACAAATGATTGGAGCACTAAAGCCCCGGAAGAGTTAGAGGAATCAGGAATCAGTGAGCCTGAGCTGAGCTAATCTGAGCTCACTCTGGACACTGGGCACTGGGCTTGGCCTCGGGGGCAGTCAGCTGGGCCACGGACTCTGATATCTGGATGGACTTGGGCAATGTCCCAATCCCGAGTCTATCTTCTCAAAGGAAACACAGCAGTTTCTGAGGTCGTGTCCTCCCTCCTAAAGGGAAGGGGGAGAGGAAAGAAGGAAAAGGAAGGGAAGGGAAAGGAGAGATATGGGGCCAAGGGAAATGAAAGAGTTGAGAGGAGAGGAAGGGAGAAGGTAAAGTAAAGGAAGGGTAGGGTAGAGAAAGGAAGGGGATTCAAACAGGGAGGAAAGGGGAAGGGTGGGGGTGGTACAAGGAGATGATCTTAATAGAAGCCTCCATAAGATTGACTAAAAATGCTTTACGAGTCTATGGTATAGAGAAATACAGGCTAAGGAAGAATCTACAAAATTCCAAGGGTGGGGACAGGGCAAACAGACAACTGCAGAATTCTGTGTAGAATTGCTGCTCTCCAAATCCCACAACCCCAAGAGGAGGGCGCAGCCATTAAAACTTGAAGGTGATGATGATGATGGTATTTGTTAAGCGCTCACTATGTGCCAAGCACTGTTCTAAGCGCTGGGGTAGATACAAGGTAATCAGGTTGTCCCACATGGGGCTTACAGCCTTAATCCCCATTTTCCAGATGAGGTAAATGAGGCACAGACAAGTAAAGTGACTTGCCCAAAGTCACACAGCTGAAAGGTGGCAGAGCCAGGATTAGAATCCACGACCTCCAATTCCCAAGCCCGTGCTTTTTCCACTAAGCCACACTGCCTGGAAGCACTTCTTCACAGAGCAAGTGACAACCCTATAGAATCCACTCCCAGAGCAAATGAGTAGGCCAAAATAAGCAGCAGCTTCAAAAAGGATTTGGATCAATTCAAGAATGAGCACTCGGTGAGAAGGTTAAAAGCGATAAGATGAGGATTAGAGCCCAGGAGGGTAACCATTCCCAGTTTCTTCAAGTGCTCTGTTGACCACCGTCAGAGACAGAGTCCAGGGCTTTCTGGGACCCAGAGGGACGTCCTACTTGGACTACACAAGTTGAACTTAACTACTCTGTGGTGTGTCAAGCTGCCAAAGCTCAGGCAAACTCAATGCCATCCTTGAGGCATGTTGGCCAAAATCATTCGGCCACAGAAGTGCATTAACCTCCGCCCCCCACAATTTCCTAATGTCTCCTCTCCTTCCATTATTCCCCCATCGCACTAGTCTTTAGAGAAGTCTAACATCTGCCTGCAGCCACTCAGAGATTTCCCTGCCACCCGCCAGCCCCCGGATCCCTCCCTCCCTCCCTCCTCCCAGAGTATGGAAATGCCCGATGGGCATCTTGGAGCCACGTGTCCCCCCTCCTATCTCTGGCTCAGGGTCCGTGGCCACTGGGTGCCAATCAGGCCAAAGAAAGAGGTGGTTGCTGAGAGAACTTACTTGGTAGGTGTTGGGTAAGGCTCCTCAAGGAGAGAGTACACTCGGTTCTCCCACAACACAAGGCTCCAGTAGGTGATTTGGAGAGAGCGGGCTTAGGGAACTGGAGAACGTTCTTCCATCAAGGCGAGCCTACTTGGACTTGGAATACTGTGATGTCAAAGAATCTGCTTGCACGGGTGGGTCCGCGGGGCAAGAACAGACCATTCCGGCAGCATGAGTTTTCCTTAGCTTGGGGTTTCTCAAGAATGCGACCCTGGCGATGTGGGAGTTGGAAATGACCCGAGCACAGGTTAGAGGGCTCTCGAGCTGGCTGGGATGGAGACTAGAGACGCAGGATTCCCCTCAGCCCAAGGCAAGCGAGATGCCCATTGCTTATGCAACCACCTCAGGCACCCGGCCACGGCAGAACAGGCAGGGGATAAGCTGAAGAGGCAGAGTCAACAGAGAAAACCTCAGCAACCTGGAGACAGGCCAGCTTTCTAGAAGCTGGGATCATTATCTGAAAAAGTCATCAAAAAGTACTTATTAAGTACCGATGTGTGTGTGGTGTGGAGATTCTCTGGGCTCTCAGGGGGGAGGAGCAGAGATGAGGCTGGCTCAGGCTGCCAGGAGCTTATGGCTATTTGGGGAGTCCAGGCAATCAGCTGAACCCAAGGCTCTGGGCAGCCCCTATTTGCTCTGCTAAGAAATTGAAAGCCCAGCGGCTCAGGGATCTCACTAAAATGCTCCGAAGACTCTCTATTTGAATTCTGCATTTTGTCCATACATGCATTCCCACAGGTGTGATTCAAAGGGTCTCCTAAGCCCCAAATAATGCCACTTCACTGAGGTTTTCTCATCTCCCAGAATGGGCCGGTCCCACACAGAGTTCCCTTGCTCTGGTCCGACCTTCGACGGAGCTGTGTTTCTTACAGGCAAGAAAGAACATGTCCTCAGCACTTTGCCGTGGTCCTTCCAAGGTTGCAGGGACACTTGGGGAAAACTGGTGGAGTGGGAACATTACTGAAAGGCCTGAAGAAATGAAGGAGATCAGCCAAAACATTTCTGCCCAACGGCCTCCTGCAGAAAGGCAAGACAAGGCCCAGGATGTCATGGAGAGCTGGCAGGAAGCTGCCTCCTTGCTTGGGAGAGGCAGATGCTGGTTAGGGCTAAAGAGAAAAGAGCGGTCAGCTCTAGTGGTCTGATTGGATGCCCAGAGTCCAGAGCACCCAACGAGAGAGTGGTCAAGTCACTGATTAAGTTGCTAGGCAGGAATTCGGGAAGGAATTGTGCAGTGTACTATTTTCTATCCCCTTTGGAATCTTCCTGCCTGGGTACTCTCTCTGCCCCTGTTTTCTTTTCTGCAATGGCCTATTAATTTGCTCCATCTGTTCTGCATACCCTTTACATTCCTGAAACTATTCTTCTTGCTTTCTAGTTAATTTTAGGCATCCTTTCCATTGGAACTGGGGCATCCAGCCACATTCAGTAGCTGTCTCATGACAAAGAACTCTAAAGCTAATCGGGAACTGCAGCAAGACAGGGCGGACCTCATCCTCAGCTGGCACTCCAGAGAGACGGCCAGCCCCAACCAAAGGCAGGCAACGAGAGATTTCACGGCCCCTGAGGTTATCTAGGAATTTCCTAAAAGAGGCGTCGCTCCACAAGGACCCCTTTCTGGAAAAGAGTGTCAAAAACCATGCTTCTCCAATTCTACCTCAAGGCTCCTGGGCTCTACCAGCTCCTGGAGGAGCGGACCCACTGGCCGTGATGTCCCAGGGTTGGAGTGGGATCCCAGGGGGCCCTGGAGAGGGTAAAGTCAAGAATGGCAGATGAGGGAAGAGTGTAAAAAGACACCTCTGCATCAACCCTATCAGCCTCCTTCTTTACAGCCCTCATTAAAGAGCCCACAAGCTCACACTGATAAATATCATCCCTCCTGGGGAGATATTCTTACCTGGAACAAGACAGCCAGGCCTTTGTATCCCAAACAAGGGACTGGAGTTGGATTGCCAGCTGTTTACAGAAAGCAAACAAAAGAAAGAAACACATGCAACAAGTTGCCAAAAAGGAAGTTGCAAAGCAAGGGAAAAGGAGGGGCAGTGTGGTCAGTCCAACCCGGAAGGACCCATCTCCCATCTGCCACCTCGTCTGGCATTCCTTTAGCCGCGGGACCCTACGTAGTCTCTGCGGTCAGCCCTTCCGTATTCTATAAGTCCTACTAGGCACACATAGGCCCCTCAGTTTCCTTAGACTATCAACTAGGGACACCTTCCTACTCAGACATCCACAGAATTATAAAAAGAAGAATCATGGTTTGTTTTTTTTCAACACTCACGGTATGCCAAGCACCGTATTAGTCACTGTGGTGGATAGAAGATAACCGGGCCGGAAACAGTCCCTGTCCCACATGAAGCTCATGGTCTAAGGGGGAGGGGGAATGAGTACTGAATCCACATTTTACAGATGCACAATCCGAGGCACTGAGAAGTTATGATCACATCCGAGGGGCAGAGCCGGGATTGGAACCCAGGTTCTTGGACTCTCAGGCCCATGTTCTTTCCAGTAGGCCATGCTTTCTACTCCAGAATGATGACCTTATAAACAGTGAATGCAGATATAGATGCACATACGTGCTCAGAGAACATCAGACCCAACACTGAAAGAGAACACACTTCTGAATGGCAAGTACAGATTTTTCAGGCTGCCCCTAAAATCTGATGTGTGTAATTTAAGGGGGCCAGATGCCCTAATAATAATTGATTAATGGTATTTCTTAAGTCCTTACTCTGTGCTAAGCACTGTATTAAGCGCTGGGGGAGACACAAAATAATCAGACTGGACACGGTCCCTGTCCTAAATGGGCCTCACAGTCTCAGTCCTGACTTAGGGTAGTTCTGTAATTTCAGTGTTTCCCCAGCTTCCCATTTTAAGTTCCTCAGGGTACATTCGTGTCCCAAAAACCTAAAGGGGAAAAAAAAAGTCGACTGAGGTACACATGCTCTGCTGCCAGTGGGAGGATCATAGAAGGAGGAAGAGAGATCTGTGCCATCTCGGTACCCAATTCCTTCCTGCTGCAGGGAAGAGGACTGACCGGAGAGGAATGCAGGTAAAAGTGGCCCCAGCTGCTCTGCCAGCCTTGGATCCGTGGGTCCGTGCTAGTTCTGGGCCTACAGACATGAATTTTACCAGAGGGTCCCAGGCATCGGAGTCTGGGTGAACTGGACCTGAGGGTGGAAGTGGCAGAGGACACAAGCTAGGAGTTTTCTCTCACTCACCTCTTCACTCCCCTTTTTTCCCTTGACTCTTCTGTTCCCCCATCCTTTATGGCTCCGTCCAATCCAAGGGAACCAGATTTTAGATCACTTTGGTGTAATTCCATACTAAGATCTCATTTGTAACTGCCATCACACCATTCAAATGAGAGACATTCACTACCAGGATATGTTGATTGCTTAGAAATAGAAGGATGACCATTGAAATACTTTTGGTCAAAAGAAAAATAAGAATCTATTAAAAAGAGACCCCTATTAAAATCAGTCTTTCACACTGAGCTATATCTGACACCATTTTGTTTGCTTGAGAGTACTAACTTCTTCCTCAGAACCAGACAAATCTGCTACTGAGGATAAATCACTCTTGTGTGGGAGAAGTCAGAATTATAAATTCACACCTTTTTCTCTTCGTTTTGGGATTTTTTTCCACGTAAATTAGGCCTCAACAGAAATAATTGGGTCCTTCGTTGCAGTACTTTGACACAACATCAATTATTAAAATGGGAAAGGAATTACCACTCATGGTGACAGCAGAAACCCTCTTTACTAATTACATTTTGTACTAATACGGCCCATCCACAGGACCAATCACACTGGCTCTCCATATTCTCGGCAGTTGCCATTTTAATGCCTCCTCAGAATTTACTATGCTGAAACCTGCGACTCAGCCATGCTGGTGACCGCGTCTCATATTTCCGGAGTTTTGCTTGTACAAGAAGTGGTAGCTTCCCAGCAGATAACCAATGCCCTGGCCTTTATTTTCAAAATAAAGCCCATTCTGGGCTTTAGGAGTAGTCAGAGTCTCCTGGGATAATCAGTGGGAGAACAGAGGGTAAAATCTTCTCCCCTCTCTGACTGGTCCAGGGCAAGAGGTGACTGTACAGATGGACACCGGACCACGCATCCACCAGTAAAGAAGGGCTTCGGGGTCGAGCATCCAGCACTCTCCCTGCTCGCTGTGCATTCCCGGGGCCTCATCTACTCCTCTGAAACTTTTCCTTAGGGACAGAGCCTTTGGGACAGGGGGACACTGGAAGGCTTGGCTCTGCAGGTCAAGTCTCAATAAGAAAGAATGCAGAGCTCTTTGGGACAGACTGGATGTCTGCAGATGACTTCGCCCAGGGTTTTACCGAGGGTCAAGACCTGTGAGGACCTGAGCCTGTGATGCTATCTACATGAGAGACTCCCAGGAGTTTGAGAGTGGACGAAAGTAGAGCCAGGGAACAAGCAACTCAGGGCCTAAACCTGACTGCATCGGCAGAACTCATTATGAGCCCCGTGTGGAACAGGGACTGTGTCTAGCCTGATTATCTTGTAACTCCCTCGGTACTTAGTGCAGTGAAAGGTCAGAATAAGCACTTCACAAATACCACCATTATTATTTTATCCCAACCGGAGGCTGAGTGTGAGAAGCCAACTTCAGCTTCTAACGTGTATATGGCACTTGGAAGGGACCTTGGAAGCTTTTTATTTCATTTCATGCCACAGAATTCTTCTGGGGGAGAACCCTGGACTGAACCCATCGACTATTCCTTTCCCAGCTTGCCCGATAAAGTTTAGAGATTATACTCAAACTCTTTAAGCTTCTTGAGAAAAAAATTCTTCCCAAATCCTTCTCTGGGTACCCATGGGACATGAGAATCAAATCGGTAGTGTTGGAACCCTGTGGGACAATGGAAGAGTTGACAATGTAAAGAAAGGAGACATCACCATCATAGCGTAATCCTTCCTTTCTCCCAGGAGAGTTTAATAGAAAGGTCTAGTTCTCTACAGGACCAGAGAAAATAGGGTGTTGTGGAAAACCATCGTACACATAGAGACACACACAGAGACACACACACACACACACACACACCCCACACACACCCCCACCAACCCTCCAACCGCCTCCCTCCAGAAAGGGAGTCCTACATTTCTAGTGTCGCTGTGTTTCTCTTTTATCCTCAGACCCTATTTCATGTGGAAGCATAAGTCTTGTAGATGCTGAATTGACAAAACAGCAAACCAGTGGCTATCACCTCTGACCATGCCACCTATTTACTTTTGAGAGATTCAATGGCGAACGTGAAATCATGGCCAGTGGTAAGGGAGCCTCCCTAAAGCCGACACCACAATACGATCCCTTCGAGACCGCCAACAGGTACCAACCACACGGTCAGAGTTTGCTTCATGTGAAGAAAAACGGTCATTGACAGCGGACAATGGTTCCGTGGCTCCCTTTGTGCGTCTCTGAAAACGTGGACCTCCTGCCTCTCCGGTCGACGCCACAGACGAACTTCTCATTTCGTTACTTGCCGGCTTTTCAGGATGAAATTAGCATCTTTTGCAGCTTTAGCAAGCAAAACTATTTTTGCCCATTTTTTAGCACATCAATTTAACAGCTCACTATTCTTGCCGAGCAAGCTCGTTCGTTCCTGTCCCCTGCCTTTCCACCCCCTTTGCTAGCGTTTTGCTGGCAGCCCCTCCTTGCCAGCACGGAGAAAGGCTCCAAAGAGGTGCCAGTGGCCCCCTTCACTCCCGGAGGGCAAAGCTTCGGCAATTCGTTGGAGCGTGCCCTCCTTCCGCCTGGGGTTGAGAGAGGGGTCCCGAAGCACTTACCTTCTATGGGCGAGGTCTTCAGGCGCCTGCAGAGCCCCTCTGTGTCTCCGTAGGTCTCCTTAATTTTGACCACGGCTTCTGTCCCACGGAGTTCCATGAGGGAGCGCAGCTCCTCCAACGTGCACCCAAACTCGCCTGCATGATTGGCCTCATTTCTTTGGTTCTTGGAGTAGAAATCGCTGTTGGTCATGTCACCCATCTTGGCTGACGGGACTGCTCCCCGTTGTGAGCTCAAGGGTTGTCTCTCAATAGTCTCAGGCACAGACACAGCCACGGGACAGACAATGTTCTTCGAATAAACTTTAAAGACTGTCACCAGTCAGCTCAGATTCCGAGCGTTCAAGCGGGGGATCCGGCGCGTGGTGGGGAACTCTCGGCGGGGAGCGCCCGAGGCCGAGGCGGGGAGGCCCGAGGCCGAGGAAGGGACCCGGTCCGTGGGGCGGCTGCTCTCAAGGCTGCAGACCTGTTCCTCCCCATTCACCGCTGCCCATGCTGCTGTTCCCAGGCGGTCACATCTACGTGGTCATCTTCCCCGCAGCACCTTGGGGGAGAAAACACAGGCTGGGCGTTAGACAGCAGGTAAGGCAGGGACACGAAACTACAGGGACCCACGGGACTCCATTCGTCCTGCCTCGTGCAAACAGGCACCCGGGCCCGCGCCCGCACAAACAGAGAGTTGGGAGGAGAGACGGTGAAGCCCCGGGAGGGTGAGGATCGCCCCGCAGTCATGGCACTGACATGGTCCCTGCCGGCTCCTGGGGTGGAGGCGCTACGCTGTGAGTCACACATCGGTGGGCCTCCCCCCTGGCTCCAGCAGCAGTGTTCCTTACTTTAATCAAGTCCCAAGAGCACCGGCTAAATGAGACGGCTCATGAATATTAATAAGCAAGCCATTAGTCCAACGGCTTCGATGTGCCTCCAGTAGGCGATCTGGTTCACACGGCTCTATCAATCTCCCATCTGACAAGAACAGAAAGCCCCACAAAGCCCATAAAGTCATAGAAATTAATTGGGCCCTCTTACTTATGGCTTCACCCATTATGGGAACAATTTTTCCGTCCAAGGAAAGAGAAATTGGACGGCAGGGTCGGTGGCGGGGGGAAGGGGCAGGGGAGAAAAAAACAGAAACGTTTTCTTTGCCAACCTGGAACATGTTCAGATAAATGTATCTGAAGCTCTGGCCAGCCTGAGAAACACACACACCCTAGAGACACAGAATACCTGCGGCCATGGGCTCGACAGCAAGCATTGGGTGTCAAGAGGCACTGGGAGTGCTGTCAGTTTTCTCTCCCCCTTTTGGGAGCAGCCACGCCGCAGGGCCGTGGCACTATGCCATACTTGGGTACAGGTGCCATCCATCTGCTCTGAATTTCAAACCACCTGCTCCCTGAGGAGCTATCCTGAGGATCGCTGAGGTGGCCGCCAACAAGCTCTGACCTCCCTAGGGACAGGCCGGCGACAACAGAGTGGAGGCATCTTGTGCCTGGAGAAGATGGGTGCCCTTGAAATCCAACAGGAGAAAATGGAACCCGGAGATGGAGCTACACATGGACCGTGGGTGGCCAAGGGCTCCTTGGCAGGGCTTGCGAGATGCCCAATTCGGCTTCCTGGTAACCTGGGGCTGGACACAGATTCATCTCATCAATCCCCCTGCCTCCACACACCTCTACACACTCCAAGTTCCCCATCTTCCACAAACACAGAGAACCAGGAAACCAACCACAAGGAAGTATAAAAGAGCATGTCCGTATCTTTTAAGCCCACTTTCTGATTGTCATGAAATTTGCCCCAATATCCTTTAAATCCACCTTGATTTCTTTCAGACCTCAGGCTTGGGGGGCCGTGGTTTCTTTCACAGCTGGTCTCACATATGTGACTGACATCTAGGAGCACCGGACAGCTCAGAAGACGTGCCACCTAACCTCACTAGAAACACAACAATGACATCAAGACTGGAATTGCCAATTTTTTCGCACCCAGGCCCAGGGCCCGGCTTCTGGAACTCATGCACCTGAACAAATCAAACCAATCACCCAGGCCCATCCACAGCTGAATCTTAATGAACCTATTTATATGGTAATGAGTTTCCCTGGTGATCAATTCAGCGGCATCCTGACCGATTCAGAAAAGGGGTTTTGAAAGGCACAGAAGTAACTGAGTGGTGGCGACCGATGCCCAGAGCCCTGTGTTGAAGCCTCTCTCCTGCACGCGACTCCGGATTCACCCTCCAGAGCATCAATCAATCGATGATATTTATTGAGCGCTTATGGTGTGCGTGACACTGTACTAAAGGCTTTGCAGAGTACAATACCACAGAGTTGGGAGATACTAATCCTGCTCACAACGAGCTTACAGTCTCCAAAGTACATCCCCATTTAAATTGTTAGCTTCTTGTGGGCAGGGAACATGTCTACCAACTGTGTTGTATGGTCCTCTCCCAAACACTTAGCACAGTGCTCTGCACACATTCATTCATTCAATCGTATTTATTGAGCGCTTCTGTGTGCAGAGCACTATACTAAGCGCTTGGAAAGTACAATTCAGCAACAAAGAGAGACAATCCCTGCCCACATCGGGCTCACAGTCTAGAAAGTAAACGCTCAATAAATGAGCTCAATAAATATGACTGACTGATGAAAGAGGCCCTGCACTTTGGCATATGGGTTGCGGGGGATTCTCCCTCCGGAGCCATTCCATCTGCTCTCGCTCTCTATCGAGCCTCACACCTGGATTCTGATGGGTCACTGATTCTGAACTGGAATCTGTGAATCAGATAGAAAATCTGCCAGAACCTAGGCTGTGGGGAGGAATGGCTCCGGGGAGAGCTCCGTTCCAACCACAGGCACAGACTGAGCCACTCTGTCAAGCTCTAATTCTGGGAGCTTTGAGGAGGCAGTGCCTGATCTCTCTTATCCCCAGCCAAGGCCAGCTTCGGTCACCAGATGGTCCTGGACAAGGGGATGGATCCAAGAGAGGATATCAGGGCAAAGTCTGCCCCCAGCCCAGAGTTTCCCACATACCCTTCCCTCCCATGCCTGGCACATCGGCTGCTATTTTCCACCTGGTACGCATGGATGCAGTGGACCTAGGGAGACAGCTCATCACTCAGCATTGGTTGGTGGCTAGAAGGTACACACGGTGGGCTCAGTTGGCCCACTGGTTCAAGTGGGACCTGCTTCCACCCCATGCCAGTCCCTGAACTGTGGGCACATTTCCAAGACTCTGAATCAACAGCCCCCGACAAAAAAAAAAGGATCATGGACCTTAGATCCTGTGGGTCCCTGAACTCTGCTGCTTTAGTCTGTTTACATGGCTGGTCCCACAGACCTCTTTGCACATAAGCAAACCTGCTGGAGATGTCAAGGGCCAGAAATTTCCCTCCAAGTTGGGGAACCTGTGAGAAACCCCAGTGGCACTGCCCCACATCTTTTCTCTCCTCAATCCTCCCACTGCGATCTTACTACACTATCATCTTCATCGACATGGCATGTAGCACAGAGACTGTGTCCTAATCGGGCTATCTCCCCAGTCATAATAATAATAATAATGTTGGTATTTGTTAAGCGCTTACTATGTGCAGAGCATTGTTCTAAGCGCTGGGGTACACACAGGCTAATCAGGTTGTCCCACGTGAGGATCACAGTTAATCCCCATTTTACAGATGAGGTAACTGAGGCACAAAGAAGTTAAGTGACTTGCCTACAGTCACCCAGCTGACAAGTGGCAGAGCGGGGATTCGAACCCACGACCTCTGACTCCCAGGCCTGGGCTCTTTCCACTGAGACACGCTGCTTCTCTGTCATGCTTTGGATTTCCTGGTGGTATGGAGGAGGGGAAAATCTCAGCCCCTGCCCCACATCCCCAAGAAAATCCTACCTCTGTCTTCCCAGAGGAGACCAAGGGGAGAGGTGAACAGTAGGAGGGTTGCTACCAAGGGGTTCAGAAATTGGTCCCAGAGAAGGGAATAAGCCAGCCCACTGGACTCACAGACTCTATATACCTACACTGACAGAGCGATCTGGGAGTGCGACAGACATTGAGATCATGGGAAGGTGATGAGGATAATGGTGTGGGGGTAAGCAACGTAGTCTCTCCACATGCACTTTGCCTGTCTCACCTCAGTTTCCCGGCTAATCTTCCATTGGCCTCCTGGGAGGCTGAGGAAGATCAGGACAGAGTAGAGTTCTTGAGCTTTGATGAAAAGAAAGTCATTGGTGACCTTGGACAGAGTCATCTCAGAGCTAAAGGGGCAGAAACCAGATTGCAGGGAATCAAGAAGGGAATTGGAAGAGAGGAAGTGGAGTCAGAGGCTGTAAACAATCCATTTGAAGACTGTAAGTTCGTTATGGGCAGGGAACAAGTCTGCTAATTCTGTATTGTGTTCTGTGCTCTGCACATAGTAAGTGCTTAATAAATTTGATTGATTGACTGAAGAGTTTGGATGGATATAGGAGGAGGAAGATAGAGTAATGGCTGGATGCTGTGTCCAAATAAGTTTTTTGTTTTTGTTTTTAAACTGTAGGGGAGAGAAGGGCTTATTTGTAAGTGGAGGGGAAGGATCCATTAGTGTGAGCAGTTGAAGATAGTAGTCAAAGAGTGGGTGCAAATGTTTTTATAAGGTGAGAAAGAATGTTGAAAGGGGTCGAAGGTGCAGATGGAGGGGGTAGACTCTGAAAGCAGACACCTCTTGAAAGACAGCCAAGAAGGATGAGAGAGGGGATGAGGGGATTGGAAGGAGCTGGAGAGGCCATGGGGAGAGCTCATAACTGATGGATTAGATTTTGTCAATCAAGTATCTGGCAAGGTCACTGGGGGCAAGAGAGAGGGAAGAAGGGATGCTGGTGGTTTTGGGAGGGAATTGAAAGTACAGAATGTTTGGTGGGGGCAATGGGTATGGGAGTCAATGAAGGAGAAGAAGGTAGAGTTATATTGCTGGGGTAGGTACACAGTCCCTGTCCCACACGAGACTCACAATCTAAGAGGGAGAACAGGTACTTTATCTCCATTTTACATACGAGGAAACTGACTTGTCCATGGTCACCCAAATAGAGTGACCAGAGAAAGTACCATATTTATTTGCAAGATTGCTCCCACAAATTCTTAAGGAAGGAATAAAGATGATTGTTCATACCACATAATTGTAAATAGTGATAGCCAAGCTAGCAGAGGGCTGGAAGAGGAGCAAAAGGATAAGATTGCAACAGAGCAGGTGAAATTAGTTCATTCGTTAAGACTGCCATGGGCTAGGGCAGGAGGAACAAAATGGTGATAATAAGGTCAACAGATTGATGCTAGACCTAATTCTATCCATGACCAGTATAACATCCCCGGCTGTTTCGATGCTAAAAAATCTGTGCCAGAAGTGTGGGGCAATTACACAAGTATATATGGTACTTTAAATGCACAGTTGAATAGTACATACACAAAAGTGCCCAAGATGGGTATTCATAAATGTATAAAGGCTGGAGATTGACGGTGGCTTTGTACAACATGATGTGCCAGTAAGTAAATGGGGAAAGCTGGTTAGAGGAGGTGGGATTTTAGGAGACCACTGAATGTGGGGAGAGCTGTGGTCTGTCGAATTTGAAGAGAGAGGGAGTTTGGGCTGGGAAACAGCCCGAGCGAGGGGATGAAAGTGGGAAAGATGAGAGTGAGGTTGTTAGAAGGTTATCTTGACAGGAGCAAAGAAATTGAGCTGAGGGAAACCAGGTGAAAAGAGCAGATATGTAGGATGGAGCGAGGCTTGAAGCTGATCGTGAGTTTTTGTTTGATACAGAGAGACACAGGAAGTAGGTAGAGGGTTTTGAGGAAAGGAGATCTGTGAGTCAAAGGATGCTTCAAGAAGACGATCCATTGCAGCAGCACACAGAATAGAGTGGTGGGGGAGAGGTTGAGGCAGTAGTTTAGGTGAAGAGGAAGAAGCTGATCCAGGAGATATTATGTGGGGAGAACTGGTAGCATTTGGCAATATGGGTGAGAGTTCAAGAATAGTGAGGAATCCAGAATATAGAATAGTCCTAGCTCCACCACTTGTCTGCTGTGTGACCTTCGGCAATCAGTTTACTTCTCTGTGACTCTGGTACCTCATCTGTGGAACAGGGATTAAGACTGTGAGCCCCACATGGGACATGGACTGTATCCAACCTGATTTGATTGTATCTACCCCAGCGCTTAGTACAGTACCTGACACCTAGTAAGTGCCTAACAAATAACATTAAAAAAAACCTAGGTTTGCAGGTATATGGGATAGGAAAGATGGTGGTAGCATCAATGGAGGTGGAAAAGTTAATGGGTAGATAATAGTTCCATTTAAAAAAATCCTGAGTTACAGGTGCAGGCGAGACATACAGATGGAGATGTCCTGTAGGAAAGTGGAGATGCAAGATTATGAGTTAGATAAAAGGTCAGAGCTAGGCAGGTAGATTTGGAAGTTGCCCCGGATAGATGGTAGTTGAGACCCTCTAAACCAATGAACTCTAGCAAAATCATTCTATCAGTCAAGAGTATTTATTGAGTGCCTTGGCGCAGAGCACTCTACTGAGTTCTTGAGAGAGTACAATAGAGGTAGTAAAATTAGATCCCAGTGTTCAGGGATCTTCCAGTCTAGCGGGGGACCGACACTAAAATAAATTACAGATAGGAGGAAGTAATAAAGCATAAAGATATGCATATAATTGCTCAGGATTATGTGTGTACTGCACTTCAGTGCTTAGGTGCCGAAAAAGGGCTGTGATGGCAGTTGGAGACGTAAAATGGGGAGATTAGCAATCAAGTGGGGATGGCCTCCTCAAGGAGGAAGATGTGAAGTTGGAGGGAGTTCCAGTAAGGAGAGAAGGCATGAGCAAGAGGTTGGCAGTGGTAGAGACCAGAACGAGGCAGTGTGAGTAGGTTAGTTTGAGAGGAATGAAGAGTGTAAGCTGGAGGATAGTGCAAAAAGAGTGTGGATAAGTGCTTAGAACAGTGCTTGGCACATAGTAAGCATTTCACAAATACCATCATTATTATTATTAGTATTATTATTATTAAGAGGGAGAGAGCTGAAGTCTTGATGCAGTGATTAATGGGCAATGTGTATGTATCTATAATTCTATTTATTTATAATGATGCCTGTTTACTTGTTTTGATGTCTGTCTCCCCCCTTCTAGACTGTAAGCCTGGTGTGGGCATGGATTGTCTCTCTTTATTGCTGAATTGTACTTTCCAAGTGGTTAGTACAGTGCTCTGCACACAATAAGTGCTCAATTAATCCGATTGAATGAATGAATGAACCATTGGTGGTTTTTGAGGAGTAGGTCGACATCTGATCAGGTTGTGAGGGAGGGAGGGTAGTGGTCCACAGTGTCAAAAGCAGCTGCAAGGTCAAGGAAGATTAGGATGGCATATTGTCGTTTGGACCTAGTTTATAATGGGGGTCACCGGTGACCTTGGAGATGCCAGCGTCCAAAACCTAACTGCAGCGGGTCAAGAAGAGAGTTAGTAGAGAAGAAATTAAGGCAGCAGTTGTATATCAGTCAATGGTATTTATCGAGTGCTTACTGTGTGCAGACTGTACTAAGCACTTAGAAGAGTATAATACAATATTCAATAGTATTTATTTCATTCATTCAATAGTATTTATTGAGCGCTTACTATGTGCAGAGCACTGTACTAAGTGCTTGGAATGTACAAATCGGTAACAGATAGAGACAGTTCCCGCCCTTTGACGGGCTTACAGCCTAATCGGGGGAGACGGACAGACAAGAACAATAGCAATAAACAGAATCAAGAATTGAGTTGGTAGAGTTGGTAGATATGGTCCCTGCCCTGCCTTGTATATGCCTCACTCAGAGTTTGGATAGGAATGGGAGC
This sequence comes from Ornithorhynchus anatinus, assembly GCF_004115215.2. Classification (NCBI taxonomy): domain Eukaryota; kingdom Metazoa; phylum Chordata; class Mammalia; order Monotremata; family Ornithorhynchidae; genus Ornithorhynchus; species Ornithorhynchus anatinus. Next base: position 103,503,273 of record NC_041749.1, read on the forward strand.
AGGGAGATGAGGAGATAACCAGAGGGGGTCATGGGATCAGGAGAGGGCTCTTTCAAGGTGTTTGAAGGCAGAAGGGCAGAAGCCAACAGGGAGTAAGAAGTTGAAAAAAGCAGTGGGAGGCGGGGAGAAGAGTGGAAGCAAACAATTTTAAGAGGTGAGAAGGGAATACAGTCAGAGGCCTAAGCTCAAGGGATTTGGAGGACAGGTGGGAGATGATCTCCTGAGAAATGGCTGGGAAAAGGGAGAAAGACAAAAGCATCCCAGTGGAGTGGTGAGAGGGTAAGAGGGAGAACTTGAGTTTGATTGATTCTCTGACAGGCTTTAAATTTGAGGACCAGATGAAGATTATAAAAAACAAATTAGACAGAATGATACCCCCAAGAAAAGGCAGAGAAATAATAACAATAATGACAACAATCGTACTTGTTAAGCACTTTTTACCTGGCACTGTACTGAGCACTGGGGTAGATATAAAATAATAGGGTTGGACACAGTCCCTGTCCCACATGGGGCTCACAGTCTAAGAGGGAGGGAAAACAGTATTTCATCCCCATTTTACAAACAAGGAGACTGAAGCACAGAGAAGTTTGAGTGCCTTGCCCAAGATCAAACAACGGTCGAGTGACAGAACTGGGATTAGAACCCAGGTCCCCTGACTCTCAGGCCCTATCCACTAGACTACGCTGTTTTCCTAGAGAGAAGACTGATGGAAGGAAGCCAGCTTCTGCAGGGTTTTCAGGGGTAGACAGAGAAAAGTGACATTTAGAAAAGTTCAGCTGTGAAAGAAAATCCTCAGAGGTCAGATCATAAACCCTATTGCCCAAAGCTTCTAGGTGCCTCCAGGAGGGAAAGCTCAGGAATAAAAAACTTATTTCCTTTTGAGGCTTAACAGGCACCAGCAAGATGAGTCATCTGGATCTGGAGGTGATCGTCATAGATCTGTGACTTGTCAGTCTTGTCTGATGGATGTTCCCAGCAGACTGAAGATAGGAATCCAGAAGACATGGACTGCCTCCCAGCAAATCTTCCTCAAGAGCCCCACAGAGCTCCCAAAGACAGGTTTAAAAAAAAAAAAACCCTGAGGGAAAAGACTCTGTCTACTCACTGCTTCCTGCTCCTCCAAGCACTCCGCACAGGGCTTCTATACCCCCCAAATTTTCCTATTCTCGTCAACCCCGTTCAGGAACTCTTTGGGCATTAGATGATTAAAGGGTGGGAAGCCAAATCAGACATTAATAGAGAGGAAAGAAAAGCGATGCCAAACTCTCTGAAAGACAGAAATCTGATCCCCCAGTATACTGAACTGAGCACTGTGGGCCATGTTTTATCCTTTCTGGGGGAAAGGCAGAAGCAGTGGTTAATTTGTGCCCTGGACCCTGTGGAATTGGACATTCATAGCCCTGGCAACTCTGGGCTGACAATTTAAGCTATGAGAGTATTTACAAGATTGATATTTTAGCTTGCAAACATCAACGATTCCCACAGTACTAGACTAGTAAACTGCTCTTTCAAATAACCAATCAATCAACTGATGGTATTTATTGAGCACTTACTGTGTGCAGAGCACTGTACTAAATAAACACTTGGGAGAGTACAATGCAACAGAATTGGTAGACACGTTCCCTGCCCAAAAGGAGCTCACAGTCTAGAGGGGGGAGACAGACATTAAAATCAATTATGGATAAGTACATAAATGCTGTGGGGGTGAGGGTGGAGTGAGTATAAAGTACTTAAAAGGTACAGATACAGGAGCATAGATGAAGCAGCAGGGAGGAGTAGGGGAAATGAGGATGCGGGGAAGGCCTCTTGGAGGAGATGTGATTTTAGTGGGGTTTTGAGGGTGGGGAAAGTGGTGTCTCTCAGAAATGAAAGGGTGGGGGAGAGCGGAGTTCCAGCCAGAGGCCAGATGTGGACAAGGGGATGGTGGCGAGACAGATGAGATCAAGGTACAGTGAGTAGGTTGGCACTAGAAGAGCAAAGTGAGCATGCTGGGTTGTAATAGGAAATCATCGAGGTAAAGTAGAAGGGGGGCGGCAATAATGATCATAATACCATTGCACATTCAAAGTCATTACACATTTAAATTGTAAGACTGTGTCATCACTTGAGCCCTAACCCCTCTTCGATTACAACTTAAGCCCCAGGCAGGAGATCCTTTCCAGCCTCAAGATCTTTCCAATCCATGTGATGGGGGGAGTTTGTCAGTGGGTTGGAGGACTGGCAACTAAGGCTCCAATAAAGTTTCTGGAGACCATACAGTAGGTTTGGACTTCAAAAATACTCTATTTGTCATTCCCACAGAAAATATGTCTGCCAGAAACTTTCCCCTGCAGACAATGGGAAAGTTTCTGCTGCAGTAAGAGCTCAATTCACAGCGCCTCACAAAATCGCCCATGGACAAATTAAAGAATGGTAGATGCTGTTTTCCTTCAGGATGAAACATAAATAACCAACAAATCTTATTTGTTTTCCAATTAGAAAAGACAGTCTCTGGCATTGATGCATTCTGTGATTGTGTTACTATTTTTGTTCTGTGAGTGTGACTGACAATAGCCCAGGGAATGCTACAGTCTGAGAATTTTAAATGGAAATGCTATATTTGGTGGAGTGGCAAAGTGTTGGTAGCGCTAACTTAAGAACCTATTATCAAATGTGCTTTATGTAACACGAGGAAAGAGCTTAGGCTCCTATTTTAAAAGTTACTGGTTACTTTAAGTTTAAGGCTCTGATAATAATTCTATTATTCAGTTTGTTACTGGTTCAAAGAAAATATTAAAGAAGACAGTCGATACCCAGCTTTGAAATATGTGAGAAATTTTAAATCCTGGGAAAAGGGCCACACACCAGATTTGGCATAAAGTTGCCCTAATTTCTAGGACAGTATCAGCCTCGATTTGGATTGTTATCAAAAAAATGGAAGAGGATAGGGTGAATTAGCCCCCTCAGAGTGAGTGTGGGAAGAACCAAAGCGACAGAGACATTGATGGACCACAGTATTGGGGGTTGGCAGGGGGTGGGGGGTGGGGCTCTGTTTGCCCACTGCGTCTATGGTGGGCATTGCTAATTGTGGCCTGGAACATCCTCCCGCTCATTTCCTATATATGTCCATTCTCCCTACCTTCAAAGCCATCCTAAAATCACATCTCCTCCAAGAGGCCTTCCCCGACTAAGCCCTCATTTCCCCTACTCTCTCTCCCTTCAGTGTAGACTGTGCACTTGGTTCTGTACCATTTAAGCATTTGATATTCAACACCCCCTCATCCCCTCAGCACTCATGTACATATCCTTATACCCTTGCCATTTCCCCTCTCTGTAATTTATTTTAATGACTCTACCTTCCACAACTCTTAGGACAGCGTTTGACCTATAGTAAGCACTTAGACACATACCATAAATTAAAATAAAATAAACAGAATACAAGGTCCTTTAGGCAAGGATTGTGTCTACCAACTCTCCTGCAGCACAGCTTAGTGGAAAGAGCATGGACTTGGGAGTCAGAGGTCATGGATTCTAATCCTGGCTCTGTCACTTGTCAGCTATGTGACTTGGGGCAAGTCACATTTTTATGGTACTTTTTAAACACTGTTCTAAGTGCTGGGGTAGATTCAAGGTTATCAGGTTGTCCTGTGTGGGGCTCACTGTCTTAATCTCCATTTTACAGGTGAGGTAACTGAGGCACAAAGAAGCTAAGTGACTTGCCCAAAGTCACGCAGCTGACAAGTGGCGGAGCAGGGATTCGCACCCATGACTCTGACTCCCAAGCCCGTGCTCTTTCCACTAAGCCATGCTGCTTCTCTGTGCTTCAGTTACCTCATCTCTAAAATGGGGATTAAGACTGTGAGCCCCACGTGGGACAATCTGATTCTCTTTTATCTCCCCCAGAGCTTAAAACAGTGCTTGGCACATAGTAAGCGCTTAACAAATACCATCATCATCATTATTCTTATTACTGCATTGCAGTCTCCCAAGTGCTTGGTGCAGTGCCCTGCATAGGGTAAGCACTCGCTAAATACCACTAATAGATTGATCAATAAGCCTTAACCTGATGCACATTTTAGCTTCCTAAATTGCCAATCGGGCCATATCACCCTTCTCCTCACAAACCTCCAGTGGATGCCCATTTCTCGGCCTGGCCAAAAGAGCATAGACCCGGGAGTCAGAGGAACTGGGTTCTAATCTTGGGGCTCACAGTCAATGATGTACTGAAAATCAGCCATAGAGTCCATCCTGAAACCCAGGATTTCTGGTGATTTCTGGCCCATGACACCATCCACTACACGCGTGTACCGCAAAGCCAGTGGTAAAGAGTGCTCATCAAGAATCGAAAAGCACTTCTGACCCGGGATCAGTGCAGATGGACCCAGTGCCACAAACCTGCAGGGAACCCAGTCTGAAGGGCAGAGCTGGAGAGATGAACAAAATTGGTGGAAGCGCAGGGGCAGTGTATAGCTAGAGAAGCAAGCGGTGTCCATGCTTCCTTAAAAAGAAAAGCACTGCAAGGGGAGGGGCTCTGATGTTAATGGATGCATAATGGGAAGCCTTCCCCGCCCACCCCCACCTCCCCGCCGCCCAGTCTCTCGCAGGAGAAGGTCTTCCATGTTACCTTCCAGCTAGCAGCCACATTTCTTCACATTACAGTCAAGCAGTGATTTGTGCATGTTTTTTTTAAAATTCAATCCGAAAGGCAGTGGCTATAAATATTATTAAACTTTCTATCCTGGCAAGCTCTGATGTCCTCCATGAAGATAAATGTTCACTAATGCTCAATTTGTTCCAAGAGAGATCTCATTTGTATGTTGTTTTATGAAAATGACATTATGAGGCCAGGTTACCAAAACGCATTCTGTTTAAATGTCTGATTTGTACTCACCAGGACGTCACTCTGAGCCACTACCTCGCCGGCCTATTCCTCCACTGCAGTGAATCAGAAGTGTGAGAGACCTCTAAGGACAGAACCTCTCCCTGGGAATCTCTTTACTCACTGCATCTTTGCTCCCATGTAGTTTCAAATGTCCCACCGCATCTCCCTCAAGCAAAGGATGTCAGCCCATTGCACCTAATAATAAGCCTTCAAGACATTCATCATGTGTTTGTCTAATATCACAAATATCTCCCTGTGGACTCAAAAACAGAAACAAAATGCCTCTCCCTCCTGTGTCTCTACACTCTGCCAGTGGTTACAGATGAATCTAACTCCAACCTCTCATGAAACCGAAAATTCCATTTCAGTCAGTAAATAATATAACTTTATTCTAAAAAGCTCCAATGTTCCTAGGTGGCAACTGCATGGTTTGATGCGGCCCTTGGCCATTTGGGTTTCCAGGTGTGCAGCAAGCCATAGGCTGTGCCCATAAGCCTTTTGGGCCAGACTCTCAGCCTTGCTCATCCCAGATTTATAACAAGGACTTCAAATCAGGTCTTTCTATTCCATTAGCCTCTGGAGCCAACCTGCCTGTTACTCTCAAGCCCCATCCCACAAGCCTCCCATCCAAGTCCCCACCCCCACTTTTCACCCCTGCACTCAAAATTGAAAAATTGGTACCAATGCAAATGCTTGTTCTAATATCTTTCTTTGGGACCTTAAAAGATTCAAGTGAAGCATGGAGTAAGCCAAGGATCAACAACACCGGTCAGAAAACTGAGGCACAGGGACATTTAGGGACTTGGATCCGTAGTCCTTGACAACTAAATTAACAGATGAGTTGGGAGTAGAAGCTTGTAGTCAAGACTTCCGTTTTGTTAAATACAGAAGGCGTTTTGTTTAGCATGACATCAGAATGGACCAGGCCATATGGCTGTTGGATAAAAGCAATCATTTTTTCTGGGGGCCGGACTTCTAATAACTGTGGTTTATTAAGGCACATGTGAAGAAAACATTGTATTGTTTCTATTAATCCAACACACTAATAAATTCATTTTAATAAGCGCTGTAAACAAAAATGTAGAGGAAAACAGTGACTGGATATCACTGCCACTTCAGAAATACTTCACAGGGCTTCTTTATCAGACTACCCAGATGCAGCCCATGACCCCAAACGCCTTCTTTTTAATGACTGGCATATATTTTTCTTGAAGGAAAAGATTTGGACCATTAAATGCCTGTTTTCTCCTTAAATTAGTTTTTTTCTCCTTAATTTGAAAATTAATTTGAAAATAATTAAAGGAGAAATGTATCTGCCGCTACTCTAATAACAATAATTGTGATGTTTGGCACTTACTCTGTGCTAAGCACTGGGGTAGGAGCAGGATAATCAGATCAGACACAGTCCCTGTCCTACTTAGCTCTAAGAGGGAAGGAGAATGGGAATTTCAACCCCATTTTACAGACAAGGGACTGAGGCCCAGAGAAATTAAGTGATTTGCCCGAGGTCACACAGAAAGCAAGTAGTAAGAGTCAGGGTTAGAACCCAGGTCCTGGGTCTCCTAGTTCTGGGCTCTGTCCACCGGACAATCCTGCTTCTCAGTTTGAAGACACAAGACCTTGGAAAGTGAAGAGTGGCAGCACTGAGAGATTGCTGCAATTGAATGCACACTCCACTGTAGATGCACATGGCATATTTGTATTCATTCATTCATTCATTCAATCATATTTGTTGAGCGCTTACTGTGTGCAGAGCACTGTACTAAGCTCTTGTAATGGACAATTCGGTCACAGATAGAGACGATCCCTGCCCAACACCAGGCTCACAGTCTAAAAAAGGGAAACAGACAATGAAACAAAACAAGTAGTCAGGCATCAATTTTTATGTCATACTCAGAGATATGCAAGTGAAAAATACTTCCGAAATGCACATACGGTATCCAGCTTGCTGTAAGTACGATAATCTCTCAGCTATTACCTTGTCTCTTCACCAGAGTTTTACTTGTGCTTGAAACCTGCAGCCTGTAAAGAAAAAGCACTGCAGTCTGAATAAGAAAGAAGTTTTTTCCTACTTTGTAGTCCAAAGAGTGGACAAGATTTTGTGCTTGATATGCAGTATCAGTGCAGTAGCCGTTGTTAGAGTGCACAGCCTCATGCACCATTACAAGACAACCCATAGCTCTTACGATACACTGTCGCCACAGAAGCAAAAACTGGCACAGCTACATACAGAACTTGCAGCTCAGCAATCTGCTTTCAAGAAAGTTGCTCAAGCAAATGAGACTGCCATGGGGGCTAGCTAGGTCTTGGCTCAGGAAATTGCGAGGAAGAGCAAAGTGTTCAGTGATGGCGCATTTATTAAACACTGCATTATGAAAGGGCTTGTAGATAGCAAGCATAATAATTCTCATTAGGCTCCTAAAATAAATAGAAGTCTTGTAATTAAACTTAGCAGATAAAAATGGAGACTCATTATAAATGTTATTTTATTATTTTGGCACTGCTGTTTTCTAATAACTGCTGATGGCAAAACGTCACTTCACAATTAATTTGAAAATAATAATGAATCTTAATCAATTTGCACATACTATCTAAATTGTCATTTCTAATAACTTCAGTCCACATAACATAATTATCACTAGTAATGACAAGAATTCAATGCCAGACGAGAACAGGCAGCTGAAAAGAAGTATGTTAAAGGAGTATATAAAAAGATGAGTAATAAATCTTTGCCCACCCAACTCAAAGTCCTATCCACATCTTACCAGGGTGATGGGGGAGAATTAGAACAGCTAGGAGAGGTGTGTCTACTGGGGTTATGCCATGGGGGGTGGGGGAGGGGGTATGTGAAGATTTTTGACTGTCGACCCACCTAGGACACTCTGGAGGTGAACAGACTCAACAGCAATCCTGAAAATAGCTGGCAAATGCGGGCGATGAAGACTGCAGCAGCAGCTGGTTCCCGGGCAGGCAACGCCAGCACTATGCTGAGGTCAGTTTGGCTGTAAATGAGTTCCACACATAAAGCTCTTTCACTTTGCAATGAGATGCTCCCCTGTCCACTTACTGACATGGATCAGTATTACTGATCATGGATCAAGGATCAGTATCAATGACCTTTATTGAGTGTCTCCTGCATGCAAAGCACCGGCCTGAGAGGCTGGGGGGGGGTGGGGGAGGGTGGATTACAGGAGGACAGCAGAAATAAAACATATGTCCCCTGCCTTCAGGGAGTTTACAATCTACTGGAGAAGGTTGACAGACAAAATTCTATAAAAATAGTAGGTGCAGGAGGAAGAACAAAGATCTAACAGGCAGTAACATGAGTTGGTCAGGGTGAAATATAAGAATAAATCAGAATGAATAATAGTACATTCAATATATACCTGAGGAGAGTGCTAAGGATGGCTATAAAGTACTGAGGGTGGTTGTTGGGTTGACGTGATTTGGAGTGCTATGCATTAATCAGAGAGGGCTTCCTGGAGGAGTTAGGCTGGGACCGGGGGGGGGGGGGGGGGGGGCTTTGAAGATGGGGAGAGCTGTGGTTGGGCAGATTTGCAGGGAAGGAAGTTCCAAGCTGGGTGAACAACACGAGCGGGGGGTCGGAGGAAGGAACGTTAGAAGGTGAGTTTGCCAGATGTGAAGAATGGATGCAGAGAGCTGACATGTGAGATGGAGAGAACTGAGGTAGAGTCCCAAAGCCAAGGAGTTTCTTCTTAAAGTGGAGGGAGATGAGTAGCCATTTGTGTTTTCTTAGGAGAGTGCCTAAAGAGATGCTGCAAGAAGAGGGTCTGTGAAGTGGATAGACTGGAGTGGTGAGAGGCCGTGGGCAAAGAGACCAGAGACGAGGCTGATTCAGTATTCCCAGGCCATGAAATCAACTCCATAGTAGGCTGTCCAAACTGATCTATGAAGCAGGCTCCCTGACCACAGAAAAGAATACAAGAACCAGGACACTGAGATGTTATCCTACAGACTGGGAGGTGAATTCATGTCATTAAGTTGTTAAGATTCCTACTAGGCTCAACAATTTTAAACCATAATGAACAACAGAGCATTATCCCCCTGGAGCAAAAAGTTTATGACCAGAAAAAATGGTGATTTCAAGGATATGACAGAACTCTCTTTCTGGAGAGTCAGGTTTGGATTCCTTTTAGCAAGCAGAAGAACATAAGATTCTGAGCAATAGCTTTATTGGTCCACCCAGTCCAGTACTCTCACTCTGACAGAAGAAAATGACGCTTAGAAGAAACATATGCTTGTTGACTTCTTTGACATCCACCCTCGTGGTTAGGGCCCAACCATCTTCTATGCTTAACTTTCCCCTCTTCCTTCCCTCTAGTCAGCCAGTGAGTCAATCATATTTATTGAGCACAATGTGTGCAGAACACTGCACTAAGCACTTGGGAGAATACAACAACAAACGGACTCATTCCCTGCCCACAACAAGCTTACAGCATCTCCTTCCAAACTGCTACTGTCCTGATCTAAGCACTTATTTCCCGCCCTGACAACTGCATCAGCCTCCTTGCTGACCACCCTGCCTCTTGTCTCTCCACTCCAGTCCATATTTCACTCTATTGTCCAGATCATTATTCTAAAAAATATTGTGTGTGTTTCTCCCACTCCTCCTCATCCACCTCCACATCAAACAGAAACTCCTTACTACTGGCTTTAAGACACTCAATCAGCTCTCCCCCTCCTACCTTACCTCAGTGATCTCCTACTACAACCCAGGCCATTCATTTCACTCCTCGAATACCAATCTACTTTCTGCACCTTGATCTCACCTATCTCGCTGCCGACCCCTCGCCCATGCCCTGCCTCTGGCCTGGAACTCCCTTCTCCTTTGTATTTGACAGGGAACTCTCCCCACCTTTAAATCACATCTCCTCCAAGATGCCTTCCCCTACTCACTCTCCCTTCTGTGCCGCCTACGCACTTGGGTCTGTACTCCTTAAGCATTGATATTCACCCCACCCTTAGCAATTAAGTTCATATCCTTATATCCTGCCATTTTCCCTATCTGTAATTTCACGCCTGTATTTCCTTGTGGACTGTAAGCTCTTTGTGTGCAGGGATCGTGTCTACTACTCTCTCCCAAGTGCTCTGCATAAACACTCAGTGAATACCACTGATCGATTCATTGACGGCTAGGCCATGAATCTCTCCAAGCCCCTCTTAAACTTGCTGGCAATTTCTAAATCCACCAGGCTGGCCTTTCTCTGCTTCCCTGTCTCTCTCAACAAATCACTTTTGAATACATGATCGCTGGTAAATCTGGGGATATTCACTCTGATCAGCGCTTAACAAATACCATTATTACTATTATTATTATTATTATCAGTCTCCTGGGACTCAAGACCCTCTCACAGCTGAGGATGGGCTTGTGAATGGCCCAGCAATTTAGTTCACAGCTGAAAATCCAGAAATATTAAAAAGACTCTGGGTAAATTTTACAGCCCCCATCCAAAAAAAAAAACATGAAAACTTTCATTTTGAAAGGAATTTTAAGATTTTTCTCCAGTCTTTGAATTATCCTGTGTTTTTGTAAACTTAAGTTATTGATTTACCCAATGCCTTCCATAACCAAATTCTGATGTTGGCTGCAATAACAACATCAATCAATCAATGGTATTACTGAGTGCCTATTGGGTGCAGAGCACCGGGCTAAATTCTTGGGAGAGGACAACAGAACTCATGGCACCTGCCTAGAGGTTTTTCTCCTTTAATAGTTTAATAGGTGTTTCCCCCATTTCTCTTAATATTTCCCTGAAAATGGCCACCCTCCCCAGGGATTCAGTTTTAATAGCGTGGATTTTTTTTGCATAGCCAAACTTTTCCATTTTCGGTTTTCCAGAGTCCCAGAGTGCTTCTCAGATATCCTCAGGAGGCTATGAGCATCTCCCCATTTCAGGACACAAAATCAGAAGGGTTGAGAAACTTGCCCCAAAGCCACACACATTTTCATGATGTATTTATTGTGAGGGAAAAAAAAAGAAAATTGCTGACTTGAACTGGGTTGCTATTCTAACTTAGCATTAGCTGCAATGAATCTCATAATTCCCTTCACCACGCTTGTTAATTACTCTTCAGTAACCACCGTGTTCAGCACGCTGATAAGCATTCCCACATGGCATTTAGCAAAGCTGAGGTGCAGAGAGATTGAGTAATTTACCTAGGGTCACACAGCGAACTGCTGGCTGAAGCTAAAAGTTAGAATTTGGAGTCCTGGCAGTGGGATGGCTACTAGGCAACCCTGCTTCTTTGTACAAGTGGACCCTTGGCAAAGAATGAATACGTTTTGCACTGCAGATACTCTTCACCTTCCCTGCTGCTTTCTTTTATTAGCCATCAGTATATTCTTATAAGATCAGCATTTATGCATTTCTTATTTCCTCTTATTACCATTTAAATGGCTATGCTTGTTACATTTCACTGCCTGTTGTATGTGTGCAAAACCCTTAATCAAAATACTTGCCAGGAAAGACAGGGGAGAAGGAAGGAGCTGCATTTCTGTTGTACATTTAACAGAAAAGAATCTATTTCTCGATTGAAGGACTGAATTTTTTTTTTCCAAATCTAAGCTCAGGATTTCATCTGAGAAATTTGCAAATTAATTTTGGGCTAAAAATAACTTGATTCCAGGCCCTTCTGTTTTAGGATATGCTGTATTTAACTGCCTACTCATTTTTATCATCTTTTTGCATGTGAACTACAAAAGGGACCATCAAGAGATTTACTGCATGCGCAGGCTTTGTTTTACAAACCAGCTTTAAGTCCCAGTGGAAATTGATTTTTTTTTATTTTTCTTGCAAATTGGGCCACAAAGGTTAAATAATAGTATTTTTACTCAGTCGTACGTACATAGATTAAAACGGATGGATGAGGCTCAGCTCGCCAGCAAGTATTTGCATAATACTGGTTTTCTAGCTTGTGGACACTTTTTTTCTGCTTTCTATTGGAAGAGGAAAAACAAACATGGCATTGGGGAGGTAGTTGAACAATTTTAAAGAGAGTCAGGATTCAGGTAGAAACATCAAACCCACGAAGAGCCTTCGGCTAAGGGCACTGGTGACAATATGCAAACTGCAGCACGGGAGATGTGAAGAAAATGGAAGTGATACTGAAAGGTTATTGGATTGTGGGCTTGCCAAAATTTGCCTGGCTATAAACAAGAGCCAAAGCAATGTCTACAGTACCAACTGACTCCGAGCGTATGGCTCGGGCCCACGTCATGACCGGAACACCCGGCTTGGCTGTTGGGTGCCTGCGCAATTCTTAAACAAACAGCCGGCATGTAGAAACACCCAGCAGAGCTCACGCATCGCCTTTACATCAAGCCTATCTGTCCAGGCCAAGAAACCAATGCTAATCTCCCAGAAGAATGATAAACAAAGCATAGAGCTAAGGCACAACAGGAGGCCACCATCCTCTGTACAGAAAACTGATCTATTTGTAAAGAGGGTGAACTTTTTATACAGTAGGCAAAAGCCAAAGTCCCTGTCTCTGAGTAAAATACTTTGGAAAACATTTATGGCTCTGGGGAGTTATGTGCATAAGCTGGTCCTCTCTGTTGGTAGATTGTGAGTCTCTTGAGGGACAGGGTCTGTGTTCTGCATTTAATTCCCACTCTTTCCCAGTGTTTAGTCAGTGCTCTGCATTCAATCCATCATATTAATGGAGTGCTTACTGTGTGCAGTGTATTGGATTAAGTTCCTGGGAGGGTACAATATAACAGAGTTGGTTGCCACAGTCCCTACCCATAGTGAGTTTACAGTCTAGAGGGGACAGTCTAGTTTAGAGCCCTTACTGTACACAGAAAAGGCTCAATAAACACTATTATTTCTACTGTAAGGATGTGATGCCGTCCTCAGGTGCACCTCCATTGAGGCCATCAGAGTTTGCCATTTGGGTAGGCGGTTCATGCTTGGGAAGCAGCATGGGCTAGTGGGTAGAGCACGGGCCTGGGAGTCAGAAGGATCTAGGTTCTAATGCCAGCTCCGCCACGTGTCTTTCGCTTGACTTAGGGCAAGTCACTTCACTTCTCTGGGCCTCGGTTACCTCATCTGAAAAAGGGGGATTAAGACTGTGAGCCCCACATGGGGCAGGGACTGTGTCCAACCTGATTATCTTGTGTCTACCCCAGTGCATGGAACGGTGCTTGACACACACTAAGAGCTTAACACGTCATCCCTATTATTATTATTATTATGCTTTTTGATGTTCTGCCCTACCTAATGTAGTGAGTTTTTTTTATTGTTTATTTGGCTATTTATGTCCATTCTTCTACCCTATTAAATTGTAAGCTTCTTGAGAGCAGGGCCCTTTCTCACCAATAAATGCTGTTGATTTGTTAAGTGCTAATTATGTGTCAAGCACTAGAAGTACTAAGCGCTGGGGTAGAGACAAGATAATCAGGTCCCTATCCCTCTTGGGGCTCACAGTCTAAGTAAAAAGGAGAATAGGCAATTAATCCCTATTTTACAGAGGAGGAAACTGAGGCCCAGACTTGCCCAAGTGAAAAGACTTTCCCAAGGTCAAACCCTAAGCAAGAGGCAGAGTGGAGATGAGAACCCGGGACCTAAGGGCAGAAGCAGCATGGGCTAGTGGACAAAAGCACAGGCTTGTGAGCCAGAGGACCTGGGTTCCAATCCTGGTTCCACCACTAGCCTGCTGTGTCACCTCGGGCAAGTCACTCAAAGTCACTTGGCTCAGTTTCCTCAACTGCAAAATGGAGAGTCAATACCTCTTCTCCTTCCTACTTAGACCGTGAGCCCCATGTGGGACATGGACCGTATCTGACCTGATTAACTTGTATCGACCCGGTGCTTAGAACACTGCTTGCCCCATAGTAAGCGCTTTAACAAGTACCGTTATAAAAATTTAAAAAAAGGTCCCCTGAATCCTAGGCCTGGGCTCTTTCCACTAAGCCATGCTGCTTCCCAGGATGAAGCTGCCTACAGTAAGATCCATTAAGGGTCCCACTTTGTGGCTGGGGAAGCAGGAGAGAACTCTTTTGCTGCTGTTACTACTGGCCTTTCTACCCAGGGACAGGCGTTTCCAGCATGGTCAGATCGGGGTCACTTTTGAGTTGACCAGATGGGTGCAGTTTCCTCTGGACCCCTGCCACTGCTGTTCTTCATTGCTTCCACCCAGGCCATGCCAGAAATGCAACTCACTGCTGCTGCCACCCAGTCCTGCCAGGAGGAGGGGGTTTGGCTATGGGAAATCACACAGAGAGAAGCAGAGGGCTCTGAGGAAAAAAAACAGGCCTGGGGGTCAGAGGACCTGGGTTCTGATCCTGGTTCTGCCAATTGCTTCCTGTGTAATGTTGGGCAAATCACTTAACTTCTCTGTGCCTCAGTTTCTCAAACTGTAAAATGGAGATTCAATACCTGTTCTCCCTTCCACTTTAGACAGTGAGCTCCAAGTGAGACAGGGACTGAGTTCAACCTGCTTAAATTGTATCTGCTTTAGGGCTTAGAACAGTGCTTGGCACACAAAAAGTGCTCAGCAAATATAACAATAATAATAACAATACCCATGTTTTGGTGGCAGAAAAGGTGGAAAATAATATAATTCATCTGGATGTGTGTTCTCGCCTGATTGTGGCTCTTTCTTTGCCTTCCTCCCTGACCTTGACCCCTTATCTTTGACTCCCCTAGAGCCAGTTTTAGGGGGGAGTGAATTGGGCTCTGAATGAGTGAGGGTTAGCACATAACAGCTTCATGCCCATAAAATCACAAAATTAGGTGGTCCTGGACAAATGAGATTTCACAGTCATAGGCTGGGGGGGGAGTTTGAAAAATGAATGAACAATCCCCTCAGCAGTTCCACTCCTTAAACTGTCCCCTCCCCAACCTAAGCCTGCGTTGGCATTGGATCCCAGGACCAGTGGCTTCCAGGCTTGGTTCGGGAAGGGGAGAGTGCATGGATAGTAGATCTCTTTAAACCATCTCCCATGGCCTAATTAGGCTACTTGTCCTCTTTTCAGCTGGTCTGTCCCCTTTCTGGCACAGATACAGACCTGAACACCCTCATGCTTAGGATTTTTATTTTAGTGCCAAGCCTCCCTTCACCTCAATTGCTCCTGCCAAGTCTCTCAGCTCGGAAGCAGCTCCCATGTTCACAGGGGTCTAGAAGGGGATACACAATCTGGAGCAGGAGTGTGCCTGTGTGTGTGTGTTGGCAGGAGGAGTAGGTGGGGGGAGAGAAGGTTCTCCCCTAGAGAAACACTCTAGATTCAGGCAGCCTTAGGCAGACTCTTGCAATATGGTGTGTATCACATTGAGTGTCCAATATATCACATGGTCTCACGTGTCTGTTCATTATCTACAAAGGTCATCACACCCTCCCCACTGCCTGGATTTTCCCCCTTCCCCCACCTCATTTCATATCTGACAGACCTCAGCTTTCCCCCATCTTCAAGGCACTTCTGCGATCATATCTCTCTCAGGAGGCCTTTCCTGATTAATCTCTCATCGCCCCACCATATCCCCCCCACCCCTGCACCTGACACTTCAGCTCTTCTGCCATTAAACACTGAGGATACCACAACCTCCATAGGTACAAGTCTTATGTACTCTATTACTTCCTCCTATCCGAAATTCATTGTAATGTCTGTATCCCCTGCTAGACTGTAAACTCCCTGAGGGCAAGGATCGAGTCTACTGTATTCTCCCAAGTGCCTAGAACAGCTGCTCAATAAATAGCATTGGTTGACTGGCCATCCTACTCCAGCCCCACGTCCTTTTTCTCTCTGTCTTTTCCTGATCTTTTCTTTCCTTTGCTTTTTCTGTCTGTCTGTCTTTCCTGCCTTTCAGTCATACCCCTGAAAGCCTGTCTTCTTCCCACTTTGGGCTTGCAAAAATCTGGTGCCTCAGGTTCAGTGCCGGGGTCTGTGAGTTGTGTCGATCTGTGCACATTATAGCTGATGCCTAAGAGAATCCTAAAAAAGGATTCTAAGGAGATATAAAAGACAAGGGGTAAGGAAACCCACAGAAACCAATGTAAATCCCCGAATGTATTTGCTTCCTCTTTAGAAAACTGAAATGCCAGGGGGAGGACTCAACATCGTTTCCCTCCTTAATGAGCAAACTGCAGATACACAATGGGGGCTTTTTTTCCCCCTCTTATTTCATATCCACCAAAACTGGAAAAACGACTTAACTTTTCTATTTTTATCCAAGAGCATTCAAATTGCCAATAATGTACACCACACGGTAACAAAACCACTGATGTAGGGGATAATTTCCCTCCAGCACAGTAGCCTGGCTGGTGGCTCAGAAATATGAGCTGCTCAAACAGCAGCAGACAGCAATTGGTAGATAAAAACCCATTCCAGCTCCCTGGGCCCTGGCAGAGCAACACCTTAAAATCACCCAATTTGGCAAAACTATTCACAGTTGAGCACAGGGGGAGCCCCGGTCACACGTCCAGGTTCGGCTGCCCTGGGAGCCGACAGCCTCGCTGATTTTCGGGAAGGAGTGTTAAAAAGATGAGTCCAGCCTGACTCCCAACCCAGGGCTCAGTTCAAGTAAATCGGGGGGAAATCCCGTGTGCTGGGTTTTCTGTGTCTCACACAGCTATGACAATGAATTCTGCACCGCAGTCCGAAGGGAACCAGGCCGCGGGCTTGATGAAAACCAGGAAACGAGCCTCAAAGAAACTGAATGCGCTTTTCCTTCCCTTCTATTCCCTTCAGTTCGGGTTTGCAGGGAGAGCAGGAGGTCCGAGCGGGCGTGGGGTGGGCTTCAGGCAGATGCCGGCTTCTCTTAGCCTAGATATGGCTGCCCAACTATTTCCACGATCATTTGGCCTCCCAAGTTAGCTTTGTGCCACCGCCCCTGCCAAAAGTGACTGTTGTTCTGACCACACTTCCCAGGGCTCCCTCCCACAGTGGTCTCGCCAGGTCATGGAGCTGGGTCAGCCTGCCACAAAAACACTCACAACTCCCCCGCATCCATAGAGTCTCCAGAAAGCGAAACCCAAACGGAAAGAGAGAAAGAATCTAATTATCTTTTAGACCCACTGCCTGGCTTCTTTTAGGCTCTAGGTAGTACTGCGCAAGAGATTAGTTTCACGATTGGGCTAATGGGCTAGGGAGCAGTAAAGGAGGTGGGTGGGAGTGGAACTGCCCACATTTTATAGCCTATCCGTTTTTGAGGTTCAAATGTTTCGTATGATCTATTTTGCCAAGCTGAATGAATACATCCCTTTCCGATTCTCCCTAACCAACAGCGAGGCAGCATGAAACAATCACCACAGAGGAGTCAGCATCAGCTCTCCCAGCAGATTTCTGGCCACACAGTGATGCCCAGAGCCAGGAAGCTGCAGGGGAGGCAGGGAGGCATAGCCGAGTGAGTCCTCCATCTGCTGAGCCTCATGCAGCCCCTTCTGCCCCTCCGTCCACAGGCAGTGACATTTGCTAACTGCAAGATCAATCTCACTACTTGGAAGGCTGGAAGCCTGCAAACCTCTAAGTGGCTTGGGGTAAAAAATGCCCTGTTTGGGCAAAGAAAAAAGCCTCAGTCCTGAGATCAATCAGTCAATCAATTGTATTTATTTTGTGCTTATTGTAAGCAGAGTATTGTACTAAGCACTTGGGAGAGCACAATATAACAAAATTGGTAGACATTCCCTGCCCACAAGGAGTTTACAGTCTAGAGGGGGGGATAGTCCAGGTTTCCCCACTCATGAACGTCCAGTGGTTGCCCATCCATCTCTGCATCAAACAGAAACTACTCACCACTGGTTTTTAAAGCACTCAATCACCTTACTCCCTCCTACCTTACCTCGCTACTCTCCTACTACAACCCAGACCATATACTTTGCTCCTCTAATGCTAATCTACTCACTGTACCTCAATCTCATCTACTTCACCACAGGCCTCTCGCTCATGTCCTCCCTCTGGCCTGGAATGCCCTCCCTCCTCATATCCGACAGACAATCACTCTCCAGGGCTTCAAAACCTTAATGAAAGCACATCTCCTCTAAGAGGCCTTCCCTTACTAAGTCCTATTTCCTCTTTTCCCACTCCCTTTGACGTCATCCTGACTTGCTCCCTTTATTCAGCACTCACACAGCCCTAGCCCCACGGCACCGATGGCAGTTTAGGTAGGAAGAATTGGGCAGCGGAGCAGACATTAACCAGTCCCTTTTTCATGCAGCTACGTCTCCTCTCCCCTAGTCTCCACCAATCCTCTCCATACTAAAGCAACTCTGTTTCCCCCTGAAAAGACTGAATCTGAGCTCCATGAGACTTCAGTCAGAGATGTGGCTTGTGTGGGAAGGGAAAGGAGTGCAGAGATACTCTTTAACTTTCTATAATAATTATAACACTTGTTAAGTGCCTTATTTTGCACCAAACAGTGCTGGGGTAGATTCAAGATAATCAGGTTGGACATAGTCTCTGTCCCACATGGTGATTACAGCCTAGGTAAGATTTAGTCTAAACTAAATCTGGAAGAGAGGGGAGGGAAGGAGACCTGAGTGGAACAGATCTGAAAGCTCCTGGGGGTTCTAAATACAGTAATAATAATGTTGGTATTTGTTAAGCGCTTACTATGTGCAGAGCACTGTTCTAAGCGCTGGGGTAGACACAGGGGAATCAGGTTGTCCCACATGGGGCTCACAGTCTTAATCCCCATTTTACAGATGAGGGAACTGAGGCACAGAGAAGTTAAGTGACTTGCCCACAGTCACACAGCTGACAAGTGGCAGAGCTGGGATTCGACAGTGACAGTGACAGCTGTACACACACTCGCACACACACACTGCTATAAATTAGAAAAGAAAGATTCCAGCATTAGCATTACACAGTTTAAGCTAAGATTACTTCCTTATAAATACCACTGAGAACCCTTCTCCCATCCTGAAATGAGGTCTGTGGTGTGGGAAGCAGCTTGGCCTAGTGGAAAGAACCTGGGCCTGGGAGTCAGGGGACCTGGGTTCTAATTTGAGCTCTGCCCCTTGCCTGTTGTGCAACCTTGAGCAAATCACTTAAATTATCTGTGCTTCAGTTACCTAATCTGTAAATTGGGAGATTTCAATGCCTGTTCTTCCTCCTACTTAGACTATGAGGCTCATGTGGGATGTGACTCTCCTGTATCTATCCCAAGGCTTAGGACAGTGCTTGGCACTTAGCAAGCACTCAAATTCCACAATGATTATGATTATTGGGTGGCAGTCACATATCAAGTCCTTCTTAAGCCCATTAAACCACAGAATGCCCACTGAATCTAGCTTCCAAAGTGTTGCCCCTGAAGGGAGAAGTTCTTAGAGACCAACAGGACCGGAATGGAGCCAGCACCTAAAATTGCATTCAGGAGACAGAACTGACCTTGCAGCATACGTGATGCCAACCTCACAATAAAAATAACAATAACAACAACAATAACTGTGGTGTGTCAAGCTATGGGTCAAGCACTGTTCTAAGCAGTGGGGAAGATACAAGATAATCAAGTCAGACATAGTGTCTGTCCCACATAGGACTCACAGTCTAAGTAGGAGGGGGAACAGGTATTGAATTCCCTTTTTACAGATAAGGAAACTGAGGCACAGAAGTTAAGTGATTTGCCCAAGGTCACACAGCAGTCAAATGGCGGAGCCAGGATTAGAACCCAGTTCCTCTGACTCCCAGGCCCACGTTCTTTCCACTAGACCACACTGCTCCACTACAGCCTAACTGCTTAGCCCGGCTAATGCAGGAAATTGAAAATGGTCTTTGGGTTTTACCTGACCCGCAGCCCCAGTTCACAATGATAAATGAAATTTCCGGGTTGGAATCTTCATCGAGAAGAGCTTGACCTTCATACTTAATGCAGAAAGTTAACACTCTAACAGTACTGAAAAATATGAATCCGCATTCAACATGACCCAGTTGGGTTCCCTCTCTCAGGTCCTCATGGGAGCCAGCAGGGCAGAGGAATAAGTGATGCAGGAACTATACTACCATCAGGCTCCTCTGCAGGTATGACTGACACAAAAGGCTTTGAAACAGATGATGCTCCAAATCTGTCTGCAGTGTTTAAGATGGATACTTCTGCAGTGGAAACAGGTCTGCCACACAGCTTGCCACTCGGAAGGAAAGCTGTGCAAAGGCCAGAAACCTGGGGTCTGGCTTCCCCAGCTTCTGCAAACTGGCCCTCACCAAGCCCCTAACGAATGTGAAGCTGTGACCCAGTCCCACCCCTGACGTCACTGGTGGTGGGCCCAACCTGACCCCTGACTTCTAGGGAGTCCATGCATGTTGGTACATGTGTGAGATGATGCCCAGGAGTGACCGTGTGCTTAGTCACACCTGGGGCCCTCTTGCTGGGGGCTACAGTCATTCTTGGGCCCAGTGCACTGGCATGGAGCTCAAGAAGGCACTGGCATGGACCATCCTGGCCCAGCCCCAAACCGTTCCATCTTTCCTCTGCCCAGGTCAGCACTACAGTGAGGGCGGCACTGGTTTTCAGTGTTAAGAGAAAAATAGCTGAATCACCAAATGCACCTCCACCACAAAACATTCCTCAATTCTTACTCCAGATACACTAAAGACGCACAATAAAACAAGCAACAAAATTTGCTACCAACTTTCAGATATTAAAATTTGCTACCAACTTTCATATGGGATGCATCTATTGAAATTAGATATGGCAGGCTGAATCTCTCCCCTCTCGACTGTAAACTAGCTCATTGTGGGCAGGGAATGTGTCTGTCAAATTGTTCTACTGTACTCTCCCAAATGCTTAGTACAGTGCTCTGCACACAGTATGCGTTCAATAAATACGATTGATTGATTTACGTAAACAGCTACAAATTTATGCTCTACGTAGCACATTGATTTGGGGGAAGGTCCATGTGCGTCTACATCCTTCAGAGGGTATTCGAATTAATCAATTCATGTTATTTATTGAGTGCTTGCTGTGTTCATAGTACTGTAGTAAGTGCTTGGGAGAATATAATACAACAGAATAGGTAGACATTTTCCCTGCACACAAGGAACTCACAGAGCAGAGGGAGAGACAGATATTAAAATAAATTGCAGATATGTACAAAAGTGCTGTGGGGTTGAGGTTAGGTGAATATCAAGTGCCTAAAGGGTACAGATCCAAATACATAGATGACACAGGAGGGAGAAAGAGTAGGGAAAATGAGGGCTTATTTGGGGAAGACTTCTTGCAGGAGATTTTTTTTTATGGGCACTTATATGCCAGGCACTGAAATCAGCACTGGGGTAGATACAATCTCATCAAGTTGGACGCAGTTCGTGTCCCACATGGGGCTCACAGTCTTAATCCCCAGTGGGCAGGTGAGGTAACTCAGGCCCAGAGAAATGAAATGACTTGCACACAGTCACACAGCAGACAAGTGGCAGAGCCGGAGTTAGAAGTCAGGCCCTTCTGACTCCAATAGACCACGGTGCTTCTCTAAGAGACATGATTTTAGCAAAGCTTCGAAGGTGGGGGGAGTGGTGGTCTGTAATATATGAAGGGGGAGGAAATTCCAGGCCAAAGGGAGGACATGGGCAAGGGGTTGGCAGTGAGATGGATGAGGCTGAGGTTCAGTGAGTATTTTGCAGATAAATGGATGTTCCCTATAGATATATACGCTTATGTGAATGTCAGTGGACAGTGAATCTTCTCCCTGAATCCCACCATCAAAGAAATATTTGACAAAGTCTACAGCAATTTCTTCATTCACTTTCCAACACCTGTACTTCCCAATTTCAATTACCCAAAGTCACACAGCAGTCAAATGGCGGAGCCAGGATTAGAACCTAGTTCCTCAGACTCCCAGGCCCACGCTCTTTCCACTAGGCCATGCTGCCTAGGATACGAGAGAGTACTACAGTGTGTAGGTCGGCTCATACCAGCCAACCCTGACCAAAGCTCTTTAGGTTTCGAGTTCCAGGACCACAGCCTCTGAAGCCCACGTGGGCCGGATCGGAATCTTGTCAGGATTTGGAGGCCTGGTTTCCTCATTTCATTTTGTTCAGAAATGTGAGTGTTGAAGTAGCCTAGAGTTGGAAGGGATGGAGGAGGGCAGATGCATCCTTGGAGAAGTCTGTGTAAGGGTAGGGATGAGATTGCTTAGAGGAGTGTGTATGGGGAGGAGGTGGCTGTGGGTGAACATAAGCAGCGGGTTGTCGGTTTGTATGGAAAGGTGCTTGAGTGGATAGATGCTTGTGTAATTGTATAAGTGTTTAAATGGACACATAGGTGTAGGTAGATATAAGAAAATGTGTGTGTGAGTAGCTGGATGTGAGTGGAAATATGCTCACACAAACACATACACACACAGACAATGGAAAGGAGCTCTTTGAAGGCCCATGCCCCCCTTCCCCCACCTCAACCCCGGAGACACAATACAGAGATGCTCAGGCCTGTCACCCAGCCTGTTCCTGGGAGCAACCTGGCCCTTTGTGAGGGAGAGTGGTGGGAGGGAATTGTGCTGGGAAATCATTTCATTATCACCACAGTAACAAACAGGTCCTTTCCTCCGCAGGGCAATGTGGGTGGGGTGGGGAGATGCTAATAAGCATCATCCCCCCTCCTTGTAGAAAGCTCCCAACTAACTCTCCACCCCCTCGTGGCTATTTTCAGCTTTTTCCTAGAAGGGTTTCTTGGAGGATTTGTGCCCACTCACCCGAAAGAGTAACCAGGAACAGAAAGGAGTTGATCAAATGGAGCTGAACAGAACCTAACCCTCCCTTAAGTTAAAAGACCCCTTTGCAGTTGAGAAGAGAGAAAACTTCACGTCCTTCTTCTTGAGGGCAGAAGCCAGGTCTCCAACTTAGAGTAGCTGGTACTTGGGGCCCTAAATCAATAGTAATGGCAACCGATATCAAGCACTCAGCTGAGTGACAGAAACGGGGGCAGGTTCATGATTTTCACGGGGAATGACTTGTGATGGGCTCGGTGCATCAGCCTGGAACAAGCCTGGAGCAGAACAAGAAGCTTCCAGGGCCACAGACCAGAGTCAAGTCATCTGTGGAAGCCCTCCCTTAGGCCCCAACCTGTCCCAGTGGTCTATAGGGTCAACCTGGGTCCTGAAACAAACCAGTCCATGAAGCCAGGAGCATCCCAGCAACAATTGCCAACAACCAACCTGCCCTGAGAACTGTCCAGAGGCAGAAATGTAACTCATCTAAAGACAATGATGCTCCAGAGGTTTCCCAATTCACGATAATTAACTCAGGTTGGTTATATACCTGGAAGAGCTCTCCGATGAGATTCCTAAACAATTGGCTGTGGTAACAGCTCAGGTGAGGATACAGTGAAATCATGAAGCCACATGAACAATCAAAAGACCACGCCCGAGAGGAAGAATAATAATGCCGGTATTTGTTAAATACTTACTATGTGCAGAGCACTGTTCTAAGCGCTGGGGGAGATACAGGGTAATCAAGTTGTCCCATATGAGGCTCACAGTTAATCCCCATTTTACAGATGAGGGAACTTAGGCCCAGAGAAGTTAAGTGACTTGCCCACAGTCACACAGCTGACAAGTGGCGGAGCCGGGATTCGAACCCATGACCTCTGACTCCCAAGCTCGGGCTCTTTCCACTGAGCCAAGAATCACAGCACAACACCCAAGTCCAACCTGCAATGTCAAAATCAATGCCCTCCTTCTGACACATTGCCCATCTGCCTATGACGTCTCTTCCCTACTCTCTGCCCTATCTTTTGCAGAGAGCGTGTCTACCAACTCTATTATACTGTCCTCACCCAAGTCCTGAGCACAGTGTTCTGAACACAGTAAGCACTCAGTAATTAGGATTGATTGATTTTGCTGAGCAGCTGGTTGGTGCTGTGGTAATTGTGGGGGAAGGAAGGCAGCAAGCAATAGACAATCAGTCTAGGCACTCCTCCTACATCCCCACTACCACACAGCCAGTAAGTCCATATCTTTCCTCTCAGTTGCTTCCCTTACCTATAATGTACTTTGTAGCCTATTTCCCCGTTAGACTGTAAATCCCTGGAGAGCAGGGACTGTGTCTACCAACTGTATTGTACTCCCCCAGGAGCTCAGTACAGTGCTCTGCACGAAGTAAGCATTCAATAAATACCATGGATTGATAAATTAACAGGTGCCTTGTTTACCCCAATGCACTTGCTTGGTGGAGGATGAAAGTGGCCATCATGTTTGTTCTGTGCAGTTTGACAGATAATCATTCTCTTCTTAACCAAGTGGGTAATATTTCAGAATACACCACGAAAAAGTTAATTCCTCTGCCCTATCTATCACAACTGTCATTCAAATCTAAAATCAGGAACAGACATCATATGAGATTGAGTTTAAAGAAACACACACTGAAACAGTGAAATGCTTAATACTCCTGTGGTTAAACTAGCAGGGAAAAGGTTTCAGGTCACCTCAAAGCTCCCCAGCTAAAAGGAAATAGAAAGAAAGAGAGATAAGAAAAAGCAGTTTGATTTACATACATCACGGCTTAATTATGTCTTTGACTTTTTTAATTTTTAGAACACCGTGATCTGTGGAGGCATCTTTACTTCTATCATTGTAGTTGATCGATTAAATGCATTATGAACAAAATCCCTAGAAATCCTTACTAGATGTGTGTGTGTTGGTGGGGAGACATCACCGGTACATGACTGACAATCCCTCTGCAACATCCCTTCTGCCCTTTCCTGCAATGCTGAATTTTGTTAGCCTCGGTGTCTGACGGTGTTCTCCTCTCTTCCTCCTGGTATCATGATCTGATCACGCCAAGCTACGCTGAATGGCTTTGACTTCTGCCTCCCAACTTTTCACTCTTCTACCACATCGCTTGAGGCTGCCATCACGATATCCTTAAAGCGGCAGAGAATAAATTAAAGTGGACTGAGCCTATTACGCATCCCTGCTTTATCCTAGCAACTAGGGGAACGCGACCAGCCAAGCTGTCATAAAGCAGCTTCAAAATCCCGGTGAACTTTTCAGGGTAGTTAATTTTACTGCCCTGAAATTTCCAGAGTCAAATGATGTCAAATGCTTTTGTTAGGTCTATGAAAACTGTATGCTTCTTCCTGTATGCACCTTCCTCACATGCTGCAAGGATCACGTCTGCTGTGCCATGCCATGATCAAAAGCTACACTGGGCTGCCAGAAGCACCTGACCAATAATATATGTTAATAGCCAATCCCGGGGGACTCTGGCTAGGGTCTTGCCAATAGAGAAGATGTATGAGATGCCTTCCTAGTTGTGGCAATCTAATCTTTCACCTCTTCTTGAAGATGGTGATGACGGAGGCATGAAGAAGAGCTTGTCAGTGTTATGGGGAGCAACATAGATTTCTCTAAGCCTCTCTTTCATCTAAATCATTGGGAGCTGTTGATGTTTTAATAGTAATGGTATTTGTTAAGCACTATGTGCCAAGCACTGTTTTACTACAAGTGACTTTTGATATAAGTCAGCTTCATCAAACCATTCTTCGTGACTTTGCCCACCATGCCCAATGTCTTGATAAGCTCCCTGGTAGACAGTCTCAGGGGAAAAATAGCCATTCACTGCCTAACTTGGAGACTGTGGTTGAGGTTCCCTGTTCCAATATGGCTAATAATGTTCTTCAGTAGTTAGCCCAAGAGGGCTCTGCTTGCATCTTGTCAGCAATGGTGGAGGGGGGTCGGGGATGGCAGGGAGGAGGTGATAGTGAAATCCCACAAAACTTTTCCCTGGAGGCTTTCTCCTACTTCTTCTTGATCATGGTGCTGGCAGTGGCATCTTTGAAATCCTGGGTCATTTACTGACTATTTCAGATGTTGAGCAAGAGCCCAGGGAGACAACTAAGTAGACCAACCCCTCCCCACTGAGAGATCACAGCTGGAATATTATCAGCTCCAGGAACTTAGCCGTCCTTCACAGTCCTAACCGTGGTAGTGACTTCATCAAGTGCTCGACTGAAAGTCACATCTTCCCATACTGGTAGGCAAACTAGTCTTCATAGAGCAACATCCACAATGGTTGACACTGTGTTTTGTTTTTTTAAATAGTATTTGTTAAGCCCTATGTGCCAAGCACTGGACTAAGCACTGGGGTAAATACAAATTAATCAGGTTGGACCCAGTCCCTGTCCCCCATGAGGCTCAAAGCCTTAATCTCCATTTTACAGATGAGGTAACTGAGGCACAGAGAAGTGAAGTGACTTGTTCAAGGTCACACAGCAGACAAGTGGCAGAGTTGGGATTAGAACCCAGGTCCTTCTGACTCCCAGGCCTAGGCTCTGTCCACAAGGACATGCCATGTTAAGGCAGTGCTGAGGTGATCTAGGATTATAAAACCACTTCTGCTAGGTCAGAAGCTCCTTGAAGGAAGGTATTGTGCCTTCTTACCCTATTATGCTCTTCCAAGAGCTGAGTATGGTGCTCTGCATGGAGTAAGTGCTCAATAAACATCACTGATTGATTGGTCTGTGGTGCTACACTCTTCAGTGATACGTAGGAGTTCTCGGCTCGGTTTCCATTGGTCTAGCTGCATATCTCTTCAGCCTTGGCATCTCACCACTTGTCATGTAAGCGACTTAGTTTGCTCTGTGTTCCATGACACAGGCTTTGATAAGCATCTTTTTGTTATGAGAAACTGTATAGTGTGTTGATAAATTGCTTATTTTGCTGCAAGTAACTCTTTGATTTTTCTTTATTGCATTTGTTGGGCATTGACTTTGTGCCAAGCACTACACTAACTCTAGAGAAAAGTACAAGGACACTGAATCAGACATAGTCCCTTGGCCCACAGGGGAGTACAGGAGGGCGAGGGGGGTGGGCAGACACACTGGGGGAAAGATAACCAGACAAATTTAGTGAAAGACAATTCAGTAATAATGAGAAAAATGGCAATATATTATTATTATTAGAGGGACTATTCCTCAGGCTCCTCACTACTCCAGGCAGGACCATCCCTTAGTTTGAACAGTCACAACCTTCCCGACATCCCATAATTGGGAAACCAGGCTGCTCTCTGGCAGCAGTCGGGTAGGAAGGAAGGAGGGAGGCTGGGAGGTCCAGTGGTCTCTGGTGCTGCTTCACGGGCCTTGGAGTTCCAGTGTAGGGAGGTTAAGAACTTAAGACTGTGTGGCTGGAACTAGATTCTGCCTGTTCTGTCCTTCTCCCTCAAAGAATAGAGCTTTTTCCCAGGGGTGGAGGGCAGGAAGGGAGGTGGG
The DNA here is from genome assembly GCF_004115215.2 of Ornithorhynchus anatinus. Taxonomy (NCBI): domain Eukaryota; kingdom Metazoa; phylum Chordata; class Mammalia; order Monotremata; family Ornithorhynchidae; genus Ornithorhynchus; species Ornithorhynchus anatinus. Next base: position 103,530,285 of record NC_041749.1, read on the forward strand.
AGGGGAAAGCGCCGCAGCTTCCCGATACCAGCGAAGCAGCGTGGTTTAGCCTGGGCGTCAAAAGAACCTGGGTTCTAGCCTTAGCTCCATCACTTGTCTGCTGTGTGACCTTGGGCAAATCACAAATCACTTCATTTCTCTGTGCCTCAGTTACTTGATCCATAAAATCGGGATTACGACTGTGAGCCTCATGTGGGACATGGACTGTGTGCAACCTGATTAGCTTGTATCTACCCCAGATCTTAGAACAGTGTCGTCCACATAGTAAGTGCTTTACAAATACCATAAAAATATAACCCCAGCCACTCCTCAGACCCTGGAGTTCAGATAGCAGGAAGTTGGAGGCTACCTGGGCCACCCTCATGTAGAGTTGAGCTTGTCTCTAGCTGTGGTGGGCGGGAAGGGGGTTGGGTGTGATGGGGGGAGAAATGGTGAAGTTTAAGGCACCGCCCCATGGATCCCAGAACCCCAAAAGATCCCAGAACTCAGATGGAAACATGTTTTCAAACCTCTCCCAGAATTTCCTTCTGGAAGCATCCCAGCAGTCTAAAGGCGAGTATCTTGTAGAACCTGATTGATTGATTGATCGAACCTCTCAACTGGAGAAATGAGCAAACTGTTCTCCCGACACTGACTTTCTTTTTGTTCTCATCACTTTTCTGCCATCTAGACCCATCAAGGTTAATCCTACCCTGCCTTCAAAAGGCTAAGTATGAAAGAGAGATTATTTGGAGAATGTCAGAGTGACAGGTGCTCAAGGCAATAAACAAAACGTTACTGAGATTAATTTTGAATGAGATTTAGATTTAGGGAGCGAGAACATATTTTCCCCACCGAGTGAGGCTTTCTCTATGATTTCTGTTGGGTACTCAAAGCTCAGGGGCAATCGCTATTGAACTCATCCTTGTAAATCAGCACCCAAATATGCCAGCCTTCAAAATAGTTTAACCAACCACCAGACTGTCCAACGGTGACAAAAATTGTCTGGGGTGTGACCTTGGGCAAGTCACTTAACTTCTCTCTGCCTCAGTTACCTCATCTGTAAAATGGGGATTAAAACCGTGAGCCCCATGTGGGATAGGGACTGTGACCAACCCTATTTGCTTGTACCCACCCCAACACTAAGTTCAGTGACTGGCACATAATAAGCGCTAAACAACTACCACAATGAAAACTCTTTCATTCAAGGGCCTTTGAAATTACTTCTCACTGATATGGAGGAGATACAGGGGATCCTGATGCAATCAGAAGTCATCTTGAGCCAAGTGAAACATCAGAACCCCACAGTGATGCCCCCCCCCCCCCCAACCACCCCAACTCTGCTCCTGAGTGAAACTTTCTCCCCCAAACTCCTAGACATAGTGGCTGAAAGTTGGGATCCAGCTGCTGTTTATTTGGTACTGTCACCGAGCCTAAGGCAGAGCCTAAACAGCTCACATCCCTTCTCTTGGGGAACGGTCATGAATACGTGACATGATCCACTGTGCGCTCAGCACTCAGGCAGGTACAGGGCCTGCTTATCTACTAGCTAATTTGCATCAATTTAACCGCCTGCAAATGTGTCCCTTACAGTTATGTACAGGGACCTCATTCAGGAATCTTTGGTTGCTTGGAAATCTTGAGGCAAGATCCACGCACAATAAGTATCATGATTACTTACCTAAGCGGCAACAGTGGAGGGCAATTAGGATACTGTGCACACCAAAATCACTCTCAAATAATGACTCCCTATTTAAATTGGAAATACTAGCTGAAATAGAATAAAAAGGGAAAATGATCCATCCAAAATGGGTGGCTGGTACTCAGTCTTGACCCTGAGAGCGAATAGATCAAGCTGACCTCTCGGAGACAAGAACCGTTTAGAATGTGGCCGTGAAAATAAACGGCCCCTCCTACTGGACGGAGGCAATCTCGCAGGTCGTTCCAGGGGGCGTGTGCTGGGGGTGGGGGGTGGGGACTCCATGCACTGACCCCATTCACCTAGCTTTGGTGCCCATTGTGGAGTCCTGGCATAGTCCAAGGATGGCTTTGGGGATGGGAGACTTCTTCCTCTACCCAGGCAAGAGAAGTGTGAAACTACAGCTGGAATAAACACTCCACAGTTATGAGAAACAGCATGACAAAGTGGATAAATCATGGTCCTGGGAGTCAGAAGAATCCCAGTTCCACCCACTTGTCTGCTGTGTGACCTTGGGCAAGTCACTTCATTCTGGGGCTTCTTTTCCCTCATCTGTAAAATGGGGATTAGGACTGTGAGCCCCTCATGGGACAGGGACCGCATCCAACTCGATTTGCTTGTATCCACCCCAGGGCTTAGTACAGTGCCTGGCACATAGTAAGCGCTTAACAAATAACATCATCATTAACTGGAAACACAATGAAAACATCTCACTGCAGACTGAGCAGTAATTGTGTCAGCAACGAGGTAATAGCAGGTAGAATATGGATTAAGTAGTAGGAACAAATGCCTCTATTTCTTGACCAGATTCCTGCATTATCATTTTCTGTCCAGCCAGACTCTGGCAGTGATAGATTCTTCCTACCAGAGTCTCCTGGGTGTTGATGAATCTCACGTTTTGACTTTCTGACATTACAACCTTCTGCTCATTTTTTTTCCCCAAAGTTGAGTCAAGAGGCACTCACTGGCCTCACCGACCAGCCCGACACTTTCCCCACTCAGCATCCTGACACTTAAATGTACCACATGAAAAGGCCAACCTCCCTCTCCTTACTAGAGAAAAGTAAAAAGATTTTCAAATTTTTCCCAGTGAAGAAAGCAGAAAAAAACAATACAAAAGGGTCCGTTTCTTGCCCTTTTTAAAAAAGTGGTATTTGTTAAGTGGTTACTATGCCAATCATTCAGTCTATCATATTTACTGAGCACTTACTGTGTGCAAAGAACAATACTAAGCACTTGGGAGAGTACAATATAACAATAAATAGACATATTCCTTGCCCACAAGAATACCAAGAGCCTGGGCTTCGGAGTCAGAGGTCATGGGTTCGAATTCCGGCTCTGCCACTTGTCAGCTGTGTGACTGTGGGCAAGTCACTTGACTTCTCTGTGCCTCAGTTACCTCATCTGTAAAATGGGGATTAACTGTGAGCCTCACATGGGACAACGTGATTACCCTGCATCTACCCCAACGCTTAGAACAGTGCTCTGCACATAGTAAGCGCTTAACAAATACCTACATTATTATCATTAGAGGGGAACATATGGGCCAGGCAGTGAAGTGCTGGGGTAGACACAAGATAATCAGGTTGGACTTGGTCCTCATTCCACATGGGGCTCATAGCTTTAATCCCCATTTTGCAGATGAGTTAATTGATGCACAGAGAAGTGCAGTGGTCACACAGCAGGCAAGTGGCAGAGCAAGGGTTAGAATCCAGTTCCTCTACCCACAGGCCCATGGTCTTTCCACCTGGCTTCCCTTTTGGCACAAACACGTTATCAGGGTCCGTTCGAGGTTTATATATGTCAGGATATCCTCCCTACATTTTCCCAGCATTCCTCCCGACAATTCACTGGATGCACCAGAACACAAGAGCCTGAAGGATTTGCCTGGGTAGTTGGTGGAAGAAGGAAGGATTCGGGGTCATTAATTGCATTCAGATTGAAGTGTTATTTCTTCCAGGTCTTTGGCCTGAGAAACGAGACTAATTTATTTGCGTAGCTTATTTACTGCAATGCTCATTTGTCCAAGCACTGAGACACAAGAAAGATACCTAGAAGTCTAGCTGAGCCAAATACGGCAACTGTGGAATGCTCCAAGTTTGAGATGCTATTCGGTTTGGTGTGAGGGCTGAAAATAGTTACTGGTATTTGGAGAAAAGGCTGCATCTAGGCAGGGATTAATTCGAGAAGCAGCGTGGCAGAGTTGATAGAGCATGGGCCAGAGAGTCAGAAGATCATGGATTCTAATCCTGGCTCCGCCACTTCTCTGTTGTGTGACATTGGGCAAGTCACTTCACTTCTCTGTGCCTCAGTTACCTCATCTGTAAAATGGGGAATTTGAGACTGTGAGCCCTACGTGGGACAGGGACTGTGTCCAACCTGATTTGTTTGTATCCACCCCACCACTTAGTAGAGTGCCTGGTATTAACAAATACAATCATTACTATTCCAGCCAAGAAATATCATGCATAATCATGCCAATTCCAGCCAATTTCAGACCAAGATTCCCATTCAACCAGTTCCGCTCTTCCCAGCTAGAACAGCAATTTTCCTGACTCTGTGCAAGTTCCCCTTGGCCAGTTACAGGGAGAGGAGGAAAAGAAAAATCCCAACAGCACCTCAAGCAGATGGTACAATTTCTAAAAATAATCCAGAAGAGCCGATTTCAATTAAACCCATAAAATCTCCTGATGCTGAACTGAAGCACAACTTTGAAACCCACAGTCCATCTGCAGGTGGACAAAGGCAAATCCAATTAATTGGTAGCATTTATTGAGAGCTTACTGTGTGCAGAACACTGTACTATGAGCATGTGGGAAAGTACAATACAACAAAATTGGTAGACATCATGATCTCTGCCCTCTAGGACTTTCCAATCTACAGGGGGAGACAGACATTAAATTACAGATTGGGGAAATCGTACAGTACGAGGATATGTACCTGAATGCTGTGGGGCTGGGGTGAGTACCAAAGTACTTAAGTGGCACACAGACTAATTCATAAATGATGCAGAGGAGAGGGCAGAGATGGGAAATGAGGGTTTATTTGGGAAAGGCCTTTTGGAGAAGATAATAATTGTGGTATCTTTAGAGTACTTACTACGTGTCAAGCACTGTACCAAATGCTGGGGTAGAGACATGGTAATCAGGTCCTACTTGTCTGCTGTGTGATTTTGGGCAAAGCACTTAACTTCTCTCTGCCTCAGTTACCTCATCTGTAAAATGGGGATTAAAACTGTGAGCCCCATGTGGGTCAGGGGCTGTATCCAACCCTGTTTGCTCGTACCCACCCCAGAGCTTAGTAAAGTGCTTGGCACATAGTATGTGCTTAATAAATACCACAATGAAAACTTTTTCATTCAAGGGCCTTTGAGATTACTCCTTACTGATATGGAGGAGGTGAAACATCCAAGTGAAACATTCACTTGAGCCAAGTGAAACATCAGAATCGCACAGTGACACCCTCTCACCCCTCACTGAATCCCCATGATGCCGATGAAGGAACTGAGGTACAGGGAAGTTAAATGACTTGCCCAAGGTCACACGGCAGACAAATGGCAGAGCTGGGATGAAAACCCAGGTTCTCTCCCTCCCAGGCCCGTGCTCTTTCCACTAGGCCACACTATTTCTCTGAATGTGATTTTAGAAGGGTTTTGAAGATGGGGAGAGAAAAATTATGGGAAACGGCCCCTTCCCTGGCTATCAACTCCATCCCAGGAAAATCCCAAAAGCCCAAGCCGCACAAGGTCCCTAAATTTCCTCCCCTTTGCTCCACTGCTCAAATTGCTTTTCCTTCCTACTCATTGTCTAGAGTTACCATCTTTCTGTAGGGTTGCCATACACACACACAAACAAAAACACCAGCAATTTGTTGGAGCCAAAATAATGGCTCTGGACACCCAAGAAGAAAATCATTTTCCAAGTAAAAAATAAATGGCAGCAGAGCACTAAATGGCAGCTGCTGTCCATTCTAGCTTTTTTTCTTCCCTTTAAAAACCCAAAGTCATTAACTCTCAGAAGCCCCACACTGGTCAGCCAGCCCCAGGAGAATGCTGGAGCCTGAAGCAGCCATGCTGGGTTTCTGCAGGGATCAGGATCCTGAGAGTTTGTTTTCCATGAATTGCTACATTTGTCTCTCATATATTCCATCTCAGCCCCAACACACCCAACTGATTCCCACCTCCCCGACTCCCAACACACACCCAGTTTACTTCCCAATTCCACAACCCGGGGGAGCTGGAACCGGGAACTACCCTAGTGTAGAGGGGAGGAACCTCATCTAGGGTTGCAATTTGAGCTCAGAACGGGTCCCTAACATCAAGGTTGCCCAGCCCTTTCACTTCAGCCCCTGACCTGACACACAACACTTCCCCACTCCTCACTCTTCAAGACCTCCCGGGCTCCCACCCCCTACCCATCCTACCTATCCCCTCACCAACCACTCCACTCCAGTCCCTCCGCTCCATAATCCTCTGTGATGACGCAATCCCTACCTGGCACCAAGACGAAGAAGGAGGCTTGGTTTAAGAACTGAAAGCCTGGACAAACCAGAAAAAACCTAGACTGTGAAAATGCAGGCGGTCAGTGACCAAGGGAAACTTTAACAATGGGGCAGAGGAGGAAATTCAATTAAAAGCCTCAAATTCTTTCTTTGTTGACCAAAAACCCCTAGCCTGGGGAATGTAACAATAACTGACAATTAACAGAGAAATGATTTTTTTTTTAAATGGTATTTGTTAAGCACTTACTATGTTCCAGGTACTGTATTAAGTGCTGGGGTAGATACAAGTTAGTTAATCAGGTTGGACACAGTCCCTATCCCACACTGGCTCACAGTCTTAATCCCCATTTTACAGATGAAATAACTGAGGCAGCTGCTGATAAGAAATATCCTACCATATGAGGGTCAGACCAGGAAGAAATCAGAGTCCATGGTAAAGACTTAGCAGGAACTAGGTCAATCAACCACTGGTATTTACTGAGTGCTTACTGTGTGCAGAGCACTGTTCTAAGTCCTTGGGCGAGTACAGTATAACAGAGTTGGTACATATGTTCCCTGCCCACAAGGAGCTCACGGGTAGAGATACAGTAACTTCAAATCCTACTTTTGACCCACTCTGAGAGGACCAAATACTGGCTGCTCATAAAGAATTGGTAGAAAACACCCCGCCATGTGCATTGGACTAGGATGAACTTAGGGACAGCTTTGAAGTAAACAAATTCTATCCTTTGATGATTAGCATATGAAGAATCTGAGTCAATTTTGGGGTATAAGAACATGACTAGGGTTAGTCCATCTTTGGAGAAGAATTCCACAGCAACTAGCAGGAGAACTGTCTAGAGATGTGCCAGTTAAAATGACTGTCTTCCTGCCCAGACACAATGCCCAGGCACTGAACTACTGAAAGGAAATGGGAGGAAAAGGGGAGGGGGGAATCTTTCCACTTGCTCCCTCAGACTTCTTGGCCTGTATCTGATCTCTCTTCAGCACTTTGGATGTTGGCATTAGCTAACCTCAGTTCTGTAGCTTCCAAGGTCAGGCCCATGGATTGGGGCTTCAGCTAGGAGAAAGAAGGGGAAGCTGCTCACAAATCCTTCTTTGCGGGGGACATGGCTATATGTACACAAGGTCCCCTGCCCCGCAGGGGCTCAAACCGTTTTCAGAAGTTTCCATTCCCTCTTCCAGCAAAGAGGAGAAAGGATCCAAAGGCCAGGATGAGGGTGGGGATTGGGAGCAGAGGATTTTAGGTCACACTGCCTTTAGGCAAGACAGACTGGATAAGATGGGGGGAGGAGTGGGGGCTCTCCAAGCAAGGACATTTCACAATATGTCCTCAACTTCCCATTCCAGAGTTTCCCATCCTCATTTGTCTAAGTTTTTCTCTGATGTCTTACTTAAGATCCTTATGAACATGGTTCGTGTCTACTCTTTCTATTACACCATACTCTCCCAAGTGCTTAGAACAGTGCTCTGCACACAGTAAGCACTCATAAATACTACTGATGATTGACTGATTTAAACCTCCCTTGCTGAAGCTTCCACCCCTTTCCTCATTGTCTAACTTCCAGTTGCTTACCGACTTCCTTCTTCACCTGAAACAGGCACTCGAGGTCTCCTTAGGTGGCAGGGTAAAGGACTGGCCATAAAGATTCCTGAGATGCACCCCGATCGGTCCCCTGACAGCAGAGTGGAGTCTCCTTTGAGCTGGGTGCTTGGGCCTTCGAGTCTGAGAGACTGATTCAGACTTTCACACAGCCATACAAGGTCCTGGGTGCTGACACATCCAGATGCCAGAAACAACCAACTGGGCCGGGGACCTTCATAATCCCTAGCAGTTAAAAGGCTTCTCCCTTTCTAAGAAAGGGCAACAACTCTGTCCCCTTGAAGGACAGAAGAGGTAGAGGAAACACTTGGGGAAACTCCAAAGGAAAAGTCTTGAAAGCCAGAAAAGTCACTCCATATCCCTTCATCAACTAACACGCCTCTTCCCCTGGTAATACTCCCTGCCATCCCCAACCCTCTGAACATCCCTCTGGAACATCTGACTCCAGAAGGCATCAGCTCTGGCCTGCTAACTGAAGGCCACCAGAATGCACTGGGCCCCCTCAGGCCATGTTCCTTGTGCTGAACTACCTGCCACCTTCATGCACAGAGCTCAAATTCACATTACCCAAAGCCCAAGGAAAGAGAGGAGGTGGGAGGCAGAAAGATAAACAGGAGGTTACTGCCCCCCTGGAGGAAAGGGGGAAGAAATGTGTGTGAGGTGGGGGGGGGGGGAAAGAGGAAGGAGTCAGGGAGGAGAGGTAATTATCTTTATTTGAGGGCCAAGGCCTCTAAGACTTCTGCATGTGTGACTTTGGTCCTGTGATGAGATACTGATGCTTCTAAATTACATTAGCCCTTTGCCAGGAGTCCGAATGTAAACAACCGTGCTGGGTTTCCCCCTCAGATCTATTCCCGTCCTTGACCTCACACAGGCAAAGACTGCCAACGGAGCTAAGGGAGAGTGGGGCAATACACTGAAAAGTTTAGCACACGCACACACACACACAAAATCCCATAAAGTACAGTCCAGAAGAGCAGATACTTCTTTATCCTATTCCTTTCAATCCACACCTAATCCAAATGTCCACCGCAACCAATATGGAAATCCCCAAGAACTGCACAGAGGTCTTGCCAGATTTCATGCTCAACAATCAACAGATGGAAGGTTGGGGGTGGGGTAGGGAGCAGGGGGAAAGAGGGAGAATCAGCACCACCCAAAGACACCTAACCCTGCCTAGCGAGGGTCAGGTATCCCCACTGTTTGTGGAAGAGTTGCTAACAAGTCCTGGGGCAGTGGAAATTGCCTGGATATGAAGCAAAATGAACAAGAGATGAGACATTATTAAATTTCTTAGCAGCGAAACCACCCAGAATACTTCACATATGAAGAGTCCTGATTCAGGCAAGAGAGGAGGTGGGGGAGACACTAGGGAAAAGAAACAGAAGAAGCCCCTCCACACCGAACACACACTGCACACAAACTCACAACCTGCCTGCCCTGATCCCTTCCACTAAGCTGAACTCTTTGAAACAGGTAGGGTTTCTTTAATGGTAATTTTTAAATAAGCATGGTTACTGTGGCTTTAAGTGAATCTCCGGTGAAGCGAAAAGCAGAAGCAGCAAACTTTTCGGCTGTAGAGTTCATATTTACAGCTTTGCTTCTTTTCCTTCTTTTCCTCGTCCTATGGTTTTCTCCTTAAGAGCGGAGGATTGTCAGATGAAGGGGGGAAATACGATAAATCCAGTCCCCGAGAACATGCTTATTTACGTTAAGGGAGGAGTCAGAGACAATTAAGCCCGTGTTCCCCTGAGAAAGGGACCAAGCTCTAGGAGAGGACGGGACAGACGCAGCATGACAGAGGCACCGTATCAATTAGCAGCATGTGGCTCCCATTTCTCTTTCCCCAAGGCTGACCACATGCTACCAGCCTATAAAAATATCCCATGCTAATCTCCCTCTTAACTCTTCACACTAGATTTCCTGGAAAAAATAATTCGACTTAGTTCCCTAGCTTAGCTGTCTGATCCCAGTCAGAATCCGACTGACTCCTCCCCACTGGACCCAGCCCCAGCCCACTTTCAGACTCTCCACCCTCCACAGGGAGCATGTCCGAAATTGAGTGTCACCTGGAGAAAGAGGACAGAAATCCCAGCCCAATGCAGCCCGCCTGTGCTATCACATTCGGTTGCTAGGGAGCAGATGTGGGCCTCACTCTGAGAGGGTTACAATTTCACTAGAGTCAGCCTCCGGAGAGGATGAAAGAGCCCCCAAGTTTCCAAGCAAAATGCCCCCCTGCAGCAAACACAGGGAAGGGGAGACCCAGCAAGCCTGCAGCCCCCACCGCTGATCCCACTGCTGCCAAAGAGAGCCACCTCCCAGGTCGGACCCAGAGCGGAGACTTCCCTTTGAGTGCCCCTGGGACCCACCTCCACAGGAGGACAGTGCCTTTGCATAGGGGGAGGGGGAAGACGAAGGGTGGGGGCGCTTGAAAAGGCAAAAGCCAAATAGGAGCCCATCCCCGGTTAAACAAAGGCCAAGAAGTCTGCTGTCCACAGAGGTGCAGCTTCCAACTACAGTACAGAAGATTGATTTCACATCTCCCAGAACATTTTTGCTTATACCCATTTCCCTGCAACCTGAGAATCAGTATAGCAAAGAGAGATACACAACACAAAGGAGTTACCATGGAGGTGCTAAATACGATACTGACCTTAGGACGATCTGAGGTGCAGACCTTAGACACAGAGCTGAGGAGCTCTGCAACCAGCAAAAAGGAAAATTATCCCCCCAAGCCCTATGTGCAAGTTTCTATTTATATTTGTGCTGAACTGAATCAGTTCCCAAACCTGCACAGGGGCACTCTGGAGAAACCCAATCTCAGCCTCAATGCAGGCAAATTGGAGGTACAGACCCATGGACCCCTGAGGCGACTTCCCACTGAATTTTTACCAACCCACTCAGGCAGCATGACTCGGACATCGTGCCTGCTCAGTCGCATTTCACGAAGGCGGCTGGCTAGACGCATCACAAGCCGGCGCTAACAGCCAAATGGCCGCAACGGATCGGCTCACCTCTCTACCCCTCTGCAAACCCAGAGGAGCCTTTCCTGCTCTAACACCCTCCTCTTCCCAAACGCACACCGAGGGCAAAGGTCAGTTCAAGACCGGGCTTGTTCGGTAAGCCAGCTTTAAAACACTCGGTCCAGTGCCCAAGAGAGGCAGGCTGCTCAGTGCCAACAGGAGCCCGGAATTGCAGAATTCCTGCTGATTTTTATCATGTGGGTACAATTAAGAGGAAAAAACTCAAAGCTGCTGCTGGCGGGGGCGGTGGGTGGAAGGCACAGGGGAGAAAGTGGGATCTTTGGCTAAATAACACCAAGAGTAATAGGTTTCTCTTTCAAAGCTAAACTCATAAAATATTTGATTCCACCTTGACTACAGTGTCCCGCTTTGACTGCTGAATCAGTCTCCTCACTAATCTCCCTGCTTTCTGTCTCTCCCAGTCTATATGCTTAACTCTGCTCCCCGAATCATTTCTCTGCACACTTCACTCCTATAACTCTGACCTACTCACTGTACCTCCATCTCACCTGTCTCGCCATCGATCCCTTGCCCACATCCTCCCTCTGACCTGAAACTCCCTCCCACTCCATATCCAACAGACCACCACTCTCTCCACTTTCAAACACTTATTGAAATCTTCTCCAAAAGGCCTTTCCTGATTAAGCCCTTTCACTCTACTCTCCCTTTTGCTTCGCATCTGCACTTCGATCTGTACCCTTGAATTAAGCACTTGATATTTACCCACCCTCAGTGCTTATGTACATATCTGTAATTTATTCATTTATTTGTATCACTGTCAGTCCCTAACTCTAGAATGTGAGCTCTCTGTGGCCAGGGAACATGTCTACTAAATCTGTTGTATTGTACTGTTGTACTCTCTCAAGGACTCAGTAGAGTGCTCTGCAAACAGTAAGAACTCAATAGATACCATTGATTGATTCCTATCTTCAGCACTTAGGTCCATATTGATATTTGATTTGGACATTTAATTATTCATTTAGCTCTTTCCTCCTGATTTAGTTGTACTGCTTCCTCTTCTAGCCTTGTTTCTTTCTATTTGTAAATAATTTTTGTCTACCTCCATTAACCCCCTCTCAGGGTCACACCTGGAGAGTTTCCAGTACTCTACCAGTCTCGACTATGGGAGAGAGAGTCAAGCAGAGGTATATCCCATTCATTCCTAGCTTGGGCAGTGACTAGCGAGTGGAAGACAATCTGCTACAAGTCAAAACTCACCCATGCTGGGTAGCAGCAGCATGGGAGAGAGTCGAGGGTGGAGACTCAGATTTACTGCGCGGAAGGAGGGAATGGTAAACCACTTCCGTATTTTTACCGAGTAAACTCTATGGGCACACTACCAGAACGAAGGCAGAAGGACTCGGGGCACTCTGGGAGAGATGTGTCCATGGCGTCGCTATGGGTCGGAGATGACTCAAAAACAAGACAAGACCTCCATTATACTGTAAACTCAGTGAGGGTAGGGAATGTGTTCCTAGCTTCTATCCTACTCTCCCAAGCGCTTAGGGCAATGTTTTGGTAAATACCATTGATTGATTAATGGAAAATCTTAAAAGAGCCATCTGGAAAGGAAAAAGGTCCAAACCCACATGTTGGTTTTAAATTTTGGAGACACAAAAAATCTGAAATAAAATGACATCGTTTGCAAAAGTTAGATCTTTCCCAGGTATATCCACACCCCTTCAATTTTCCTCCCTCCCCTCACCTCAGCCCTGAGTAGAATTTACCTGATAATTCACACAAAAGGATTACCTAGGTATAAATTTTCTCTCACTTGAGAATATAATTCCATACAAACTCACTCCCACCATGTGCTGAACAATAAAATGCCTCTCTTAGACCTTGTAACTTGAGTAATTTCTCTCTAAAGGTGAAAATCAATGACTCATATTAATTGGATCTTAATATGGATGTAGAATTACCCTTTACAAGTCTTATAAAAGTAGAAAGCTATCAAGTCAAGAAGGGTACCACACTTTACTCAACCCTTCATTATTCTGAGTCCAAGAACCCCAGCCTAGGGGATGGCACAGGGAGGAAGGCATTTTGAGAGAACCCCAAAATATTTCCTCAGTGCATGCCTCATGTCTTAGCCACCTCCTGGGATCCATCCCCTCCTTACAAATTAGGAAACAAAGAGATGAGCATTAGTTTGTCCAAGGTCACATTATGAGTCAGGAATCAAGCCAAGATTAGAACAATCTGACACCCCCCTGGTTCAGGGTCCCATGATTTGGGATTTTTGTGTTTTGGCCTTTGGGAGGTTTATTTGGCGATTGCAAATGCAAATGTTTCCTTTTCTTGCAATGTCTTGTGTTCATCTATGGCCCACTTAACAGTCCCTCAAAGTGTCCAAAAATCTTCCGGGAATATAGTCAATCAAATCAATCTATCAATCAATCATATTTACTGAGTGCTTACCGTGTGCAGAGCACTATACTAAACACTTGGGAGAGTAAAATAGAACAGTTGTTACACACGTTCCCTGCATACAAGGAGCTTACAGTCTGGAGGGGGTGATGAACAGTAATATAAATAAATTAAAGAGACGTACATAGCTTTTTGAACCATTGTGATCCCTCTTTCACATTCCTTCTCTCTTTCTCCATCCCTACATTGATCCTTGGGGACTTCAATATCCACAGGTTCAGAAACTGTGTTTCACACTCAGCCTTACAAATAGATTACAAAAATTATTAAAGCTGGTCAACACTCTCCAGTTCCTCCCTCCCTCCCTTCCTAATTTCAGATCAATGGTGTTTCTAAGAGCAAGGAGGAGGAGGAGGGGAGCCTGAAGGGGTTTGTTTTATATTGCTCTTTAAATATCCACCTGCCCACAGCCTGATCTCCTCCACGGCTACAGTCATTTGTCTCAAGCTCTAGGCCCGTGGGTTCATGCCAGCTTGAAAGCTGCTGTATTTAAAACCAAATCGTGTGTAAATATTCTTGAAGGTCTGCAAATATGAGAATCTCTTGTAGATCCCTTCCTTCCCCAAAATACAGCACCACAGTTTCATCCAAGACAAGTCATAGGAAGCAGTGGAAAGAACACAGGACTGCTTTCCCAGCTCTGTCACTGGATTGCTGTGGGACCTTGGGCAAGGGACTTAATCTCTCTGGGCCTCAGTTTCCTCATCTGTAAAATGGGGATAAGATTCCTGCTTTCCCTCCCTCTTATATCGTGAGCCCCTGGAGGGACAGGGGCTGGGGCTTATCTGATTACCTGGTATCTAGTCCGGGGCTTGGCACCGAGTAAATGCTTAATAAATACCATAATCATCATAGGCTGGGATGAGGCCTGATTCACCACCTTGGAGCCTTATGATATTTGCCCTTCAACATTTTCTTCTGCTAGACTGTTTAAACCATCTAGAGGCCCACCCACTGGCTGAGCCAACTGGGGAGGAAAAGAGTTGGAAGCACAGTGGTGGAGGGGGTTCAAAGTGGTGAGAGGCAGGGGAAAGTGAGGGAAATTGGGAGTTTGGCAAGGGTAAGTTGGGCAGGGAGGAAAACTGGCATGGGTCAAGCTTATGACCCAGTCTGTGGGGCTCCAACTCCAGCTCCACATACTTGAGACTTGTTACATATAGAGAAACACCAGCCTCAGCACTGACTGACAATGGCTATTTTTGAGACTGGGGCTTCAGTACACCAATGTGCAGAATATCATCCATGTCCATTAAAAGCACCTGTTGACTTGAAGATCTTGGTTACTTCTTGGCCTTTGCTGATTTTTTGGATGGACCTAATCACCTAAGGCATATGAGAATAGAATAAATGGGCTGGGGGGGATCGAGGAAGATCACACTCTGTTCTTAGTCCTACACGCCTGTAAAATCCCAACGAAACTTTTTTTTTCTTTTTAATGGTATTTGTTAAGTGCCTGGCACTGTACTAAGCAGTGAGGTAGATACAAGATAATAGAGTTGGACACAGTCCCCATCCCATATAGGGCTCACAGTCTTAATCCTCATTTTACAGATGAGATAACTGAGGACCAGAGACGTTAAGTAACTTGTTCAAGGACACACAGCAGACAACTAATGGAGCCAGGATTAGAACCCAGGTCCTCTGACTCCCAGGTCTGTGCTCCTTCCACTCTCAGCCTCTCCTCAGAGTCCAATGACCCACCACCCTATTAAAATCAATTGCATTTATTGCATGCCTACTGGGTACAGAGTTCAGTACTAAGCTCTTGGGAGAATGGAAGTGACCTACCAAAAGCACACCAGAGTCTCTTCCTGACTCTGCTAGAAGGAAAGCATCTCGGTTGGACGTGTGCCCCACACTGCAATCCCACTTCCAAAATGCATTCAGAAACTACAAAACCATGAAAGAGGATGGATTTTTTTTTTTCAACTATCAGCTTGGAAGTGGGGCCTGAGGTCTGCTTTAGTCATTTGTTTATTCTGAGTGCTGTTAGTCTCAGTATAGAAAGTATGAAACTTTAGAATAGTCGAGGAATACTGCTGAGCCCTAAGTATGGGGTTGCCTTTCCCTAAATAATGTGTGGGCGTGTGTGTGTGTGTGTGTGTGTGTGTGTGTATTACATTACATACATCAGAGATAAAATTGTCCTTCACACTCAAAGATGATACCACCACTGATGGTGAAATTCCCCCATGGATGCCCACCGTAGTAACATTTATTGAGTGTCCCCTGGGTGCAATCCTCTGTGTTATGTGTTTGGGAAAGCACTTTACAGAACTGATGCATTCCCTGCCCTCAAGAAGCTTCCACTCTACTGAAAAGCCACAATCCTGACTGCGCTGTGCACAAAAGCTGTCGCTCCTCCTGCTGTCATGTGTGAGGTTTACAGCATCTGGCACTGTTTTTGCTTTTGCCTCCTCATCTCACATTCCTCATGGGCAGGGAATGTATACTCTCCCAAGCACTTAGTACAGTGCTTTGCACACAGTAAGCGCTCAATAAATACTATTGAACGAGTCAAAAGAGCCACTCCTTTCTTGACTGTCCTGCGCCATACTAGTCTGTTGGCAATAACTGACTCCCAGTTTTCAGCTGGATGGCAACATTGCCTGAGAAGTTTTTATTATTATTATTATTATTATTATTATTATTATTAAGTGCTGTCGAGTCATTTCCGATTCACAGCAACTCCATGGATACACTTCTCCAGAACGTCCTGTCCTCTATCATAATCCGTAACCTTTCTAATGGTTCTTCCATTATCGTTGCTCCTCTCTTCATCCATCTAGCTGCTGGTCTGCCTCTTCCACTTTTCCCCTGGACTTTTCCTAGCATTAGTGTCTTCTCCAGAGAATTAGTCCTCCTGATTATGTGCCCAAAATATGCTAATCTAAGTCAAATCATTTGGCCTTCCAAAGACCACTTTGGTGCATCCTGAAAATGTTTCCTCTGCCCTCTTTGCTTTTGGTTTCCCAATTTCAGCTCACAATACAGCAACTGTTTGAGTGTCCCGCTTTAACCAGTAGCAGTCTAGGAGGCTTCACTGCCACAGAAGGTGGCCCAGGCTTAGGTAGCTTTCAGGCAAATGTCTCTAATCATCTCTGCGTCCACAGAAATGAGAGCACCTGGAAAAGCTAGAAAATTATTCAACCGATGCCCTCGGTGCGGCGCGGCAGGAGGGTCTGGGGCGGCCCCACACTCAGGAGCCAGCCACTGCCTTTGATTCCTCTGTTTCAGGACCCCCACAAAGTACCTTGAAAATGCTTTTAACTTATATGCCCTTTTGGGTGCCTGCCCTTGGGCAAATCTGCAGCTTGGTCTCTGGCTCTAGATGAGAAGCCATATTGCTAACTGGCCAGCTTGTGGGCTGAAGAAAGGGTGAGGGAGAGAGAGGGAAGGGGAGGAAGGGAGAGAGGGAACCTGATCACATCCCACTTCCCCACAGAGGCAGTACAGCCCAGGCACCTGCTGAGAGCCCTTGGCCAGCCCCTGGCATCCAGAGGGCTCCCTTCTATGGGCCTGATTAATAGGCTTTACTAGCTGTCTCCTTTGGCCACTCAGGCTCTTTCATGGAGCCCACCGTAGGCAGGCTGCCCACAGCTCCACCAATTGTGACTCCACTCTGTTCCTGACTGCCCTTCACCTTTCCCTCAGCCCTCCCCCTCTCACAGCTGGGCTCAAATCAGCGAACCCAGAGGAAAAGATAGGCTCTTGGGTTGGGCCAAGGCAATGGCTTGTCTGGAATGAAGCCAAGCCCTGGCCCGGAATTTTGCAGAGGAGAGGAAAAGCCAGCTGTCCAGCTGTGCCTAGGGCTGAGTGGGCTTGGGTAAGGGTGGAGCAGAGGATTTTTTTTTCCTAACTCCCTCCATGAACTAGGGCTGGAGCTCAGCAAAGACCAAAATATCAGTGCTAGAGAAACTCAGTATGAGCACCTGCTTGACCAAAGGCCATTTAAGCCATCTAGGCTGACCTTTACATGCCCTCTCTCCTTCTCCCTCTGCCACCCTATCTCTTTCATTCTCTCCCCACTGCTTCCCTACCCTTTGCTCCTCCTCCCACTCTGCTTCACCCTTTCCCTTCCCTCAAAGTCTTTAAGAAGAACAGAGATAATGGTGGTATTTGTAAAGCCCTTGTTCAGCCAAGCACTGTACTAAGCACTGGAGTCCATACAAGATCATCAGGTCAGACACAGTCCCTGTCCCACATGGGGCTCACAGTCTCAGAGAAAGGAAGAACAGGTATTTAACCCCTGATTTGACAAATGAGGAAACTGAGGCCCTGAGAAGCATGAAGGGACTTGGCCAAAGAAACACAGCAGGCAAGTGGCTAGGAAGCAGCATGGCTTAGTGGATAGAGCACAGTCTAGGAGTCAGAAGGACCTGGGTTCTAATCCCAGCTCTGCCACGTCTGCTGTAGGACCTTAAGTCACTTCACTTCTCTGTGCCTCAGTTACCTCATCTGTAAAATGGGGATTTAGAGTGTGAGCCCCATGTGGGACAGGGACTGTGTCCAATCTGATTAATCTGTATCTTTCCCAGTGCTTAGAACGGTGCTTGGCATATAGTAAATGCTTAACAAGTACCATAATTATTAAGTGGTAGAGGCAGAATTAGAATCCAGGTCCTCTCCCAGACCTTGGCTCTTTCCATTAGGCTACGCTGCTCCTTCCTAGCCCACACTGTTATTGTAAAACTAGTGGGATTCCTCTCTGAGGGACCAATATTCATGGGGCAAAACATAGTTACACTCGTTTGCCCCAAGAGGTGTGGAAATAGAACAGGGTGGAGGACAAGCACCTTGTGCCCAGTTTTCAGCCATCAACCTGAATTTTCCATGAAGTGGGCGGTGGATAGGTGAAAAGGCACAGTCATAAAATAAGATGTGAGATCTGCCAAAAAGTCAGCAGGAGATAAAATTGGTGGCAAAGGCTTTAATAGGATTTCCAGATGTTCTGTACATTTTGGATTAACCCTTATTTCAGGGCACTACCTTGCCACAGTTATTCTCGATTTGAGGGCCACAATCCCTGCCATCACAGGAGTGGAGGGAAAATGAAGCTGGTTTGCAGCCTCAAATCTAGCAATAGTAGACATTAGGTCCTGATTCTGGCTCCTCCACATTTATTCAGTGATCTTGGTACGTCACTTAACCTCTCAGTACCTCATTTTGCTCATCTTGAAGAAGTTTCTGCTGAAGTTCCCTGGAGGAGAGAAAGGAAATCTGGAGAGAGGGGATGCTACCTTACTCAGCTACTCTTGCAGCAGGGAGAGGTGGGCAGCCTAGGCAGACTCCAGACTCCTGGACAGGTCCCAAGTCTTCCTCTTTCCCTGCCCATCTCTCCTACCTCTTTCCCATTTTCTACGCTTTTCCCCTTTAGACTGCAAGCTCATCGTGGGCAGGGAATGTGTCTACCAACTCTGTTGTATTGTACTCTCCCAAGCACATAGTACAGTGCTCTGCACACAGTAAGCACTCGATATTCTCCCTCTCTTCCATCTCTCCTTCTTTCCTTTTCTCCCTTCTCCATCCCTCTCCCCTCCCATCACATGGTTCCACCTCCATACATCCTGTTGGCCCCATTGGAGAGTGAAACCTGGGCTGGATGACCACTGTTCTCGCTTCAAAATGACGTCACACACTATCTCATGTTCTAAAAGTAGGGAGACAAGCTAACCCCCTTAAAGTTTCTAGGCACTGTTTAGATGTAACTACACATGGTTCCCCTACGGGGAGCTGCCATGCCCATCATGCCTCACATATCAACAAAACCTGGCTGCTGGATTGGCTGAAATTCCAGCACTTGCAATAGTCCTTGGAACAGCTTTCTTTCTGATAGGTCCAACCCCAAAACACAGAAAAAAGGGAGTAACTTTCAGTGACATATTTCTGGCCTTTCGCAAACCAGAATTCCCTATGGCACCTGACCCTGAAATGAAGACTTATGAACCTGAGTTTCCTAAGCTACTCAGAAATTCACAAGTACCTCATTAGATGTGCTCTCACATGCAGGCAAACCAGGTGAGACTGTGACCCACTAAAACAATGCGTAGGTTGCCCAGTCTTACTAAGTGAGACGGGGAAGCAGCGTGGCCTAGTAGATAAAGCACAGGCCTGGGAGTCAGAAGGCCCTGGGTTCTAATCCTGGCTCCGCCACTTGTCTGATGTGTGACCTTGGGCAAGTCACTTGACTTCTCTGGGCCTCAGTTACCTCATCTGTAAAATGGGGATTGAGACTGTGAGCCCTATGTGGGACAGGGGACTGTGTCCAACCCGATCATCCTGTATCTAACTCAGCACTCAGAACAATGCCTGGCACAAGATAAGTGCTTAATAAATACCACAATTATTATAATTAAGTGGACTTGTCCTTTCATTTCCCTACCTTCAGCGCCACCAGAATGCCTCGCTGCTTGAAGCCTTGGAGGGCCACATTAAGGCAAATGCCAGCCAAGAATTCGGCCCTTAATGACTATCTACCTAATGAGTTCTGTTGAGCTTCAGGTTAGTCTACAACTTTAGGGAGACTGGGTGACCACCACTGGCACATGCCAACACCAGACAAGGAAGTGCATGTGATACCACATGTATTATGCTAGGCACGCATTAATTGGGCATGATGCCACGGACACCATTTTCTAAAAGAAAATAGACATCACTCAATCCCAGAGCATCTCTCCAGGGGCGTCTCTGAATTCCCACATTTGCTCTAAAACTTCTGCATCCCCCTCCTAGGTCAGTGTGAAGTCTGACACAGCATCTGGGCCAGAAAACTCGGCAGAGGGAAGTTCAGCGTCAAAAATTAAAACCCAGACAGATGAGGGCCCACTTCTGGACAGGGACCAGGCTAGCTGAAAAATGTTGGACATGTATCCTAATCAATCAATGGTATTTATTGAGCTCTTACTATGTGCAGAGCACTGTACTAAGCATTTGGGAGAGTGCTATACAGCAGAATTAGCCGGCATGGTCCCTGTCCATGATAATCTTACAGTCTAGAAAGTAAGAAAGCAAGGAATTCCAACCGCTTCAAAAGAAATGCTCCGCACAAACTGAAATAATTTTTATTTAAAGATCTTTACACAGGGTAGCCCCAGTGGAGTCTGTTCAGAATCAAGCTCCTCAAGATCTTGAACACCCCTAACTCCCAAACCCATACTCTAGTGGGGCGCAGAGAACCTGCCTGCCTGGTCCTTGGACTTCCTGTTTCCTGCAGAAGGAGCTTGGCCCATGGTGACCAGCCAAACTGAGAAGCAAGTCCCACAAAATGGATGCCCTGGGATTTGTGTTTCAGCAGAGGGGAAGTTTTTAGAAGCAGCGTATCTTAGTGCGAGAGCATGGGCCTTGGAGTCAAAGGACCTGAGATCTAATTCCACCTCTGCCACTTTTTTCTCATGGTATTTGTTAAGCACTTACTACGCGCTACGCACTGTTTCAAACACGGGGGTAGATACAAGATAATCAGGTCGGACACAGTCCGTGTCCCACGTGGGGCTCACAGTCTTAATCCCCATTTTATAGATGAGGTAACTGAGGCACAGAGAAGTTAAGTGACTTGCCCAAGGTCACACAGCAGACAAGTGGTGGGGCCAGGAACCCAGATCCTTCCTACTCCCAGGCCCATGTTCTATCCACTAGGCTACGCTGCTTCTCTTCACTTACCTGCCATGTGACCTTCGGCAGGTCGCTTAACTGCCACGTGCCTCAGTTCCCTCAGCTGCAAAATGGGGATTCAATACCTGTTCTCTTTCCTACTTAGATTGTGAGCTCCATGTGGAACCTGATTATATTTTACCTACCTCAGAGCTGGGCACATAGTAATTACTTAACAAATGCTATTATTATTATTATTTCTCTGAAAATCATCTGCAAGTCGGTTGGATTCAAGACACATCCTCTCGGGTGCAAGCCCTACATACCCGTGGGTGATGCTGTGAACAGACACTTTTTTACTTTCCTATAGGATAGCTCTTCAAGAGATAAGGTTTTCTGCAGCCTTCCTCAAAATAAGAGATGAATAAGTGAAAGTGCATAGAGTGCAGATATCCGCTCCATACCTGTATCTTTTCTTAACCTTCTTGCTTTTGCATGAACTTTCCCAGATGGATCAAGACCTAGGAGAGATGTAATTTATCATTTCAGATTTGAGAAAGTGCTTCTCCTGTCCTGAACAGCCTCTACAGGAAAAGGTCAACAGAAATAGAGTTAGCAACCATCACTCGTCCCATTTGTCCTCACGCAAGGCCTCCCACCTGCCATTTAACTAGGGAAAGAAATGAAAAGACCAAAAGTAAAAAAAAAGAAAGAAAGAAAAGGGCAATTTAATTTCTCCTGGTTCATTATTACACTACACTAATGGCAGGCAACTTTATTATGGGAGAAATTCAATATTTCACTGACATGGGACAGCATAATGCAATTTCTAGACCAGATGCTGCAGAGTGATCTAAGCGGTTTCAAACAGCAACAACCCTCATTTACCCAACAAACCACTCTATGTCAATGGTAACAGGATCAATCAATCGATCACATTTATTGAATGCTTACTGTGTGCAGAGCCCTGTACTATGTGCTCAGGAGAATACGATATAAGAGAGAAAGTAGACGCATTCCCTGCCCAAAAGGAGCTTACAATCTAGAGGAACAGTGCCACTTCTTTCAGTGAAAAGTGACCGTTTTCTCCACTGCTCCATCTTTTCATGCTGAGAGTTGCTACATGGCTTAACACCCAGATTCTGCAGGCAGCCATTCTAACTGAGCACTCCAAGAGGGTATCTCCTCTCCCCATTTTTTTTTTAAACGATTATCCCACTTGCTCAGTTTCCTTCCCTCAACCTACTGTCGGTGCCCGTGTAATAGCTGGGGGGGAAGGGAGAGTCATCAAGATAAATCCCAATGAAAAGAACATGCACACACGGAAGAGCTGCCTCCTGTGAGGGGCCCCATGATCACTCTGTCAGCTGCAGGAGGGAGACAAACAGTCGGTGCGCACTCCCAGCCATCCGGGTCCTGGTCAGTCTTTGGGTGAAATGGAGCCAGCTTGGTGGATGGTACAATTCGAGGCCTCTCGAGGAATTGCCACCTTGAGGAGTTCATGCTCATATCACCCTATCCCCTTTCCCCCATCTTCTCAGGGTGAGGTTGTCAGGCAGAGCTGGCCTAGTGGATAGAGCACGGGCCTGGGAGTCAGAAGGTCATGGGCTCTAATCCCGGATCTACTACTTGTCTGCTGTGTGACCTTGGGCAAGTCACTTCACTTCTCTGTGCCTCAGTTACCTCATCTGCAAAATGGGGATTAAGACTGTGAGCCCTATGTGGGACAGGGACTGATTATCTTGTATCTACCCTAGCACTTAGAACAGTGCCTGGCACATAATAAGCACTTATCAAGTACCAGACTGTGAGCCCCTTGTTGGGTAGGGATTTTCTCTATCTGTTGCTGAACTGTACTTTCCAAGCGCTTAGTACAGTGCTCTGCACACAGTAAACGTTCAATAAATACAATTGAATGAATGAATACTATTATTATTATTACATCCCATCAGCCCAGTGCTGAAACAAGCCCAGAAGAGAAACTCTGATGCTGGGGCTTGCTCGTGGAAGGCAACGACACACGAGTTGTCCCAGCATCCTGAGGCCACTGTTAGACACGGGATCCTGGGCTGGATGGACTGGATGCCTGGCCTAGGATAGCACTGTGGACACAGCACACTTATGCATCTATCCTTATACTCTGCCACTTCCCTTATCTGTCATTTATTTTAACGTCTCTCTCCCATTCTAGAGTGTAAGCTCCTTGTGGGCAGAAATCGTGTCTACCAGTTCTGTGGTATTGTACTCTCCCAAACACTTAGTTCAGTGCTCTGCACAAAGTAAGCACTCAATAAATGCCACTGTTTGAATGATTGATTGCTCATAGGCTGCCAGGTAAGAAACACTGGATTCACTGTCGTAGGCTGATCTGGCACCAGGCAGAGAGCAAGAAAATTTCTCAGTAGTTGCTTCTTCTGAATATATTTCCAAGTTCATTTGCTTAGTACAGTGCTCTGCACACAGTAAGTGCTCAATAAATATGATTGATTGATTTCAGACACTAAATATTCTAACCCAAAACATTATGCTGTAGTTAAAAGAAAATTAAATTTCATCCACCATGGGCTCTGCCTCAGTGAGGAGAGCAAAGACATCCAAATTGGACAGGACACAATTTACTCTTAAAGGCAAATTTCAAACTTTCAACCCCCCAGCTACAGGTATTTATAAGATGGCCACTCAGCAGGGTGATTTCCATGGATCAATGGCCCAATTCATTTGGGAAGGGAGGCACGTGCAGCAGTGGCGGGGGAAGAACGGACAAATCATCTGCGCAAAGTCATCAGCCCCATCTGTAAACCTGAGCCAATTCAACCCACTTCCCATGAGGGAACCTGCCTTTGAGTACCCGAAGATCTTTTGGGCCCAGTTGCAAATACCACAGTTGATTCTTTGTCTGTGAGCTTTCCCTTAGAGGTTTGGTCCCTTGTGCTAACTTTGTTCACTTTTGCAAGTCCTTGAGGAGTATTTTTGGAATGGGCTTCTACTGGGGAGATTGGGGAAGGGGGGAGGAATGTTGTTGTTAAAAGCATAGGACGAGTACCTTAATAATAATAATGGTATTTGTTCGGTGCCTACCATGTGCCAATCACTGTACCCAACACTGGGGTAGATACAAGAGCATCAGATCCCACCTGGGGCTCACAGTCAAAGTAGGAGGGAGACCAGGTATTGAATTCCCATTTCACAGGTGAGGGAACGCACAGAAGTTAAATGACTTGCCCAAGGTCACACAGCAGGTAAGTGGCAGAAACAGAATTAGAACCCAGGTCCTCTGACTCTCAGGCCTGTGCTCTTTCCACTAGACTGAGTGACTGATTGATTGAGCGAAAAGCCCAGCCACGTGGAGAGAGCCCAGGCCTGCGAGTCAATGGACTTGGATTCTAATCCCCATTCTGCCAACTGTCTTTCGTTTGACCTAGGACAAGTCACTTAAGTTCCCTGTGCCTCGGTTACCTCATCTGTAAAACGGGGATAAAGACTGTGAGCCCCATGTGGGACATGGACTGTGTCCAACGTGATTATCTTGTATCTACCCCAGTTCTTAGAACAGTGCTCGGCACATAGTAAGCAATTAGTACACTGTCTGGCACATAGTAACCACTTTAAAAAAATACCATTAAATAAAAAAGACAAATGATCAAGTGCCGGGTGGACATTTTATTACTTCCCATAGTATATCTCGGAAATACTGAAAAGGATCAATCGACCAGAAAAAAGAAACAAATTCCTACCTGACGGAGCTTTGAAAAAGAAATTTTTCATATTTATGTTCATTACAACAATTGAAACCGAGTCATTAAGCATCAACTGCAGCAAAATAGGTTAGGGGAGAGATGTTTCTGACCTAGTTTACTCAGCTGGAAAATGTAACTAGGAAAAAGAAGGAGGAAACATTTACAGCTGATAATTCATCATTCTTTTCAACCTGCTGTTTGTGCATATGGCAGTGAGAGGTGCACTGCCCATAATCCAAACACATGTTGTGTTGAGAGCTGTTAATCCCTAAACAGAAGATACCTTCCCAGATACCAGAACCTTTTCTAAACAACTTTGTCCCCTGTTTCTTATGTGCCTAGGTGATTGCAAGTGGTTCTAAAGTGAGCAGGACAGTGTGAGTAAACAGTGAATATTTAAATGTGCTTGAATGAGATCAGCTCTGAAACCATAAGAAGGAATGTGCTCTGAGTTCCTTCATTCAGGCCAGACAGAAAGTCTGTTTGTCAGTCTGTCTCTCTCACTTTCTGCCTCCCTGTCTCTCTCTCTCTCTCTCTCACTCACACACACACACACACACACACACACACACGCAGTAAAAGGCCTGGTCAGAGCTTGAATTTTAAACATGATGGCCACCAAAAATATGACAGCTTTGGGCATATCAACTGTTCACCAGTCAGCATGCCAAAAGGTTTATGAGAAGAAGGGCAAGTTCTCGACAACAGCTAGCCCATAGGCTAAAGCCCCAAGGATCATCAGCCCAGATCATTTTTTTTTCTTTTCCTTTCAATATGCTTACATTATCCCTAGGAAATTCCCAGACGGCACATCTACTTCCCCACCCCCACTGAATTTGGATGGCTTTGCTGTTCACTTTGCCGGCTGTAAACTCTTTTGATGAAAGGTTGCTTTTCCACAGTGGAAAAAACAGTCACGTGGCCATTGTGAAGAATGTCAAGACCCAGCTGTTTATTCAAGGGATGGAAAAATGTAACAATAATAGTGCTGGAGCTCTAGAGGAGACTTCTTAGACTCCCGGCTATTCCCACAGACAGAAGCCCCAGAGCAGGGCGCTCCGTCCACCCTCCCCCTTCACTCAAAGAAGATGAAATGGGAAGGATAGATACAAGCTGGAACCAGGGCTGAGGTCCACTGAGGGGGCCCAAGGGTGGAAAACTGGCTGTTTCCTGCTGCAGCTGGATGCTGAACTGACTAGCCACCAAGATGCGCTAGATGGGCTCGGGGACACCGACTTTTCATTTGGAGCAGGAGGCCAGTGGGGTGGAGGAGGTGGCAAACCTAAGGTGGACCTTCACGGGGTTAGAGCTTCAAGGAGACAGGCGAGGAAGAAGCAGAGTGATAGGAAGAGAAGAGGAAGGGAATAGAAGAGGGAGGAAGAGAAAGGAAGGAGAACGAGGTAAAGAACGAGGAAGTCCTGGCCCTCACCAAGCACCAAATTGGGAGACGAGCAGTTCCCTTCACTCCCCCATCTCAAAGCCACCCACCTACTTGCCCCACTCTGCCTGATCCTGTGACTCATCACGCATCCCCTCTAGGCTGTAAGCTCACTGTAGGCAGGGAATGTGACTGTATTTATATTGTATTCTCCCCGGCGCTTAGTACATTGCTCTGCACACAGTACATGCTCAATAAATAAGATCGACTCTTTGACCGACCACACAAACCTCACTGCCATGGCGGTCATGATGCCGCCGCAACTCCAGAATCCCAACTCCCATTGATGTCCAGCTCCCACTTGCATTGCAAGAACTCACGCTGCAAAGGCCAGCCTGCGGCCAGTAACTCATCAGGCCAGAGACCCCAGTCCCTGTTTCCAACACGAGGACCCAGGCCTGCGCACAACCCTCATTTGCGTTGAGAGGTCCTCGGTCGGCAACCCACCCCCGCGGCACCTGAAAGAACCCCAGCCACAGCTGGCAGAGGAAAAGCAGTGAAGCCACCATCTTGGCTCCTCCTCTGATTGTTTTCCAAATCCAGGGTGGCATGGCTTAGTTACACTAGCCTTCCTGCCTGAAAAAATGTGGGAACAGAGTTCATGGTGTCACCCCATGGTGCTAAGCCCAAAGGGACTACAGTTGCAAATGGTCTCCAAGTAGTAGGTTCCAAGATGTCTGCAAGATCAGGCCCTGAGCGGAAGGGTGACTGGTCAACTCTTGATTATTCAGGTGATTTTTCAGGATGATCCCAACTCATTTCTCCCTCCCAATCCCCAGAATTTAGCCATCTCCCATCTCATTAACTTGTCCACTAGTGGAGGGGGAAAAAAAAGCAAGAAAAAGGAGAGGAAAGGAAACACAATTCAGTTCATTTGGCTGTTTGATATCAGATCTAGGAGCAGGTTATAAGGAAGAGGAGGTTGAAACTATTGACTGAATGTAAGATTTTGGATTATCCCTCTATTTCAATTCTCCATGTCTTCCCTAACTTCCAAGGTCACAAATCACTGAGAGCTGACCGAACGGTACACAGCAAAATCTCCTGATGGAAGGATCTTAATGACGAAAGCCACCGTCAAAAAAAGCAGCAAAAGAACTCTATTGGTGCTTCCTGATTTCTTTGACATAAGTAACACACATTGCTGCATAGACTGAAGCCTGAGGGTGGGCCCGGAGTTTTTTTTCCCAGACCCAGTGCTCTGAGGGCCCTTTCAGCATTGGATGGGGAGTACCAAAACTTCTACAACTCAACTCTGATGATCCAGATTCAGACCCAGCTCCCCTTTCCACTTCCCTCTCCCCCAATCCCCGCTATGGATTCAGGACCCATCCAGCTGGCAAGAATTAGCTGCAGCAGGGGAGGGAGGACAAGAGGGCAGAGCGGCTGATGAAGACAGATAGAGCTCCAGCTATTTAGATGGAGCAATTATAGCTGTGTTTTCTCCACATTAAAACTTCTCGCTCTGGGAATGCGTCCAATCTGATTATCCTCTGCCAACCCTAGTGCTTAGCACAGTGCTTGGCACACAGTAAACACTTCATAAATATAACGATAACAACAACTAGGGCAGACCTCTCTCTTGGATAAAGGCAGCCCCCAGTGTATCGGGGTGGGAGCGTTTCAAGTTACAATGAATGGCAATTAGGACATTTCTAAAATTATACTGCCTCGGCTTTACAAATGCGGCCGGTTTGACTCTATGACACTAACCTCCTATATGGCACTAGCTTCATGTACCACCTCCAGTAAAGTACAGCATCGGAGGCAAAACGGACATGTTGACCTTCCCTGGTGACTCCATCTAGCAATCTGGCATCTCTGTCCCCAACTCCCATTGTTTCCCCATTTCGCCACAGCTCCCATCTACCTGACCCTCCCACCATTTCCCCAAATCCACCACTCCCATCCTCACAGTCCCCATACAAGGCCCTATTTTTCAATTTATTTTATTTTTCGCAGCACATTGGCCCCTCCCCATGGTGGCTCTTTCCCCATCTGCAGAATGCTCCCCAGAACCTCCACAGCCAGGAGGACTGGGCTGGGGCAGGTTGAGGGGAGGCCAAGGGCAATGGTGGACCCCCTCTTGAGCCTCCTCCTCATGCCCAGAATGGTCCAGGGGCAGGGGCCAGCCTGTCCGTCAAACAAGTTTTGAAAGAGTTAAAAGAGTTGGGATTGGGAAAGGGAGGAGAGGAGGGGCAGGGATTCAGAGGCACAGGTAGTGGGTGTAGGGGGGCAGGTTCACAGGAACTGCAGAGAAATGGGAAAACAGTCCTAAAAGTCCCAACAAGAAGGGAACATTTATAAGGGCAGGAGAAGGCAGTGGGCGGGGAATTTCACCTGATGACCAGACAGGGTCACCAAGGAGGGTCAACTCCACCGTTTCATTTCCAAACATAGAATCTCTTTGATTCAATACATATATACACGAATGGAACTATATTAGTCATCTATGATCATTCACTATCACCAGTGGTATTTATCAAGAGCTTACCGAGTGCAAAGTTCTGTGCTAAGCTCTTGGAAGAGTACAACAGGAGCAAGACATGTTCCCTGTCTTTCTGGAGCTTATGATCTACTGTATATGAACTGTACCAACTGGGTATATAATTTTGGGTGCTTCTGATAAAAATAATAGCTAACCTAAGTCAGGAACGAATGGCCTACCTATAACATTGGTTCTATGAGAAAAATTGGTTCCAACTTATATTTTAACAAATTGACGTTCTCAGGAACCAACTGTCTTGTCAGCATGGCCTAGTGGAAAGCATAGGCCTAGGAGCCAGGGGACCTGGGTTCTAATCCCAGCTCCGCCACTTGTCTGCTATGAGACTTTGGGCAAGTCACTTATTTCTATGCCTCAGTTTCATTATCTGTAAAATGAGGATTCAATACCTGACCTCCTTCTCCATTAGACTGTGAGCCCGGTGTGGTATACAGGGAATGTGTTTGACCTGATTATCTTATATGTAATCCAGAGTTTAGTACACTGCCATGCACATATGAGAAGCAGTGTGGCTCAGTGGAAAGAGCACAGGCTTGGGAGTCAGAAGTCGTGAGTTCTAATCCCGCTCTGCCACTTGTCTGCTGTGTGGCCATGGGCAAGTCACTTAACTTCGCTGTGCTTCCGTTACCTCATCTATAAAATGGGAAATCAGACTGTGAGCCCCACGTGGGACAACCCGATTACTTTGTATCCACCCCAGCTCTTAGAACAGTGCTCGGCACATAGTAAGCACTTCACAAATACCATTATTATTATTATTATTATTACACAGTACGCACTCAACAAATGATTATTATTATACCAGTTGAGGACTACCTATACTGGGCAGACACCACCCTGGCTCTGCCACACCCACCACCATTGGGCAACTTATTTGGGTTGGGCACACTTCCAACTTCTGGAAAAACTCTCCTCTCCAGAAGAAAACTAGGGTGAGCTCTAAGCAAGCCCTACGGGGAGCAATGTAAGATTCATTCATTCATTCAATAGTATTTATTGAGCATTTACTACGTGCAGAGCACTGTATTAAGCACTTGGAATGTACAATTCGGCAACAGATAGAGGTAAAATGTTAGGCCGGGGAAAAATTTAGGCCAGGGCAAAAGATTAGGCCTGGGGAAAGGTTAGGCTGGGAAAAACCTTAGGCCAGGAGAAACGGTTAGGCCAGAGGAAATGTTTACGCCCGCGGAAAAGGTTAGGCTAGGGAAAAAGGTTATTTCAGGGTAAAGGATAGGCCAAGGGAAAAGGTTAGTGTAAGATGGACAATGCCCCCAAGAGGCCCTATGGACAATACAGGAAATGTGCCGGCATACCCAAGGGAACTCGCTGGCACTATCACTTGCTGGTATCAGGCACCCCACCATTATCATCACTTTCTTTTAAACATCACGAGCACTAGAAGGTGCCAGAGAATAAACTCCTGCTCAAAACTATTAATCTTGTACTTCCCGGCAGAAACGAACCCCCTTAAAAGGGTTGGGTTGAATGGCTATTCATTGAGCAAAATACCGGGCAGGGCTCTGCAGTGACCATGTGAAAAATGAGCACCCCAACTATAAAATAGTAATTATTTTTTATAATAAGAATAATAATGTTATTTTTAAGTGCTTACTGTATGCCATGCACTGTTCTAAACACTGGGATAGATACAAGGTCATCGGGTTGGACACAGTCCCTTTCCCACATGGGGCTCACAGTCTAGATGGGAGGCAGTAGGATTTTATCCCCATTTTACAGATGAGGTAACAGAGAAGTGAAATGACTTGCCCAAGGTCACACAGCAGACAAGTGGCAGGGCTGGAATGTGAACCCAAGTTCTTTGATCCCAAGCCATGCTCTTTCTACGAGGCCATGCTGCTTCTCTGAAGTGACCTGCACAGCATGCAATTTTCCTCTCTTGGAAATTGTTATTCTGAAAGGTACTAGAGGGTAGAATGTGAAGGGGGAGGGAAGAGGAGGAGAATGAAGATGTCAACCAGGCTCTTGAGAGAGTACCAAGATAAAACTCTCTCAAAGAGTTGAGATTTGAGACAAGTCTGGATCAGAATGGAGGCAGATGGTTTAGGGGAAAGCTCAACCCAGGAGTAGGAGGGGAGGGAGTGTAAACTCACTGTGGGCAGGGAATGTGTCTGTTTATTGTCATATTGTACTCTCCCAAGTGCTTAGTACTGTGTGCACAGCACCATAAGCGCTCAATAAATACGAATGAATGAATGAATGAATGAATGAATGAATGAATGAATGAAGAGAGTGAAAGAAGGCACAAAGGCAGGAGAAAGGGGGCTAGACTAGGTACGGCAAGGAATATTCTGTTGGAAAACCCAGGGTGGAGCAGGAAGAAGTGATATAGATACCAGATCTCATGATGTTCATTGCAGTATGGCTTAGCGGAAAGAGTGGGGCTTGGGAGTCAGAGGACACAGGTTCTAAGCCTGACTCTGCCACTTGTCAGGTGTGTGACCTTGGTCAAGGCACTTAACTTCTCTATGCCTCAGTTACCTCATCTGTAAAATGGGGATTAAGTCTGCGAGCGCCATGTGGGACAATCTGATTACCTTGTATCTACCCCAGTGTTTAGAACAGTGCTTGGCACATAGTATGTGCTTAACAAATACCCTAATTATTATTATTTACAATCCCAGGGGAGAGTAACCAAAGAGAGGCTCAGTGGACATTCACCAGGAAAAGATATAAGGTGCAAAGGTGACCACTTGTTCAGTTTTCAGTGAGTCTATCCCCTATCCAGTCCAGGGCCATGGTTTCTAGTATTTTCATTGTAAATGTCCAGCCTCCCTCCACCCCAGCTCCAGCCCCTGAGTTCCATGCCTTGGAAATGGTGCCTATGTTTACAGAGACCTGGGAATGAAACAGGAAGTCTCTGGAGCAAGTGTATGTGAGGTGGGGGAGAGTGAGGGAAGGAGTCTCAGGAATCCACTCAGCAAAACACTCTAGCTTTGTGTGACCTTGGACTGGGTCCCGCAGAATGGTGTATATGAGGTCACTTCATTATGTCGAGTGCCCAGTGTAATGCACGTGATATCCCATGCGTCTGTGTGTCCAGTATTCACATGGGCCATCAGGGGCCACCCTACCTGGGGATGAAATGGGGAAGGTTGAGAACCATGGCATTTCAGTGACCAGAAAGAGAAGAGATGCTATCACCCACCCCCATCTCTCAGGAAGGACACAGGGCCACACAACTGGAGAAGCCCAGTGAAACCCATAGAGGACGCCTCAGAGGATCAAAGATCCGGCTTGGTGAGCTGAGAAATTGAAAGATAGAAAGTCTCTCTATCTTTCTCTCCAAATTTCCTCATCTCCGGCTTCCTAATGTCGACAGGTGTGAGTCATCATACTGAAGCTAAATGGTTCTGTTTGACCCCACTGTCTCCTATGGAAACAAAGGGCTCTAAAAAAAATGACACTCCAGTCCCGGGAACACAGCTTAACTTTAGAGGGGATGAGCTCAGAAAGCACAAGGCCACTCTAATCCCTAGAGTTTGGAAAAATCCATGCTAGCTAGATCCCAAAGTGTCTTTCCTCCAGGGGGTTTGGGCTCCCTGTACCCTGATATCAGGGAAGGGGGACCCTCTTCAAAGCCTCAGGAGGATGCACTGCAGCAGCCACCAAATCTGGCCACAAAGAGTGGTGCCCACATTTCATTTTGAGTTTGGGGCGGGGGAGACCTTGGGGAATGGTGGGGGCACAAAATAAGGGGGAGGGAAGAAAAGACAGAGAGGGAGAGAAGGACAGGAATGAAGGGAGAAGAAGGTACAAGTACTTAGTCACCTTCCCCACCACACAGCCATTCCACCACTGTTTCTCTCACCCTCCTCAGGCTCCAGTGCCAGGCCGGAGACTCTTGCCTCTCCTGGCCCCAGCGCCCCATGCAGATGAGGTGTCCACCTGCCTCTCTCCTGGCCTGCCTGCCCAGATAGGGTGCCGGATCCTCTGGGGACAAGGCGGGAGTCGGGGCTCCGGAGCTGCGGTAGCAGCATGAACCCGGTGGGGCGTGGAGATTGCAATCCCATGGGGGTCACGCTCTTGCAACACCCCCATCTGCCTGGGCCGGAAAGGAGGGAGAGAGGGACAGACAGCTCATTCGCCCTCAAGTGGCTCTGAGGCCACAAATGGGATCATCTGGCCCTGCATCCAAGTCCAGCAAAGGTGAGAAAAAGAATAATAAGCACACAATAGGTGCCTAACAAATACCACAATTATTATTATGGAGAAGAATGGGCGGATTTTAGCGATGCCGTGAAGGTAAAACTGACAGAATTTGGTGACAGATTGAATACGTGGGTTGAATGAGAGAGATGAGTCAAGGATAATGCCAAGGTTATGGGCTTGTGAGAGGGGGAGGGTGGTGGCACTATCTACAGTGATAGGAAAGTCACAGCGGGGGGCGGGGCAGGCAGGGTTTGGGAGGGTAGATGAAGAGTTCTGTTTTGGACATGTCAAGTTTGAGGTGTCGGCGGAACATCCAGGTACAGATGTCCTCAAGACGGGAGGAAATAGGAGACTGCGGAGAAGGAGTAAGATCAGGGCTGGAGATGTGATCTCTAGGGAGCCTTTCCCGATTAATTTCTTATCTCCCCACCTTATATCCCCGCAAACTGCCCTTCAGCACTTCTGTGCCAATTAAGTACTTACAGACACACTCCACTGTCACACTTAAGGAGCCATTTTCCTCTTGTCTGCAGTTTGAGGTTTTTTTGCTTGTTTGTTTACTGTCTGCAGCTTTTTACCTGTCTCCCCTGGTGGACTGTAAGCTCCTTGAAGGCAGGAAATCATGTAATAATAAATCTCTTCTAGTATCCCAAGTGCTTAGTGCAGCATACTGCACGCAAAAGGCACTCCGTAAATACGACTGATTGACTGAGCCGAAACCTTCCCCTGTTCCTTCCAGTATTGGAAGGAAAGGGAAAGGAAGAGACCTCAGTTCTGGAACATAAACCCCCTGTAACCTGCCAGACTCCTGGGTGCAGGAAAAGCAGAACTGCATGTCGGCCTTAATAGCTAGAGTCATTAGGTCACAAACAGTCATATTAATCTGTGAAGTATACAATGCTGGGCAAAAGCAATCCCAGAAATATGGCCAACAAAGTGGAGGAGAATCCCTCAGAAAGTTTTCATTCGTTCATTCATTCAATCGTATTTATGGAGCGCTTACTGTGTGCAGAGCACCGTACTAAGCACTTGGAAAGTACAGATCGGCAACAGAGACAATCCCTACCCAACAGGCTCACATTCTAGAAGGGGGAAGACAGACAACAAAACAAAACAGAGAAAGTGGACAGGCATCAATAGCATCAATGTAAATAAATAGAATTATATATACACATCATTAATAAAATAAATAGAATAATAAATATCTACACAT
Organism: Ornithorhynchus anatinus; assembly: GCF_004115215.2. Lineage (NCBI taxonomy): Eukaryota > Metazoa > Chordata > Mammalia > Monotremata > Ornithorhynchidae > Ornithorhynchus > Ornithorhynchus anatinus. Next base: position 103,564,173 of record NC_041749.1, read on the forward strand.
ATACACAAGTGCTGTGGGGCGGGGAGGGTGTAGAGCAGAGGGAGGGAGTAGGGGCTATGGGGAGGGAAGGAGCAGAGAAAATGGGGGGCTCAGTCTGGGAAGGCCTCCTGGAGAAGGTGAGCTTTTCTTTCCCTCCCTCCACTTTTTTTGTTTCGTTTCAGGTTCCATTTTTAAACCTCATTTTTAAACCTCACATCTCCATCACCACCACCACTAGCACTATCTATTTCCTGGTACCCTTGGGTGCTGTGGTAAATAGAAGAACAACATGTCCCTCTCCTTGCAGTGCTCATCCTCTGAGGCAGACATTTTGACATGGACTTGCTCAGAGGAGAACAGGAATGAGGGAGTGCCCGACAGGACAGATTCCCAGTCAAAATGGCTTTCTCCTCAGACCCTAAGGACAGACAGCACCTTGAAATCATTTGAAAGAACTCGATTTCCATCAGGAAAAGCTTGAGGACATTCCTTTTCAGTCTGAAGAAAATGAGCCAAGGGAGCCAACCATAACGACGTAAAGGAGAGAGGGCTCTTCCTCCTCTCACGGAGTTTACAGACTAACGGAGACCTGCAAAAGACGTACCCAACCAGAGCAAGATGCCAGACCCAGTACGAAATTTCATTTCACTTTTGTAGGTTTTCCTTGAATATTTGGTGTCCACCAGTGAGAGGGGACATGACAAACGGCACCGGCTATTTGGATCAGTAGCCTTCCATCTCACCCGCTCCAATTCAGTAAAATTAAAGGCATATTCGTGGAGTAAACTGAACTCGGAGTGGGAGCAGCCTTGTAGTTTGTGACAGAAGAGATTCTACCCAGAAAAGGTTCCTGGCTGTTTCCATTAAGCATTCTGGGCAGAGAGGACGGCTGACATTGAGTGAAGGGAGAGGATTGATGAGGGGAGAGGACTCCTTATATTCAGAAGTGGCATTAACCTATCTCAAGTTCCCCAAATGCCTAGCTTCCCAGAATTCCCTTCTAAGTGAGCTTGCATGAGCCTGACCCTCCCTAGAATGACCGCCAGTCAGCCAGAAATGACCCCTTGGATTAACTCTGACTGCCCTAGTGGAAGGAACTCATATTTCTGGGGTCAGATGGTATCATCTAACGCATCAACCTTTCTGATCCCCCCACAAACATAGTCTCCTACAAAGCAGATTGGGTGACTTGTAACTTTAAGCAGCTGCTCTTCTGTGCACATACCTCATTACAGCTGGCTATGCCAATTACTAAATCAGTGGAGGGAGACTAGGGACAGAGCACCAGGCTACAGAGTCCCAGGGGTGTGCTTAGCCAACTAGAGTTAAAGGAGCAACTGTGCTCAGCTTAGGCTAGAGGGAGTCCTGGATTTCATCCCAACTTCCTCCACTGTTATCACTGCCAGGTTGTCCCCAGGAATCTCTCTCCTCCCCGACCCTCCACCCCCTCCCCAACACACGCACACCCACGTTCTCCCCTTGTTGCCCAAGCTGAAGGGACTGACTTTGGACAGAGTTCTGTGTGGACACAAACTGTCTGCTTCCATGCTCCACCCTCCGCTTCTTGAGGGCCAGCGTTGTCCCCAGTCCAATAAACAGATTCCTGGATGTCTCCCCTTTAAATAACAGCCCAAGGCCAATTTCTCCAAGAATCATTCCCCGACTAATCCCACCCATTCTCCATCCCACCACCCAACCCTTTTCAACTCACCTGTTTAGCGAACACATCCATACATCCATCATCCATATTTATGCTGATTATATGTCCATTTTGTCACGACTATCAGAACACCCAATGTGTGTAAAGAGCACTGTAGCACTTGAGAGCATACACAAAAAGTAGAAGACAGGTCTCTGCTCTTAATGAACTTACAGTCGAATGGGGGAGACAAACATAGACAGTACACGAGCATTTACTACATGCATGGCACTGTACTAAGCACTTGGAAAAGTACAGTGCAACAGAACTAGTGGACACATTCCCAATTAAGCCCTTATCCCGCCCTCTATCCTCCCCCCACCCCAGCACAAGTGTACAGCTCTTTACACTTGGTTAATTCTCCTATCTAGATTGTGAGCTCCTTGAGAGCAGTGGTCACGTCTAATTCTACTGTACTCTCCTAAGGTCTTAGTACAGTGATCTGCACAGAGTATGCACTTGAATGCCATGGATTGACGAGGTGATACAGTGGGAATAAATGAAAATACGAATAACCAAAGGGGTAATTAATTGTGGCATTTGTAAAGCACTTACTATATGCTAAGCACTATTTTAAGCGCTGGGGTAGATACAGGGTTTTCAGGTTGGGCACAGTCCCTGCCCCACATGGGGCTCGCAGTCTAGGTAGGAGGGAGTAGGATTTCATCCCCAATTTTACAGATGAAGAAACTGAGGCACAGACAAACTAAGTGACTTGCCCATGGTCACACAGCAGACATGTGACGGAGTAGTAGTAATATGATCTGATCAGGAGATAGGGCATTCATCAGGCAGGAAATGCTCCTTGGAGGAGTTTTCTTTGGTTGTTTTGTTTTTTATTTTTCGGTTTATTTTTTAAGACAAATTATTCGGGCAGGGAGCTAAGTAGAGTGCTCTGCCCATGATGGGTGTCCAATAAATACTATTGACTGACTGGGGAGGGGTGTGTTTTGGGGGATTTGAGGTGGGGAGGAGATTGCGCAGACAATGGGTCGGAGATGGGAGAATGGAGAGATAGGTACAGCTAAGAGGTTCAATAGGGTGCAGAGAGTGCAAGCCGGAGGGTAGCAGGAGAAGAGAGAGGTAAAGTAAGAAGTAAACGGGCTGAACAGTCTTGAATACAATGATCATGTAGGAAATGGGAAATCTCAGATGATTGAGGTGGGAAAAGAACATGTCTCTATTGGAGGATTTTGATGGGAGGGGGCATTCTGAATGCCATTTTAGGAAGACGATCTGGGCAACAGAGTGCAGGATAGAGTGAAGAGGGGAGAAACTCGAGGCAGGCAGACCATTATGAAGACTAATACAGAAGTTTAACCCGGCAACGATGAGGTCTTGGACCAGGGTGGTGGTCGTTAGAGAGGAGAGAAAGAGGCGGAGCCGGGAAATACTGTGGAGAAAAAATCAGCAGGATTTAGAGATGGATTGAATATGGGAGGTGAAAGGCAGGGAGGAGTGAAAAATGACACCAAGGTGGTGAGCTACTGGAAAGATGGTTGTGGTATCCCTGGAATGGGAAAGGCCAGAGGAGAAGTGGGTTTAGGAGGGAATATGAGTTCAGTTTTTGTCATATAAAGTTTAAGCTTCCAGTGGGGCATCCATAAGGCGATATAAAAATAAATAAATAAATAAATGGTGGTATTTGTTAAGCACTTACTATGTGCAAAGCACTGTTCTAAGCACTGGGGGATACAAGGTGATCAGTCTGTCCCACGTGGGGCTCACAGTTTTAATCCCCATTTTACAGATGAGGTAACTGAGGCACCGAGAAGTGACTCGCCCACAGCCACACAGCTGACAAGTGGCAGAGCTGGGATTTGAACCCATGACCTCTGACTCCCAAGCCCGGGCTCTTTCCACTGAGCCATGCTGCTTCTCAGATATCCTGGAGGCAGGAAGAAATGTGCGACTGGGAAGTCAGCAGCAGATGAGCTCCTTGACAGAATGAGTTTAGAGTGAGGAGGACACCAAACCAAGTCTTGGGGAGCTTCTATTGTTAAAGGGTGAGAAGTGGAATAGAACCAGAAAAGAAGACTGAGAAGGAGCAGTCGGAGAGCTGGGGTGAGATGATGATGACGATTTTGGTACTTGTAAAGCACTTACTATGTGCCAAGCACCGTTTTAAGCGGTGGGGTAAATACAAGTTAATCAGATTGGACACAGTCCCTGCCCTACATGGAGTTCACAGTCTAAGTAAGAGAAAAAAGGATTTAATCTCCATTTTACAGATGGGGAAACTCAGGCACAGAGCAGTCAAGTGACTTGCCCGAGGTCACACAGCAGATATGAGAACCAGGAGAGTATGCATATGCCTGTCTTTCCTACTCAAAGAAGACATCACTTGTTGGTGAAATTTATGCACGGTGCACGTGTGCAGTTATGATGTGTCCCACTGTCAACAGGGCTTGTACTCAATTTTCATTGTGCTGAGACATACGCACTCTCTTTCCCAATCCCTCTGAAACCAACAGCACTCCTTGTGGGATGGTTGGTTGGGGCACAATCTGTGAACCCCCTCTCAGCAGCAGATTCTGTTGATTTTTGTTTTGTTTGGGGGATATTTTTTTTAAATGGCATTTAAGCAACATGGCCCAGTGGAAAGAGCACCTTACTTAAAAATCACCTCCTCCAAGAGGCGTTCCCAGACTGAGCTCCTCTTCCCCCTGTACTCCCTCTGCCATCCCCCCTTTACCTCTCCGCAGCTAAAGCCTCATTTTCCCCTTTTCCCTCTGCTCCTCCACCTCTCCCTTCCCATCCCCACAGCACTGTACTCGTCCGCTCAACTGTATATATTTTCGTTACCCTATTTATTTTGTTAATGAATTGTACATCGCCTTGATTCTATTTAGTTGCCATTGTTTTTACGAGATGTTCTTCCCCTTGACGCTGTTTAGTGCCATTGTTCTTGTCTGTCCGTCTCCCCCGATTAGACTGTAAGCCCGTCAAACGGCAGGGACTGTCTCTATCTGTTGCCGACTTGTTCATCCCAAGCGCTTAGTACAGTGCTCTGCACATAGTAAGCGCTCAATAAATACTATTGAATGAATGAATGAATGAGCACAGACCTGGGAGTCAGAAAACCTGGATTCTAACCCCAGCTCTTCCACTTGTCTGCTGTGTGATGTTGAACAACTCACTTAACTTCTCTGGGCCTCAGTCACCTCATCTTTAAAATGGGAATTAAATCCTACTCCTTTCTACTTAGACTGTGAGCCTCAATGTGGGACAGAGGCTGAATCCAAACTGATTAACTTGTACTTAGTAAGTTGTACTTAACTAAGTACCCAGCACTTAGAACAGTGTTTGACACATAGTAAGCACTTAAAAAATACCATTAAAAAACAAACCAAAAAAAAAAATTGGCCACCTCATCCCACATCAGGAGAATACTGTGATGTTTGTAGTTGCTGACATTTATTGAACACGCACAATGTGAAATTCACTGCACTGAGCACTTGGGAATGTAAATCAGAAGCCCGTGACACATTCTGTGCCCACAAGAAGTTTCCATTCATTCAATTGTATTTATTGAGCACTTACTGTGTGCAGAGCACTGTACTAAGCACTTCCACTCAAATGAGGGAAGGCAGACAGTAAAAATACTTACAAATATGCTAATCATAACAACGAATAAGGAATAAGTGAGAAGTCGAGGATGACACCACAGTTCTGGGCTTCTGGAACGGGGAGGATGGGGGTGTTAATAAATGGGATGAAAAAATTAGGAAGAGGCTGGGGTTCAGGATCGAAGAGGAAGAATTCCGTTTTAGACACGTTAAGCTTGAGATGCTGATGGGACATCCAAGGGAAGATGTCCCAGGGGCAAGAAGAGATGCGAGATTGTAGATCAGATGAAAAGATGGGGCTGTAGAAGTAAATTTGGAAGGCATCTATAGGGGGTTCTTGAGGGAAGGCAGCAAGCCTAATCTTTTACATGGACTCCAAACAACTAAGACAGGATTAATTGCCTTGTGAAAATGAATTATATTTGTTGATTGACACTCCCATGCCCCCGGATGGTGGAAGAGAGGAGGAGGAAAAGGAAGGGAAAAAAAGGAGGAGGGGGAAGCCAAGCCTTAGAAAGCCAAGGAGGAGTCAATAGGTAGCCATGATTCTTGAACAGTCACAACATGTAAAGCCTGAGAGGCCGAAAGAGGCTTCTGAATTTCAATATGCACATAATCACCAGATATTTGGCATTATTAAAGCCTGGTCTTAAACCCATAATTAAGGGCTTTCTGAGGCTGTAAAGAAAAAGTACACAATGTATCCAAACAAACGAAGCAAAACCCCAATTTATAAACAGCCAGAGATGGCTCTAGTTCCTCCAAGGAGCTAACACTCTGGCCCTAGGGCCCCTGAGTCTCATCTCAGGGCCCACAGAGAAGCAGTATAAGCTCCCTTGATTGAAGATGGGACTGTGGAAGTGTGTGGGTGTTGGGGCCGGGGGGGGAGGGGGGAGGGCGTTGGAGAGAACCATTTAACCTTGGGCTAAGAAGAAGAGGAGGGAAAACATTTTGGTTGAATTAACCTTGGCCAGTTAAGACCCTGAATCTGGAAACAAACACCCAGGAAGTCTCCGACAGGTCCATCCAGAGATCAGGGAAGCCATGCTGAGTGAGCAAATTAGAGGAAGGGCAGGACAGGAAGCTGGTGACTCAGTTATCTCTGAAGAATGTTGTGAGAAGGCTGAGATCTCCTATGAGGATTCCTGTCCCTGGAGGGGTGGGGGGGGTGGGGGTGGGGGGCAGGACTGCACAGTGAAAGTACTGGATGTGAAAGGTGGCTGTTGGGAAAATTAACAGAAAGAAACATGAAACAAAGGCCTCGTAGGTACCCAGTTCCAGGCCCATCACCAAAGGGTGAAGATACGAGGTGCAAATGCCCACTGTTTATCTGACAAAAGGCAGATTGGGCAAATGTATGCTCTTAGAGGCTCTTTCTGGTGCTGGCAGAATGGAATGTTTGGTCTCTTTCTGAGGTTGGCTGCCATTTTGAGAGGAGGTAACCACTTTCTCTGTGGAGCTGCCAGAATGGAAAACCTGTGGGCATGGGAACTTGCCATCTGTTAGGGGTGGTGGGGTTGTGGCCTAGTGGAAAGAGCAGGGAACAGAGTCAGGGGACCTGGCTTCTAATCCCAGATGTTCCATAATCACCATTATTATTATTGGATTTGTTAAGTTCTTATCATGTGCAAAACACTTTACTAAGCCACCCTACTTCTCCACTTGCCTGCTGTGTGACTTGGACAAGTCACAATTTCTCAGGACCTCAATTTCCTCATCTGTAAAATGGGGATTAAATAACTGTTCTCCCGCTTACTTATAATATGAGCCCCATGCAGGCCAGTGACTGTGTCTGACCTGATTTCCTTGTATCTACCCCAGCGCTTAAAACACTGCTCGACATATAGCAAAAGTCTAACAAATACCATCATCATTATCATCATAAAAATCTTCCTGAACTCCCCGATTGTGGCAACTGACAGCTGAATTTGAGTGTTTGGGATCACTTCTGGTTCAAGAGTCCTTCAGGCAACTACAAAATCCAGAACATCCCCTGGTTAGCTCCACTGCCAGACAACACCCCGCTCTGGACAGGATGAGCTATGAGGCATCTTGTGACCCCTAGGGTGAAGGAAAAACCAGGATCCCTAGACACCTCTCTCAGGACATATTCCCAAAGTGTTGATGTCAACATCGCCACATTGTGTAGATCCAGGTGGGTGGCAATGGGGACTTCTTCCCCGGGCCAGGGCCAATCTATCGATCAATGATATTTATAGAGCATTTACTGTGTGCAGGTCAAGTCTGGGCAGGCACACTCATCCACAGAAGTCAGTGCTTTTAAAATAATCATCCACCTACTGGAAATTTCTATGATGCCTCCCTCTCCCCACAACAATTCAAAGCACCCTCCCAGTTGTTTCTATCACGATCCCCATTTTATATCTGGAGAAACAAGCCCAGAGAAGTGACTTTTTGTTTTAAATGTTTTGTTTTGTTTTTTTTAAGTGCCAGGCACTCTACTAAGAACTGGGGTAAGATACAAGATATTCAGGTTGAACACAGCCCCTGTTCCATTTGGGGCTCACAGCCTAAGTAGGAGGGAATAGGGTAGAGTAGGGAATCGAATTTAATCCCCATTTTACAGATGAGGCAACTGAAGCACAGAGAAGTTAAGTGACTTGCCCAAGGTCACATAGCAGACAAGACTGTAAGCTCATTGTGGACAGGGAATGTGTCTGCTAATTCTGCTGTATTGTGCTCTCCCAAGCGCTTAGTGCAGGGCTCTGCACGTAGTCAGCATTCAATAAATATGATTGACTGATAAGTGGGGGAGCCAGGATTAGAACCCAGGTCCTCTGACTCCCAGGCCCATACTCTTTCCACTAGACCGCACTGCATACTATGTCGAGTGCTTAGTACAGTGCTCTGCACACAGTAAGCACTCAAAGATTACCACTGTTCGATTGATATCAGTGGACTAGACCCAGGACTAGAGCACAAATCTCCCAATCCCTAGTTGAGTGCATCAATCAATCCATGGTATTCATTGAGGGCTTGCTGAGTGCTGAACACTGTACTAAGTGCTTGGGAGAGTACAATGCAACAGAGTAGGTAGACATGTTCCCTGCCCACATTGAGCTTACAGTCTGGAGACCAATTTATAGTCTAGAGGCTAGTGTTAGATCCTGTAGACCAGAGTATGTCAACGAGTTTGGTGATGCCCCGGCACAACCAGTATATGGCAGACAGTGGGGACAGACAGAAAAAAACTCTGGGGAGTATAAAAGGAAGAAGCAGCAGTACCGGAGAAGTTAATAAGAGAATGTGGCAAACTTTCCCTCTCCCCTCCCCACCCTGACTCCCCCACTCACCTCCCTTCTGGGATTTGTATATGTGTATGAGTGGATGTGGATATGTTCAAGAGGGACCTGGGTGGGGGACAAAGACACGTACATGATTGGGACAGGTAGGGGAGAGTAAGTGTGTACTTCAGATCCTTGAGACTGCAAGGGAATAGTTTCTTCAAAAGGTTTGCAAACTCCTGCACTACATCACACTGCTGTTTCAGGTCTCTGCAGTGATCCTGCTCTGCTTCTTTACTCCCTCTGTGTGTCTTTTCCTCTTTACTTCACCAGCTCGAATAGCCCTCCCCACTTGCCTCTTCTCAATACCCCATAAAGGTGATTTTGAGTTTTTTAGGCAATTTCAAGAAGTGCCTTGTGCATTTTCTGACACTAACGGCTACCTCAAGAGCTGGTGAAAGTGTCTGATGAACACAGAGAGAAACACACACATACACACACTTCTGTGGTATAAGACAAAAGGACAGAGAGAGGTACAGCTTCAAGACTGGATATCCAGCTCTGCTGGCTGCCTCTCAAGAGCCCAGCTCTTTTGTCCCACAGGCATTATTTTCAGAAGCATTTAAAATAGAAAACACAGTCTGTCTCTGCCAGCTGCACATGAGGTAAAGACAGGAAATGACACCCAAGGCTTAGCCACCATCCGCTGTTGCCAGATCAATGGCTTACCCTAGCCCAAGCTGAAGAACGGACCCGGCTCAGATCTCCCAGCAATCATTTACTTCTCTCTGCTCTTTGCACAATCACAGGGTGGTCCCAAACCCATCCCGCTGTCCCTGGCAGCACTGACTTTGTCCAGCCCCAAAAGATGCAGGTTTCAAGACCTCCTGGAGAGATGCCACAGCCTTACTGGATAGTCTGCTCCAGTGCTTTGTCTTCTTCATCTCTAACTACCTGCTGCAACTCAACTAGATTTCCTCTCATTCTGCCCCTTCAACAGACAGAATTGACCCTCCTCTTCCAACTGAAACCTTTCAGAAGCCTGAACGGTTAAGGGGTCACTCTTGGGTACCTCTGGGGGCTGCAAGGTCAATCCATGCTACTTATTGAGTGCTTACTGTGTGTAGATCATTGTACTAAATTCCTGGGAGAGTACAGTACAACGGAGTTAGTAGATATATTCCCTGCACACGAGGAGCTTTCAATCTAGAGGGGGAGACAGACTCTACAATAAAATATGGCTATGAACATATTACAGTATTTGTTAAGCATTTACTATGTGCTGGGCCCTGTACTAAGCGCTGGATAAGTGCTAGGGGCTGAGGGAGGGTGCAATATGAGCCCCCAAGTCTTTTCATTTTTCCAACCCTTTAATCATTTTCCCGGTTTTCCTCCCAACACTCCCATGTGTGAAGCCCAGAACTGAAAACAGGACTATCTAAAGAGATAAGGAGAGAGAGCTGGGCTTTCCACTTGTCAGCTGTGTGACTTTGGGCAAGTCACTTAACTTCTCTGTGCCTCAGTTAACTCATCTGTAAAATGGGGATTGAGACTGTGAGCTCCACTTGGGACAACCTGATCACCTTGGGTCCCCCCAAGTGCTTAGAACAGTGCTTTGCACATAGTAAGCACTTAACAAATACCATCATTATTATTCCTGAGAGGACAACTGTGTGGTTGCTCTATGCTGGATTCCCACTTTATGAATATATGGATGGATCAGATTCTTTTCTGCCATAGGTATGCAGGGCTAGTCATGCCTGTGTGCTTCTTCAATTCAGTTGGTTTTATACTGAGAGAGAAACTGGGCTTCCATCTCTGTTGCTCTCTGCTGGCATCCCTGGGTTTTTCTGGATTCAATGCCACCATAGTCTACTGTCACCTTCACTCATCCCATTCCAGCTGCCCTCCATTTTGATTTATGGTTGGCCAGGTCTCTGTTCCACAACACCACTGTTCAAATTGATCCCGCTAACAAGATGGCATCACCAGGGGAATGAATGAGAGCCAGCCGTCTGTCCATTCTGATCTCCACGATGACAGGTCACGGGGCCTCCCCCGGAAGCTCACTCTCCCAGCTCGGGCTTGTGCTGGTTTCTTGTTGCTCGGTGGTCCTTAGCATCATACAAAACACCTGTGCACAACACCGGTCCACCAAAAACCTTTCCTCCAGGGAAGACTCCATGAAGCAGCTTTTCCTCCTCCTTCACCCAACCCTCCCTTTCTCCTGCCATCCCTCCCTCCTTCCTTCCTTCTCGGGCCACCGATATATACTCCTTGGCAAGCAAGGCACCTTGTGGTTCGCCACCCCCTGCCAGGGAATCCAAAGGCATAATGTGAACTCAATTTGGGATGGGAGGGCGAGGCTTCCCGGAGGTGAGGGGGTCAGTCACGGTGTGGGGAATAACACTGTGAACTCTTTGTGGGCAGGGAATGTCACTGTTTATTGTCGTACATTCCCAAGTGCTTAGTACAGTGCTCTGCACACAGTAAGCCCTCAATAAATACGACTGAATAAATGAATGAAAAGGCAAAAGTCGAAAGAGAGAAAACGAAAAGACTGAAAGACTGAGAGTGAGAACAATGGGAAACGGAACCTCAGCACTGTAGACAGACTCACCCTCTCGAGAGAAACGTTTGGAACTCACCAAGAAGATGCCTTTGCTGCAGGGGCAGAGATCAGTGGTAGGAGTAAGTAGGGAAAGGAAAGCAGCAGTCCGAAGTGATGCAGCCTCCTCCGCCGCCCCCATGCTCACCACTGCCGCTATTTCTGCTGCAGTCTTGGGCAGCTCTCTGGAGGTTTCCACGGCTGTGGCTGAAACCACTTGGGAGCAGCCTGTGGCGGAAACCGTGACAGCAGAGGCGGGGGAGAGCGTGGTGGAAGTGGTGGAGGCCCCATCCCATTGGTTGCTCCTTCTCCGTTCTCCCTGCTCCCGCGGCTGCTCTCTGCCCCACACCGAGCTCCCCGCCACTGCTGCTGCATGCACCACTGCCACGGCCCAAACTGACACTTTAGGGGGGGGTCCTGACATCCCTGGGGAACCTACATTAGCACTCCAGGATACTGGGGTCCTGTGAAATTCCTCCTTTGGTCTTTGGTTCCCTGGAGAGACCTGGCACACCTAAGGCAGCTTGGCCGGAGTTCTTTCCTGATTAAGCCCTCATTTCCCCTTTTCCCATTCCCTTCTGCACCACCCTAACTTTGTCCCTTCATTCACCAGCTCCACCCTCAGCCCCCCAGCACTTATGTACACATCCATAATTTATTTATTTATATTATTGTCTGTCTCCACTCTGGACTGTAAACTCACTGTGGGCAGGGAATGTGCCTGGTATAATGTGGTGTACTCTCCCAAGCATTTAGCGCAGTGCCCTGCACTCAGTAAGCACTCAATAAATACAACCGATTGATTCTGACAGCTGGGAAGTAGCTTAGGTCCAGAGAGAAGCAGATTCCATTTCCAAAATGCCTCCTAACACTCTGGTGGCATTCGCCCACAGAAAACCAAACAGCCAGTTGAAAAAGGATGAGGGAGTTCAGCTGGGTTGGGACAGCCTATGATATTTGACTCTTTAGCCAGTCAAAAGTGAGGGGACTTGCTACTCATGCTGGGAAGCAGTGTGGCGTAGTGGATAGAGCACACGCCTGGGAGCCAGAAGGTCATGGGTTCTAATCCTGACTCCACCATTTGCCTGCTTTGTGACCTTGGGCAAGTCATATCTCTTCTCTGTGCCTCAGTTACCTCATCTGTAAAATAGGAATTGAGACTGTGAGAGAGGGACTATGTCCAACCTGATTTGCTTGTATCCACCCCAGTGCTTAGTACAGTGCCTGGCACATAGTAAGCGCTTAACAAATACCATGATGATGATTATTACTATTATCATTGTAGTCCCAATTCGGCAAGTCAAAGGCTGAAAGAGCTCAATAAAGTTTGTGGTTACAGAACATCGGCCTTGAGATTGCACCCTTTAGGAGAATGTCCCCTGAAGGGCCTAGGTCCACCCAATGGCAACTGTTCCCTCTGCTGCTAGGGGCCCCATTCTTGTGCTGAGCTGTCTGGACTCATGGGGACTGCCCCATGGCACCTGGTGGGCAGGCAATGGAGGAGGAGATAGAACTGAAAGGCTGGAAAAACCTGAGCAGCCATCAGGCAGACATGATAACGCCAGGGTTCTAGAGGGAAGTTAAGACACAAAACTAAGGTTACAGGCAGGGCCAAAGGAAAGGAAGGGAGGGGGATCTGGCCACTGTCCAAAGAGAATGGGTTCACCCTGTCCTTTAGGGCCAGCAGACTCACAATATCATTGCCCGGGGCCAGACACCGAGCTCCAGCTGGCTCTGGGTACCCAGTTCCAGAAAGGTTAATCTGGTCTTCGCAGCTCAATCCCCACTGATGCTAAATTGGAGCTCCACGTTAGACCTGCTCCAAGCGGCCTGGGCCAAAAGAGGATTTCTCTAATGAAAAATTCTCTCCCCCAACTACCCTGAGCCTCAGGCAAAGCCTCTGATTTCATTCAATCCAAACTGGTTCTCAAGGTGCCTCAGGGGGACTTACTTTCTCTACCTCCAACTCCTTCCCCGGCTACCGGAGCCGAGCCAGAATGCAGTCACAGGAGGCCGTCGAGCTTCAGACAGATCCGTCCCGGGCCATCCAGGGAGCCGCCTGGCCAAGGTTGCTGGATTCCATTCCCGGCTTTGTGGGGGCAGGAGGGAGACAGAGTTAATGACCCAGGGACCTGATGGAGCAGAGGGCTGGAGAGGAGGTATGCGGGTGAAGGAAGTGCACAGAAAGACTGAAGGACTTACTTCCCGGCTGTCAGGGAGGACTCTGGGCAAGTTGTTTTCAGAGCTGCAGTCACGTCTCTAAGGAACACCCCTTAGAAGATCCTGCACACATTCTGTCCTCCCTCCCTCATCCACCCCAAATGGAGGGGGAAGGGATTGACTGGGCCAACGCCATCTGGGCCAGAGTGGTGTCTCCCTGGTCTAGGCCCTGGCTCAGTCTTTCCAGAGGCTTCGGGGAAGAGAAGCACTCCTCCTCTTCATTTCAGCAAACCACTCAGGGGCCGAGTGGTAATGCCCCAAGGTCAGCCCTCTATAGTGAGGTCGGATACAACAGCAGTGGCCATTCCGATCTCTTGGAAGAACCTGGACAATCACTTTGCCCTTCTACCAAGTGCATTAGATTAACTCAATCCAGTGGTGTTAGCTAGGCATCTCTCACACTTGCTAGTGAAAATGCCCACAGGGACCACTGAATTCCCACCTGTACATATTCTCTTCCTGCACTCAGTAGAATGCTCTGCACCCAGTAAGCACTTAATAAATACTATTACTCCTATTACTTCTAGGCAACAAGGCACTTGGAGAAATGAAATCCTCGTGTGCTGCCGAGGTCTGGCTTGTTTTCTAGGAACAAAAACTCCGGATGGGGGAGGAAGGGGACGTTTTTCCTTTTGAGTTCACACAATTTGTAAACAAGTCTGTGGTGGAAACTCTCCGAAACTGAGTGGCCCATTGAATTAAGACTGCCCCAAGGGCAACAGAAAGATGAATGATAGATTTCATTTTCAATTCCCTTCTTTCCAATGCCTGGAACACACAACACAGAGAAAATGGGGTATTCATCCGCTTCCAAATGCCACTGGGAGGATTGCAGAAATGCCTCCAGGCCCTCCCTGCCTCTTTCTTGATATGCTTGCCTTTGGACTTCCCCGTCCTGGCTAGCAAGCTCAGCTCAGGGCACACGTTTAGAGCAGAGATGATGGCTGCACACTGGGCACTGGGAAATCCAAGTCCAGTCTCAACAAGCCTGTGTGTGTGTGCGCACCCAAATACGCATGGACACAGAGCCCCTCCTTCCCACATCCTCCTCTAACCCTCTAAGCCCTCACTGATACATTGCCTCCCCTGCTCCCCGCAGCCATATACATGCCCACGCATAATATCCAACCAAACACCTCCACCCTCCCGGGCACAGAAATGATAGCACTGCTGTACATTTGCTTTCCCTGAGAAAATGAATTCGGTGAATGAGAGGGTAGCCTAGTCAATCTTTCCCCCACCTCCCCTCCCATGTCTTCCCTCTCCTTCTCCCTTTTTCCAACCTATTCCCTAGGGTTAGTGACAGATAACTTGTTCCTCCCTTTTAGTCAAATATCCTCACCCACCTTTCAGGCTAGCAAACATTTGAAACTGGGATCACATTGACCTTCTGGAAGCAAAATAGACAAAGCAAGCAGAAACCACACGCCTGCCAAGGTGGGCACTCTCTGAAATTTCCCTCCTGTCAGCACCACCTCCACTCTCCCCGGGGTTCAGATGCTGCTGCGCCTAATACGGGGAGCCACTTTCCAAGAAGTTGGGGATCGGGGGTCAGGAGAAGGAGAGAGGACGGTTCAGAGTGCAGTCTGCCACTCGGACTTGGCCAAGCTAGAGAAGGGAAAAACCTGGGTCGTTAGCTTTTTCACCCATTGCACAGAAAGGCAACGTAGTTCTCGGTCACTGTATGTCCCTCGTCTCATTTTGGCAGGCCGGTGAATCTAAAAACTAGATTGCCCTGCTTGCACACTTCATTCTCACACACACACACACACCTGTCCCTGAATGATCATTTCACTCCCCATTTTGCCCCTACCAACCTTCTGTCCCCTTGCCTATAACAACCTTGTCTCCAATTGGCCTGCGCTTACCGGTCCTGCCCTTACACTTGCAGATGAAGTCCTGAGACTGCAGAACTCAGGCCCCTCCTTTCCTTCACCCAGGGTGCAATGCATACGAGCCCGGCTCTGGTCTTTGTTCTTTCGAAGATGGTTTCTGCTGTGCAATGCTGCAGCAACTACGGGCACTGAGGAGGTCCCTAACTGGCGACCTTGGGCTCCGGGAGGCAGGCAGCAGCCCAGACCCGTTTCTCTCAGCATATTGGCGCATGAACATGCTGAAATGTAAGTGCGCAGCCAACATGTGGTCCCTGCCCTAATTTCTTCCCAAAGCCCCAGACCAGATCCCTGCCAGGCATGTCAAGTTTGCAGCCCACGCAGGACAGCCGGCCACAGCCGGGAAGCGCGAGGCCAGAGACCAGCTGAGGCCGCTCATTCCTGGCTTCTGCTGGCAGCCCAACTCCCTGCAATTGCTCTGGGCCTCAGGGGGATGTGGGGGTGAGGGGGAGGGAGGCCTCCTGCTGCTGCTGATGCCGTCCTGCTCTCCGGGAAGTCGGGGGGGGGGGGGGGGGGGGGGGGGGCGCACCAGGGGAACTTCTGCATACATTCCCCTTGTGGCAGAAATCCCAGAGACCGGGTTCCCCAGGGGTAACAGTGGCTCTCTAGACTGTAAGCTCGTTGTGGGCAGGGAATGTGTCTGTTATTTTGTTAGACTGTATTCTCCCAAGGGCTTAGTACAGTGCTCTGCACACAGTAGGTGCTCAATATATATGACTGACTGACTCTTAAGCCCGCTGCGTCTCCCTCCTCCTGCATAGGGTGTGTGTGATTGGGGATGGGTGGTGGATGGGTTGTGTGTGTGTGTGTGTGTGTGTGTGTGTGTGTGTGTGTATACTCTTCATTCAATCATATTTATTGAGTACTAAGTACTGTACTAAGTGCTTGGGAGAGTACAAAATAACAATAAACAGACACATTTCCTGCCCACAAGGAGCTAACAGTCTAGAGGTAGAGACAGACATTAATGTAAATAAATGAATTACAGACATGTATATAAGTGCTGTGGGGCTGGGAGGGGGGATGAATAAAGGGAGCAAGTCAGGGTAGTAAGTAGACGGTAATAGGAGAAGAATAAAGGAGGGCTTATTCAGGGCCTTTTGGAGGAGATGTGCCTTCAGTAAGGCTTTGAAGTGGGGAAAAGTCATTGTCAGATTTGAGGAGGGAGGGAGTTCCAGGCCAGGGGCGGGATATGGGTGAGGAGTCAGGAGTCGGTGGTGAGACGGAGGATATCAAAGTACAGTGAGAAGGTTAGCATTAGCACGTGGGGCGAGGGGGGGGGGGGGAGGAGGTGAGAGTGTGTGTGTGTGTGTGTGGTAAGTACATAATAATTAATAATAATGGTATCTGTTAAGTGTTTACTATGTGCCAAGCAATGTTCTAAGCGCTGGGGTAGATAAAAGCTAATCGGGTTGGACACAGTCCTTGTCCCACATGGGGCTCACAGTCTCAATCCCCATTTTACAGATGAGGTAATTGAGGCACAGAGAAGTGAAGTGACTTGCTCAAGGTCACACAGCAGACAAGTGGCGAAGCGAGGAAAAGAAGCCACTACCTCTGACTCCCAAGTCAGTGCTCTTGCCACTAGGCCATGCTGCTTCTCTAGGTCATGTTGCTTCTCTGGGCCATTCGGTACATGTAGCGTGTGTGTCTAAGGGGATACACATCACAAATGGATGTTCATGGGTACTGGTGCTGAGACTGAGTTGCGAAAGGGGTGTTGTGTGAATAGTGTTATTTGTTAAGCACTTGGTGTGCCATGCACTGTACTAAGCACTGAGGTAGATACAAGCTAATCAGATTGGACTTAGTCCCTGTCCCACGTGGGACTCACAGTCTAAGTAGGAAGGAGAATGGGTATTGAATACCCATTTTACAGATGAGATAACTGAGGCATTGAGAAGCACAGTGACTTGCCCAAGGTCACTCAGCAGTCAAGTGGCAGGAGCTGAGATTAGAACCCAGGTCTTCTGACTTCCAGGCCCGTGCTCTTTCCACTAAGCCAGAAGTGTGTTTATGTGTGTGGGGGGGGGGGGGGAAGAGCAGGTCTACAACAATGTGGGGTATGTGCTATGAGATAATGTGCATGTGTGTAGTTTGCGTATGTGCACGGTGGTAGATGTGTGGGATGCATGTGAGTGAGCACAGTGTATTTGTGTGTGCATAAAGTTCATGTGTATATTCATGTGAGAGCATGAAATGGTGTGAGTGTGTGTTTGTGTATGTGTGTGTGTGGTATGTGTGAGTGCAGGGTGTAGGATAGACTATGTGCATGTGAATGGGTATGCCAGTGTGTCTGCATATGATGCTTTTGAATATGTGTGCATGTAATGTTGAATGACTGCATGCGGTGTGTGTGTGTGGCATGTGCACATATGTGTGTATAAGCACTTGTGTGGTAAGAGAATGGGTTATGTGGCAAAAGAGTGTTTTGTGTATGCATGTCTTTTATGAGGGTGTGCGAGACCGAGGAGGTGGGATGTGCAGTGTGTGAGACTGCACTTGTGAGCGTATGCCACATTTGAGTGTGTTGGGATGTGCGAGTATTTGAGTGCATATGCGTGGTGGTTGAAAGTGTGAGTGTATGAGAGGGTGTGAGGGGTGTTTAGTGTGTGAAAGAGTACGTCTTGCTTGTTTGTGTATGCGGAGGCAAGTGTGTCAATATGTGCGTGCATGTGTGTTTGCACGCACATGAGAGAGTATGTAGAGTGTACACTTGTGGCTTTTCCCATCTTAATCTTGGACCAATTTCTGATTCTGTGGAAGCCCTACTCTCTGTCACTGTATCTGCAAGAAATGAATACAGCTAGTCCAGTTCACCAGTTTCATTCCCTTTTGTAATCTGTAATAATGATGCAGTTTTACAGAGAACCGATTAGTAAAGTGCAATTTTTCAAACGTGCAGCCCATGTAGGAAAGCATAACCATATAAGCGGCTCACCTCTAGGAATGACTTTGACATGTCTGGCTCACATCATCCCTTTGCTGATCCTGCCACCCAAACTATAGACAACACCAGGCTTCCAAACTGAAGCCATCTGCACAGTGAATTGCTGCAGGAGGATTAGCAGGGCAACCACCTTGCTTGGAAACTATAAACTGAACCTGAAGTCAGGCTAGAAGGAGGAGGAGACGACGAAGGAAGAGGGAGAGAAGAAGGAAGAGAAAGAGGAGGAAAGGAGGACGAAGAGGAGGTAGAGAAGGAGGAGGACAGGAGGAGGAAGTGTCTCTTCCTCCATAGGCTTTGAGGACAATAATAATAATAATAATAATAATAATTCTGGCATTTGTTAAACACTTACTATATGCCAGGCACTGTACTAAATGCTGGGGTGGATACAAGCTAATTGGATGGGACACAGTCCTTGTCCCACGTGGGGCTCACAATCTCAATGCCCATTTTACAGGTGAGGAAACTGAGGGGAAGTGAAGTGACTTGCCCAAGGTCACACAGCAGACACGTGGTGGAGCCGGGATTAGAACCCATGACCTTCTGACTAACAGGCCCGGGCTCCATCCACTGAGCAGAATGGGAAGAGGGGCAGCACAAAATCACCACTTCATTGCCTCTGCTGTTGATCCCTCAGCACCAAACATCAATCGGGGTATTTATAGCCCAGAGTATGGAATCATCGATTCAAATCCCCAGACTGAAAAGCAAGGTCATGCACAGGCAGGGTCTGATAAGAAAACCTGGTTCTCACAGTCGGAGCTTTTCTCCCCAGGGCCACCACTCCCCCCTCCCCCTCCCGGGGGTCTCTCTTGCAGCTGGTAGCTTCTGGAAGTGATGGAGCAAGCCGGCAGCAAATAATGCAAACGGCCACCGGCCCCTCCGCTCTTCATTACCTCATTCCATGGGAAGGGGACAGAAGCACACTTGTGCAAACAAGCTGTGGCCTGAGTGGCAGAGCCGAAGCCCGGCCCGAAATAGGCGGGGACGCTAGCCAGTCCACTCTCCCCTCTCTGTTCCGGGATGGCGGGGAGGTTTTGACAGCGGAACACCTCCCTCTCCCCCGCCCCACTCCCACGGTGCTTTGTGTGCTTCTTGCCCCTGTGTAGCACCGCTGGGATCTTTCATCCATCCTTAGCCCCAGTACTACGACCTCTGTGCTCATGGCAGAACCACAGGCAGTATTCTTGATTGTGGGGGGCAGGAGAAGATGACTGGGCTTCCTCATGCACACAGAGGGGCAGAGGCTGGGGTCGGAAGGGGCCAGGGTCTGACCAGTAAATTGGGTTGGAAAGGCAAAGCCAGAGACAGAAGAGAAAAATGCAAAGAGGCAGAGAGAGGTGGATGGGGAGAAAATGAGGGTGAAGGGGTGTAAAAGAGGGAGATAGGAGGAAAAGGAGACAGGGACAACCTCCCCCCACCACCCCCACCCACCCCAATGATGAAAGAATGGGGTCACTCACTGGGAATGATAGATATACCCCCATCCTAAGACAGCAGGCCCGAGAACCTGAAGGGAGGAATGGATTCTAGTGCGGTTGGCTTCTGTAACGCCTCTCGCCCTCTCCCGTCCCTGCCGGTCAGGTCCCTGCCGCGGCCTGGATTGTGCAATGAGCAATTAGGCAGGCAGACAGCACGATGCAAAGGATGGCCAAGGCTTATTGCACACAGGACCCATTTCCAGCCAAAGAGACAACAGCACAGTGCCAACGCTGTGCCATGGCATCATGACCAGGCAGGCGGTTGCCTTGGTAGCTGCCGTGGTTTTTGCCACCCACACCAGCCGGCTATTTTCAAGATCCCCGTTTGGCCCGTCCATCTCGCAGAAAGCCCGAGGTGGTTCTTCGGTCAGAATCCTTCACCACTGACGGCGTAGGCCCAGCGGGCATAACTGGGACGAGAACCCGGATTCCCCAGGAGCGCTCTTTCCACTAGACCAACAGTGGGGCTTGTGCGGGTCCTTACAGACGAAAGCATATGCAGGCTGATTCAGACACGAGTACACACAGATACACACAGACAACCCCCGCATACCAAGTCCCCCCAACACCCCATTCCATTCAATGACCCACACACACGGACACACCACACATACACACCCCACACAGAGCTGACACCATGCTACGCTCACACCATACATTCACAGAACCCCCCCCTACATATAGACACACACTCACCCATCCCACACACCCCTATCGCCCATATCACCGCACAGCTGCTACACAGAACTCAGACCACACATCCACACATACAAACCAGCCCCCCCAAACACAGACCATGCTCCCCCAAATTCAGATCACAGCCTCATATGAACAACCACACCCTTCACACAGAGACCACATAACCCCACACAGAGACTAGATCCCCACATAAACGGACAACACACCACATACCAGCCACACCCAACACACACCACATATACAGATCACAACTCACAGACTATACACCCCCGCACATAAACCATCACTCCCACACACGTAGACCATCCCCCCACATACAGACCATCCCCTACACACACAGACCACCTTCCTACTCAGACCACCACCCACGCACATAAAGACACAGACGGCACAGACCACACCACAACTACAAAAACAACCCCCACACAAACTATACCCCTCAACACACACTCTGCTTGATAAATACACATACACCCAGACTCATACACATGCACACACACACACACTCAAGCCTGATACATATATATATATATATATATATATATATATATATATGTATATATATATATCCAAACCCAGCCACATGCACAGACACGCATCCCCGGTAAAGATGCAGAAGCTGACACAGGGAAGCACACGAACTGATACAGACATATATACAGGAAGAAACACAGCCACACACATACAACTGTTCCAGTGTATGTGTCCACATCAGACCCAAAGAAACACACACACAGATGTACAAAGAGGCACATAAAGACAAACCCCATACATCAACTCGGACATACATCCGTGGACTCTGAGGTGTGCAAAACCCAGATTCAGAGACCCACACCTACGCAATGATACAGGGAAATACACACTTACCCACAGATAGATAGGGTGGCCATTGGTCCCGTTATACCGGGCAGTCCGATTTTCAACTGGTCTTGCCCCTGTCCAATACTGTGTGGTGCGGGGGCAAGTTGGGGGAAGTCAGTAAATATTTCTAAATGCAGTCAGGGGCCACCCCTAATCCCAGACCTGTGCAAAGACGCTCCCCCCCAACTCCACCCCCACACGTACATCCTTGTACAGTCAGTCCCCTCCTGACCCCTAAGTCGTTTGTCGCTGCCTTGGGTAGGGGCTGTCAACCAGTCCACAGTGGATTCTGCTGACCCGAATTCGCACACGGGGGTGGCAGCAAAGGATGAAACCCTGGGCTCCTCTGGCCGGTCCCCGAGGTTGCAGAGGGCCATCGGCGACAGGTGACTAGCACTCCCCCCCACTCCCCTTGCCCTCGACCTCACGCTGTTCCTTCTACCTGCCCCACCCTCCACTGCCCTCCCCGGGCTGGTGGCAGCGGTGGCTCCGGCTCCATTCACCCGCTGCAATCCCAGAGACAAGGGGCACGGACTAGGTTCGCCATTCCTGCCAGACAGGAGACCCACTGACTCCCAGTCCGGATCCCCCCGCCACCCGCCCTGCCCCCCCGATATCTTCACACCACCCCTGAAGCAGTGGGAACGGAATCAATATCGGCATTGGGGTTTTGGGGGTGGGGGGGGTTCCCTGGTCCAATTCCTCCCCACACCACACTTTCCCCCACAGCTTAAGCTTAAAATTACTCACCGAAGCCTCAGCCACCACCTTCTTCTTTGGAGCTGGAACCTGCAGGGAAGAGCCACCCCCCTCTTTCCCGTCCCCTCACTTTTGGTGGGTCAGGGAGAGCAGCGAGAAGGTTCGGGGAGAGCGTGCCAACATGAACACACATCTAGCTCCCTTCAACCGACCCCTCCGATAGGCTGAGATCGGCGTGCACCTCGATCCTCCTCTTTTCTCTTAAGGGACACCTCCTCCGGGACCCCAAGGTCTGGGGAGACAAATATGTGCTAAACGCAGCCGAAGGAGGTGGTGGGCTAGACCGGGATTTGGGGGCTGCCCCACCAAAATCGGGATGACTGGTCACCTTAGGTCAGGATCGTTTCCCCCTGCCCCCACTCCCCCCGGACCCCACCTGGCCAGCACAGCAGGCGGCAGGCAGGAGGGGCGGAAGCCCACCCCTCCACCGGCCCTGCGGCCTGAAGCTGGCCAGCTTTCCCTAGCCCAGGCTCCCGCAGCTCTGACGGGCAAGCTGAAAGCACGTTTCTGTTAAGTGAACCCAGCTTCAGGCTAATTCAGGCTAAAGCACAGAGCACATCGCGCCGGAGAGTTCTTCACTCTGCCTAAATGCATCAGCCCAGCCTGCACAGGCCAAAACACACGGAGAATTGAGCGTTCCTCTGGCTGCACCAAGATCAGCTGACCACAACAACTCACTGCAGGACCCGAAAACCACAATCAGGTAAATGTCACGGGAAGTTAAATGCCACCTTTCAGCTGGCAACGCTGGGTTGCCACTTCCCACTCGGCTTTTTCGGAAAGTCTCGAGCTCAGAGGCAGAGGTCATTAAGTGGAACTATTAAAACTCCATCGTGAAAAATGATCATTTAAAAAGTATCATTAAAAGCCCTAATAGCCGCTCTTATTTTCACTGACTGTGCTTAATAAATCTGTCAGGAAAAAATAACTGCAAATTTGATGAGTATTTCCACTCTCTTTGGGAAGGTTTCTTCTTATTTCTTCCCTTGTTTAGCAGGCAAAAATGGGTCATTATTGCATAGTCTGGGTTTGATATATGCTCTACCAAGATGCCTTTCAGTTTACGTGCTATTTTTTGAAAATACTGGTATTAAGCCTATTTCTTCCACTTAGATTGAAAGGCAAATGACACACAATAGCAAGGTTGATTCTGTCAAAAGTTGCTCTCTTAATGTAGTCCCGTTTGCCACTCTGCGAGTAAGTATATTTTAATCAATCTGAGCTTCAATAGCTATTGGCAACCAGCATTAAACAGGACATGAAGGGAGCAACCGGTAGACAGATTACAAAACTTCAAACGGAATAAGAGCACGCAGACATTTTTCCATACGCCCACGCAACTGTCTATTGCCAGTCAAATTCCCCAGGAAGGGAGCTGGCAGTAACCTACACGTGCGCTTTCTGTACCAGCTTGCCTTTTGTTTGGGGGATGCCAAGGATTCACTTTTTCTGGGTAGAAAGTGACTGGTTCAGCAACGCACTGTACCAACAGCCACAGCATCTAAGTGTATAAAGTTCATGATTGCTGCCGAATCGTGCATTCCAGGCGCCTAGCACGGTGCTCTGCACACAGTAAGTGCTCAATAAATACGACTGAATGAATGAATCGGGGCATCCGCCCAGGGGACGAGGTGGGGGGAGGGGTTGGTGGGGAGGGGAGAAGCGGGAGGGAGAGGGAAGGTGAGGTAGCACCACCATCAGCTCCAATCTCTGAGCTAGCTGCCCCTCTCCCGCACTCATCCTCATCACTCACCATCGGCCGAAAGCACCTCTGCAGCTTCTCGGGAGCTGGCTGGCATCCGCCCAGAGTCACTTGGCTAATACCGTATGGAGATCGTATGGGCTGAGGGGGCTACGGCTGACTTTACCAAGCTATCGGGGATTTCCATGACCTGATCTGCAGCCAGCCTTGCTGGACAGGAATACCTCCGATCCAAGCAGATTTCTAACCCGTTCCTAAATTCCCACAGAAGAGGGGCCCCTTGAAGCTTCAAAGGGCTCATTTTAAGGACATGGGGAAATAAAGCTTCAGACAGCACTGCATCCCCACCAGAAAATGGGGAGTCATGTTTTTCATTTGTTTGTTTTAATGGTATTTATTAAGTGCTCGCTACGTGTCAAACACTGTTTAAAGCACTGGGGTAGATACAAGATAATAAGGTTGGACACAGTCCCTGTCCCACACTGGGGCTCGCAATCTAAGGAGGAGGGAGTAGGATTTAATTCCCATTTCACAAATGAGGAAACTGAGGCACAAAAAAGTTAAGTGACTTGCCCAAAGGTCCCGCAGCAGTCAAGTGATGGAGACAGGATTAGAACCCAGATCCTCTGACTCCCAGGTCCGTGGTCCTTCCACTAGGCCACGTTGATCCTCAATTGCTGAGAATCGACGGGCCTTGCATATTGCTATCAAGAAAGAAGTGACTGTTTTTGAGCGAAACCTTTTTAGAGAATGAGAGATGAGGAAGCAAGAGAGAAAACAGTGTCAAGCGCTATCATTAAACATAACCCCATGCCAAATGACAGCCTCTCTGTCAGCCCAATGTGGCCTATACCATAGGTCCCGTATTGGCCTTCGCATTCACACAAGCATTCAGAGGTGAATTTCATCATCAGTGGCGTCCTCTTCATATATGAAGAACTACACACACACACGCAAAAAAAAATCCCAGCTCTGCCACCTGGCTGCTGTGTGACTTTGGGCAAGTCACTTCTCTGTACCTCAGTTTTACCATCTGTAAAAGGGGGATTAAGATTGTGAGTCTCATGTGGGACATGGACTGTATCCAATCTGATTAGCTTGTATCTTCCCCAGCGTTTAGTACAATGTCTGGCACATAGTAAGTGCTTATAAATTCTGTTAAAAAAAAAATCTGAGTTAAACGAAACACGGTCCAGGAGAAGTTTCTCCCTCTCATCAGGCTCTTCTCTGCTTTCAAGTTTTAGGCAGATTATTTTTCTCACCAAGAAAAAATGATCACATACCAGCCTTTACCCCATTTAATCCTGGAATTGTTCACATTGAGACTGCCGATTCACTTGCCTCATCAGAAACAAATAACCTCTGAGGTTTAACTAACGTGTTAAGAAGAACAAGCAATGTCAAGAGGTGATCTGCCCTCACAGGTCAAGATCACTATAAGGAGGGGTTCCTCCCCCTCATCCTTCCATTAGAGCTCGCCCTTCCTCAAACTGAATGGAACAGAACTTAGTCTAAATCCCTTGATGGGTCAAAGCAAGCCCTCTGTGGATCGGCGATGTGCAGAAAGAGCACTGTCTGTTGGTTCCTTAAATCCCACCCTAAATTGGAATGGTTTTTGATACAGAGACGGAGACAGAGAGAGTCCCTGGCATCCTTGGGGATGATCAGACTATGAAGAGACTTGAGGGGAAAAGATTTTCTCAGCTTTTTACCTATGATTTGGGTGAGGTCGATTATGATATTCTGATTATCAATGGAATACAGCCAACAGAATGGTCAGCACTGAAATCAAGCCCATTGAAAGATCAAGTGTCAGTCCCAGCCCCAGCTGAATTTTCTTTACGAATTTGGAGAATGGTCGAATTCCAGGAGCGGTCAAAGATCCTTAATCTGAACATTTCCCTTGCTAGGCACAGTTCTAAGGAGAAATACAGGGATTGTTTCTGAAGCACTCATGATTCAGACAAAGTTAAGAAAACGGTCTTCTTCTCAGTTAGAAGGAGAGGCAGAGTACTTTTTCCCCAAAGATTAAAAATCAATGCAAAGTTCTTTGTGCCAGGCCAAAAAAAAAAATTACCCTCAATCCTCCCCCAAGTATGCAGGTGCACACCCCACTGCTGCATTGCTGTGCAAAATTCTCCTACATCCTCTTCGGGGGGGGGGGGGGGTGGCGGGAAGCTACAAGGTTCATACTGCAACCTTTCCTTTCTAGGTTAGAAGTCCCTGACATGAGGTAAGAAATTGGAAAGCCCCAAGTGAGTATGTCTGGGTGTGTGTCTGTGTATGTGCGCGCACGTAAATGAGGGAGAAATATTGAGAAAGTGTGTGTCAGATATTGAGAAAGTGAGTGTGTGTGTGTGTGTGTGAGGATATTGAAAGAGTGTGTGTGCATGTGAGTGATAAAGAGGGATATTGAAAGAAAAAAGTATGTGCATGTCTGCGTGACAGAGAGAGAGAAAGAGCGAGAGGGATATTAAAAGAGAATGCGTGTGTCTGTGTGTGTCGAAAACGAAAGGCTGAAGTCCCGACACTCACTCTCCCTCCAGCTATATCCACAGCAGCTCATCATCTGCAGAGGCATTAAATGCTCCCCAGAAAAGGAGGAAGCTCCATATGTCAAACCTGGTTTCCAAATTCTCCCTTCACTAAACAAAATCACTTCCAAGCTAAAAGCTAGTCAAACTTGTGTGCCTCCAGAGAACCCCTCAAATTCTACAAGTGCAAGGAGGCTCTCTCAACCTAATTAGACACTTCTCCCGATAATGCCCCAAATCTAAGCTCAACCAAGTCAAAGTGACTGATAAAGCAATGCAGTCCCAAGGTAACAAAACCGGAATCCCCCAGACAAACGAGAGGCATTTGCCAGAGGGAACTAAACAGCCTTAGGAAAACACTTCCTCCTTACCCGTTTCATAACTTACCTTCCAGAAGGCAAAGACCTGGCCAGGCACCTGTTTCTTTCCGACTGCTCGCTGGTCCCAAGATCATCCAAAGTAATCATCTCCTGAGTCAAAGGTAATGATGTGAAATGCCCAAAACACCACACTCAGATCACGGAGAAGTTAGTAAATCAGAGGTCTGAGAACGGACCAAGTGCTGCTGAGTACACATATCAAACTGAACAGCCACTGATCCTAAAACTGCAAAGTGGCTAGCACCCCTCTTTACGTAATAGGCAAGGGATCCAAGAATCTATTTATGAAACTAACGGTTTCAGTGGACCGCGATGTACCTGCCGCCCCTTTTCCTCCCGCTGGATTTAATGGACCCGGGTTTCTAGAGACTCCTATTTACTAGGATTTGGAGTCGATAGTGTTGATTTGAGGGGAGATGGGAGATCAACACCCGACTTGTGAGCTGCCAGCCAGACTCATCAAAATGACCCAGAAGTCCTCTACCTCCAAGGGGAGAGGTAACTGCCTTTGAAAATAAAGGAATCCCATTTTCGGTCAGACTTTGGTTGATTCTCAAAGTCCACAATGAACCGCCCCAGCACGAACGAACGGTGCCAGAGGAGCTCATTCTAGACCAGCATTTTTTCCCCCCAAAAAGGCACATGCATGCATTTCTCAGCAAGCAGACATTCAGCACTAAACACATTTTGGTCAACACCGCTAAAGTTAGCCCACAGAAAGCTCATCCCTCTCAATGGTTTACAGTCTTGTCTTCTGTGCTCGCTGCATAACCCACAGTATGAGGAGCCAGCTAATTCCCCAAGATGATACAAAGCAGATCTCATTCTCTCAAGGTTTCCTCGATAGGAAATAATTGGGTTACGTGAAAACATGCCCACTGTGACTTTTTAACCCAAACTTACAGTATTCAAATCCCTGTGCTCTCTCAAACTTACCCCAATCGTGTTTATTTTGGCAAGAATGTTACTCTCTGCCATGCAGTGTCTACTTGTCCTTGCATAACATCCTGTAAAAGTACATTACCTTTCTCGAGATTTGCTGGACACAAACTAAAACCTAATGCTCGCAGCGGTCCAAACCCCCCAAACCATTTTCCTCATCAGCTTCAGATTCCAAAAGATACGGATTGCCAATAAACGAGCTCAGAGCAGAAAAGGGGAAAGCTCTTATTTGTATTTTCATGCTGTGGATGTCGCTACTTACTTGGCTAAGATATCATCACAAATCCAAAATGATTTCAATTACCCAGCGGAATAATCACTGTACGGCATCTGTAAGGGGTTGAGAGACTGAGCTACATTACTGGAGTCCCTCTGCAGACTGTACCATCCTGATGAAGCAGGTGGGGGAGGGAGCTGGTATTTCTATGAGAGCATCTTGCTAGCAAAGTGCAGTCCCAGGGGAGGTTTCCCGCCTGCGGCTTAAGGCTATTGGAGGGGAGGGAAGAGAGAGGGAGGGGAGGGGAGGGGAGAGGAGAGGAGGAGGGGGAAAGAGGAGGAAAGGGAAGGGGAGGGGAAGGGAGGAAAGAGGAGGGGGGAGGAAAGGGGGAGAGGGAAGAAGAGGGGAAGGAAGGGGGGAAGAGGAGGGAAAGGGAGGGAAGAGAAGGGGAGGGGAGGGAAGAGGAGGGGAAGGGAGGGAAGAAGAGGGGAGGGAGAGGAGGGGAGGGGAGAGGAGGGGAGGGGAGGGGAGAAGAGGGGAGAGGAGGGAGGGGAGGGGAGAGGAGGGGAAGAGAGATGAGGGAGGGAAGAGGAGGGGAAGAGAGGGGAGAGGAGGGGAAGAGAGGGGAGAGGAGGGGAAGAGAGGGGAGAGGAGGGGAAGAGAGGGCAGAGGAGGGGAAGAGAGGGGAGAGGAGGGGAAGAGAGGGGAGAGGAGGGGAAGAGAGGGGAGTGGAGGGGAAGAGAGGGGAGTGGAGGGGAAGAGAGGGGAGTGGAGGGGAAGAGAGGGGAGTGGAGGGGAAGAGAGGGGAGTGGAGGGGAAGAGGGGGATAGGAGAGGAAGAGGGGGAGAGGAGGGGAAGGGGAGGGAAGAGGATGGGAAGAGAGGTGAGAAAGCACAACAGATATAGTAGATGAAGGAAAGTCTTTCTTCAAGAAGAGAGAAGGGGAAGAAAATGGACTGAACCACCATGTTGTTGTTTGTGGTTTTAATACTTCCCTTAGGATAATGACAAAAATGGAAGATGGCAAACTCCCAGGAATATGCCACTTAGTCAGAAATGGTAGAAACCTTCAAGGACAAGAATCCTCAAGTTCCATCTCTCTCTCCCAAGAAGTGTGAAGGAAAAGGCTCAGAGGAGCCAGGGATTTTCTGGAGAGCGAGGAAGGTAACACCTTCCAATGGCTTTATGAAATATCTCCAGGTGCCACCTAAGGCAGTAAGGCCTTGGGTCTCTGGACTCTGCTAGCTAGTTTCAGACATGGAGGGGCAGGAACTCCACATATCAAATTGTTTCCAGTAGCATTCACTGACAGAATTTCACTTCTGCCCGGGGAAGAAAGAGGAAATGACACAATGAAATGGGTGCCCACACAAAGCTTGGGAATGGTGAGGAGCAAGTCTTCATACCATTCCGCATAGGTTCTCTAGTTTTCATTTCTCAAAGTAACACCTTCTTCCTTCCACCTTAGGGTATGGCACCTTTGCTGAAATGCAGTGGCCCTGCACTAGCTCATCCCCAAGAAAGCTAGAGCCCAGCTGGTCAAATTCTAAAGTTTTTCTCAGGGTGGGGCCCTGGAATGTAACCCGCCATTTGGTCCCTTTCCGGGCATCATTTAATCATCCATTCTGCTGCTATTTTCCCTGGGCTGTTGGCCCAGTGTTGTTTTCAGGGTTGAGAAGAAGAGTCTACTTGTACCTCATACACATGAAAAGTTAGGTTACTGGCCAGGTGCTTGTGTAGAGTCAGTGTGCAGACCAATAGTTGCCATTTCTGCCACCCTCAGAGTGTGTGTGTGTGTGTGTGTATGAGTGAGTGAGAGAGAGAGAGTGAGAGAGAGAGAGAGAGAGAGAGAGAGAGAGAGAGAGAGAGAGTCTCCCTCAAGAAGAATGTTTCAAGTCAGAATCCCACAGCCTAACATCCTCAGAGTTCACTGCAGGTAAATCCCCAGGCAGGAAGAAGAAACCAAATGAAAATTTCAATTCTCTCAGTCAGGGCCTATCAAGGCCCCCCAAGTCTACTTCCCTCTGCCCGGTCCCCATCTTGAGAGGCGGGAGGAGGACACTGCTCTCTATTCTCTGCCCATTATGAATTCACCCTCGCTACTTGCCCCCTCGCTCACTGAGCTCCAGCAATGCCCAGGCAAATCTGGGGCAGCGAGGGAACAGGAATGCCTCTGCTCTCTTGAGGCATGTGGAGGAAACTGGTTTTCATGGAGCAACCTGAGGACAGCAGTGCTCCGTGACTGGCAGACCGGTGGACAGAGCAAGCAACTGCAGCCCAGCACCCCTACCCACATTGTAGGAGTAGCTGTGCTGGTGCTCTGTCATCCTTGCTTACACGCTGCTCAGAATATCAATTCGGCTAGTTAAAGCCAAAAGTCTGCACTGCACCAAAATGGAACCAATTTAGGAAAAAGAGAGGAAGAGAGAAAGAAAGAGAGAGAGATTGAGAGCCGGGGGGAGGGGGGAGAAAGAGAGGATAAAGAAAAACCCAGACGACTGAGATCCACAATCCCTAAATTCAGTCTGCCGAACCAGGAGAAGGGCAGGGGGAAAGCTCAAGTTACAAAGAAAGGTGTTGGTCTTTCCCCTCCTGGTGCCGTGGTGGGGATTACTAGAAAACTCCACCGAGCAGGTTCCAGATGGCATGCTGAAGGCACGGGATGTGGGCAAGGAGCACCACTCGTGTGTTCCCGTCCTCTCTCGGGGGCTCCACAGAGTTCACCCTGCCCCACCTGGAGCAACTGCTCAGCCAAAGAGACGTGGCTGGCCAGGATGAGCAACTGCTGCTTGCTGATGTCCTGTTCCTGACCAAGAAGGCAGCAGCTATCTGGTCAGCTCAAATACACCTGGCTTTGCCCACGTGGGACAGGGATGGTGTCCCATAGGCTTGTAACATACCCACCCCAGCGTCTAACCCAGTGCTTGGATCCCAGTAAGCGCTTAATGAACACCACAATGATTACTAGGATTCCACCACAGGGTGGAGCTCAGTCCAACTGACAATCCCTCAGAGCTTCAGGTGATAAAGGGGATTGTGAAGAAGTGCGGTCTAGTGGTTAGAGCACGGGCCTGGGAGTTGGGACCTAGATTCTAATCCCAGCTCCACCAGTTGTCTGCTGCGTGACTTTAGGCAGGTCATTTAACTTCTTTGTGCCTCAGTTCCCTCATTTGTAAATAGGGGATTAAGACTCTGAGCCCCATGTGGGATAGGGAGTGTGACCAACCCCAGCATTTAGTACACTGCCTGACACGTAGTAAATAAATACCACTATTATTAGTGTTATCATCATTATTCAGGGTGGCAATGTCCAAAATGACAGGGGTTGGAGTGTCAAAATAGAATCCAAACAACACAGTTAACAGGGATTGGAAAGGCTTGCTCCATTTAGGAGGCTCTCGCCAATTTTGTTTCCTTTCTCTCGAAGGTTTTGCCGCAGCCAGCCAGACCCCCCCGGCACCGCACAGGCAAGCCAAAAGATGGGGAAGAGCAAGAATGGGAAGAGTAGAGCCCAGAACAATGAAACCTACCTAGATCAGAAACAAAATCAGGATAAATCAGAAGATTTTCTGGAGAACTACAGAAACCCAGCTGTACAGAGGAGCCTTCCCAAGACAGACTGGAATTCAGGAGCTCTGGTAGGTGTTGGGGAAGGAGCAGAGTCCCAGTATGTCACCACCATCATCATCCTCATCAACGGTATTTACTGAGCACTTACTATGTGTACAGGACTGTACCATGCACATGGGAGAGTCCAATACAACAGAGTTGGCAGACACGGTCCCTGCCGACAACGAGCTTACAGTCTAGATGGAGACACAGACAGACAGTGTGGGGTCCCTCCACCAGGGCTGGGTGTCTGGCAGCACAACTCCAGCTACTTATGCCATGATGCTATGCGTTATCGTGCCGTCGCCTGGGTAAAAAGAGGTAAATGACCCGGCTCCACCACACTTCCATCTTTCTGGAACTTAGGACTGAGCAACCATACCTCGCAATGAGGGCCTTAGATCCAGGAACTGGGGAGTGACCACTAGGCTGCCTTCCTTCCCCAGGTTTTAGGCAGTGGTATTGAATCTCCAGAGGGAACCGATGCAGGATGTGGCTAAGCCTCAGGGAAGGGGGACGGACCTGGCTGGGGAGGGTCGGAAAGATAGCTGGAGAACATGAGACGAGATCAACTTCTCTGTAGACTCATCACCACTGGACCTTATTTGCCAACCGTCCCAGGGCAGGAGCCTGGGACTCAAATCTGGACAGTTGGCACCCCAAAGAGACCATGCCCAGCACAACATCCCCCATTACACATATTGGACCTGACTTGACTCATTCCCCAGAAGCAGGGTTATGAGATTCAAGGGGCAAAAGAAGAAAAGAAACACCTTTTTAGCATCTTAGAGTTCAGCTTTCACCTTCCTACCCAACAAACCAACAGAGGAAATCTAAAAAGAACTACCAAATCTTCTTGTCTTTCAGAACACTGCTCATTGGCAAATGAGAATGATGCCCCCTGAATCTCACCCAATGCTGGTGTGACCCACATTTTGGGTCACATTTACCAAATGAAGGGGACCCATCAGTAGCAGCCACCCACAGTCCAGGTCTTGCTAGATGGGAAGATTGGAAACAGATGAGAGAGGATTTTGACCCCAGGTGGGGCAGAGGGAGGTAACAATTTCCTTTTCAGAAGTGCACATTGGTGGTTTCCTTATGTACATTATTTTTGCTCTGGGCCTGAAATGGAGCCCTGGAAGGATTCATGCAGTGATCTATTTGCCCGCTCGTCGGTGTATATCCAGTTTCAAGGAGAGGGCTCCATCCCACATGGAAAATTAGGAAATGGCAACAAAGAGAGGGGCAGTGATTTGCTCATAGTCAGTCCCTCAGCAAGTCTAAGGCACAACTAGAAGAATGAGTAATTCCCATCTCTCAGCCTTGTGGCAATCCACTACACCATGTCACCTTCCAAGCTTCAGGCTCATTTCGTACCTCTCATGGGGAGGCCCAAGCCTTGGGCCGGGCATCTTCATTGAGTGCTCTCCATAATGACTTTGGGCTGGAGCCCTCAGGCCCCTACTCCTTCTATTCCTTTCTTTGCTCAATCAATGATATCTATACTTTTTATGGCATTTGTTAAGTACTTACTATGTGCCAGGCTCTGTTCTAAGTGCTGGGTTAGATACAAGTTATTCAGGTTGGGCACAATCCCTGACCCACATAGGGCCCACAGTCTTAATCCCCATTTTACAGATGTGGTAACCGAGGCACCGAAAAGTGATTTGCCCAAGGTCACAGAGCAGATAAGCAGCAAAGCCAGAATTAAAACCCAGGTCCTCTAACTCCAAGGCCCAAGTTCTTTCCACTCGGCCACGCTGCTGAGAGCTCATTGTGTACAGAGCACTGTAATAATAATAATAGAACAGTGTTTTGCACATAGTAAGTGCTTAAATTCCATCACTATTATTAATAATAACATTGGTATTTGTTAAGCGCTTACTAAGTGCCAGGGACTGTTCTAAGCGCTGGGGTAGATATAAGGTAATCAGGTTGTCCCACGTGGGGCTCACAGTCTTAATCCCCATTTTACAGATGAGGTAACTGAGGCCCAGAGAAGTGAAGTGACTTGTCCAAGGTCACACAGCAGACAAGTGGCGGGGCTGAGAATAGAACCCACGACCCCTGACTCCCAAGCCCAGGCTCTTTCCACTACGCCACACTGCTTCTCACTGTACTAAGCACTAAGGAGAATACAATACAGTTGGTAAACATATCCCTGCCCACCACGACCTCGCAGGAAAAGAAAATGTTAAAGGTAAAGAAAGAAACCAAGCTCAAGGATGTAGACATAAGTGCTGTGGGGAAAGAGTATGGCTGTGGGATTAAGTGCATGGGAGAGGGAATTCAGAGGGAAAATAGGATGGGGGGGATGAGAGCTTAGTCCAGGAAGGGTCCCTAGAGGAGATGTGATTTTAGTAGGGCTGATCTGTAGGATATGTAGGGGGAGGGAGTTCCAGGAAAGAAGGGAGGTGGTGAGCAAAGGGTCGACAGCAGATGAAGAGAGAATGAGGGATGATGAGTAAATTGGAATTAGAAGAGTAAAGTGTGCAGGCTGGGTTGTAGTGGGAGAGGAACGAGGATTGAGTGCCTTGGATCCGATGGTGAGGAGCTTCTGCTGGATGCAGAGATGGATGGGCAGCTGTTGGAGGTGACTGAGGAGTGGAATTCAATAATGGAATTCACTGAGCACTTACTGTGCGCAGAGCACTACACTAAGCACTTCGGAGAGGACAATATTAAATCAATCAAGGGTATTTACTAACAGCTTACTGTGTGCAGAGAACTGTACTAGTGCCTGGGAAAGTAAAATGCAATCAATTCAGTAGACACGATCCCTGCCTACAAGGAGCTTACCAGTCTACAGGGGGAGACAGACATTAAAATAAATTACAGATAAGGGAAATATATACAATAGAGTTGGTGGGCAAAATCCCTGCCCTCACGGACCTTAAAATCTAGTGGAGTAGTTCATTCAGTCGTATTTATTGAGCGCTTACTGTGTGCAGAGCACCATAAACGCTTGGAAAGTACAATTCCAAGTAGTTCCTTGGGGGAATGATGTTTAGCACCAACTGACCCTCAGAAGTGAGCATTCTCCCCCATGCAGATGGTGTGTATGGACAGTGATTATATTCCTCTCTGTGAACCATCAAATTGCCAAGCACTAGGCATGCTAGGTCATTGCCAAGGGGCTTTGAAATTGTTCAGAAGCTCACCTCCACATCCCAGGAAAGGCTACCACCACTCTGACCGCTGTCCAAAAAAGGGGGTTCGGCCTCAGGAGCCAAACCCTGGGCCTCTGGAGTCAAGGGAGTCTTCTGGCCCCCACATTAACTCACTGTATAATGTCTCAGCACCTGTATTAACGGTGGTGCCCCTTCTGAAATCATGGATATTTGCAGACAGCTGATCAGAAACGCATTTCCCTGTCATCCAACCTGCTTGCTCCAAATTAGAAACTCACCAAGGGAAGAAATCTATGCCGCCCCTGCCCTCATTCAACACCGTCAATTCTCTCCTCCCTGTCGTCCCCAGAGTCCTAGGCTGAGAGAACACAAGCATCTACTTGCCCCAAGCACTCTGAGGGCATGACTCTACAAGGCACAGGGCATAGACCCGGGGGATAAAAGGAAAAGTGGGGTTTATTTTATTTCATTTAGGTGTGCTCCCTGACTGCCTTCCGACTGAAAGGCGTTCTGCTGTTCTGAGCTTTACCTCTGTCCACTAAGGACTTCTTGGTCACTTTCCTAGCTGGGTGTGAAGGACTTTGGACAGGACTGAGAATGAGCAGTGTTACCAGGAATTCAGACAGCCCAGAGGGAAAGCATCACCATAGACCCCAATCCTAGACAAACCCAGGAAGCAGCAAGGCCTAGAGGAAAGATCATGGGCCCGGGAGTCAGAGGACCCCGGTTCTTATTTTGGCTCTGCCAAATGCTTGCTGTGTGACCTTGGGAAAGTCACTTAAGTTCTCTGTGCCTCATTTCTCCTCTTCT
The DNA here is from genome assembly GCF_004115215.2 of Ornithorhynchus anatinus. Taxonomy (NCBI): domain Eukaryota; kingdom Metazoa; phylum Chordata; class Mammalia; order Monotremata; family Ornithorhynchidae; genus Ornithorhynchus; species Ornithorhynchus anatinus. Next base: position 103,599,463 of record NC_041749.1, read on the forward strand.
CCCTTCTACTTAGATCGTGAGGGACTGGGTCCAAGCAAATAACTTGTATCTACCCCAGTGCTTAGAACAGTGTTTGACACATAATAAACCCTGTAAAAATACTACACACAAGGAAAAAAAAAGAGAGGCAGGGATTTTCCCAGTGGAAGACATCAGTCTTGGATTCCCCAGGGCCCCCCGAGAAGAAAGTACAATCTGACAGGGCCCTGGGGGCAAAGACTGTGGGAACAGAGGTTCAGTCCTGCCCTTCCCCAGCTCTAACCTGGACCAAGAGAGCTGTTTATGTTCCTTCTTTAATCCTCGTACTCTGGAGCATGGACACAGCTCCAGTGGAGGGAGCTCGGCAGACCACACTGAAGTCTGGGGACTGTCGCCAGGCCTGAACCCAGTGCAGCCATGTAGGCCACATGGGGGCCCCGGGGTCCTGCTCAAGATTCTGAGGGATGGGTCTCCACTGTCATTCCTTTTCCTTCTGTCATCATCATTTGTCTTGCACGTTGGGGCTGGAGAGATTCCAAATGTCTCCAGACAAACAAATTTGTTTACTTAATATCCTGGAGCCAGGCACCCAGATCCTGGCTGTCTACTCCCCTCCAGCTCTGCTCTGTGCCGTGTTTCTGGCAGCTCAAGCGTTGCAGGTCTTTCTTCTTCACTCTTTCCCCGTCTATCCCTGCTGTCTTCAGAAGGAAGATGGAAACCACCATCCAGACAAGGCAGTTTCTGCCCCACTCTGCCTCCTCCAGCCCCTCAGTTTACAAAGATGGTGAGGGGCTGGAAGGGGGGGGGGGGGGGGGGTCTTGCCTGCTTATAAAGACCTCCGGGAGAGGAAATTCCACCTCCTCTGTCATTCTTCCCATGTTCACTTACCTGTTCCAGTCAAAAAAGCTAGCAGTCATGAAGTTCTTCCTCATGTTCAATCTCAGCCCCTCCTGCTGCCACATTGTCTGCAGTGGCAATTAAGTGTTTGAACTCTCCCAAACTAACTGAACCAGGCTCACAGGCTCACAGTCGCGCCAGGCCCCAGGCCCGAGGACATAGAAAGAGATTTCAATAACTGAATAGCCCAGCTCTAACCACCTGTTCGTACAATTGCATTTTTGACCCCAGTCCTCCTGGGTCTAACTTTCGCTAGAGTTAAACCTGTGAAAGAGATCCTGGAGCATGCAGAACCAAAGGTGAATTTACAGACTTCAAGTCTTTGAAACAATGGGGAGCAGCTGGTCCATTTTTCCAATGGGCTCAGAACAAGAAGGAATAAACTGAAAATGCAACAGGAGAGATTTAGATTAGGCCTTTGCAAGAACTTCCTGACTGTTGAGACTGGAAAAAACACTGGGTTGTGTGTCACCAAGAGAGAGCTGGGAGTGTCCTTCTCTGAAAAGGCTTAACAGGGTAGACGGCTCACCAATTGGGATGGTGTGAGTACAACCCTGCTTGGAGAGAGGGGCACGAGCCCTCTCAGGATTCTAGGATTCTGCAGCCCTCTGCAGGGGCATTTTGGGGGCCCACATGCCCCTTGTCCAGCCTAGGGCAAAGGTCATTGGGTGAAAGAAGGCGGGTAGCAAGACTAATAATTATCATTGTGACATTTGGTAAGCACTTACTATGTGCCAGACACTGCATTAAGCACTGAGGTAGATACAAGATGATCAGGTTGGGCACAGCCCTGTCCCACACGGGGCTCACAGTCAAAGTAGGAGGGAGAACAGGTATTGAATCACCATTTTACAGATGAGGAAGCTGAGGCCCAGGGAAGTGAAAGGATGTGCCTGAGCTCACGCAGCAGGCAAATGGCAGAGCCAGTATTAAAACCCAGGTCCTCTGACTCCCAGGAGGCCTGTACTAATTCCACTATGTCATGCTGCTTCCCATATTGAAGTATGGGAAGTTTCTAGGAAAGTCCTAATCCACATTTGAGATACCTTTTGGACAGCCATTGGCTTCCCATTGGGAGCATCTCCGACGACGGAACATCTCTGTTGTATTCTCCTTGTGCTCGGCACACAGTAAGCACTCCATAAATATCGCTGACTGACTGATGGGTCGATTGCTGAAATATGGGCCACGACGTCAGTGTCCATTTCCCCCCATTAGGCAGGTACGCTGGGCTCTGACACGTTGTTTTTTTCGGGAAAGAAAATGCAAAGCTTTTCTGAAAATCTGATCTGTCATTCTGAATGGTAATAAGGGGCTGCTCCCTCCTTTCATAGCGGCTCCTTGATCTCTGAGGCGGAGTCAAATAATTAGAGAACTTTTCATTGATACCCTAAAATCCTTTTGGCAGATCTCATTAAGTCTGGCAAAATGAGCTGCTGCAGCACAGCCTTCCAGAGCTTCAGAGCTGAGAGGCCTGAGTCAGCACTTTCCACCGAAATCACTCTGCTTAAAGGAAATGGTAACATCAATAGGGAAAACATCACAAAAGTCAATGACTCCAAATGGTTTCAAATACTTCAGCAAAAATGATCACTGTTTTTGGAGGGCAGAAAAACAGAACTACCATTTGGGAAAATTGGCCCATTCATTTTTGTTTTTTCCTTCTCCAATTACTAAAATACAAAGTCACTCCCAGAGATCAGGGTGAGATACTTGCCCAGGCATCCCTTTCCAAATGTCATCTGAGGGATCCCTTTGCAAACAGCCAACCTCATCCGGAGGAGCCGTTTTTGTTGAATCGAAGATCGGGTGCCATTCTCCACAGCCCGCATCGGGAAAGAGAGCCAGGTTTCTCCAAGGGTCCTTCCCACCACCAAAAGGCTACACTTGAGCTGAACTACAGCTTCCCAAAGTTTCACAGAGCTAAGAAGAGAGTCCTGAGTCAGTACTTTCTCCTCAAATCTCTCTACAAAGCCCTTCAGCCCGGCCATCTTCTCCACCACCTCTACCTCCTCCTCCTCTTCTACCCCTTTGTCAGTAGCAGTTCCTGCTGCTGCCATCAATTTCTCAATGGCTGAATTGGCCCATCCAGTTTATGGAATTTCTGGCACAGCCAAAACTTTCATGAATTGCCCAGGGATTGGTCAGTTCAGTGAGGGCAGTCATGGTGTCAGCACCAAGACCGGCAGGAGTGACAGCCAACCACGAGTTACCCTCTTTCCCCTTTTATTTTCTTCGCTCTCCCCCGCCCTCACCCCCACATTCTCTTCTCTACACAAAACTACCTTGGTCCAGAAATGCTACAAGCAGGAAGTTGAGAGACCAGCCCAAGTCTGTGGCTTTGGGGTGAACCAAGCCTCCATTCAAATCCAAAGTCCATAGGCTCTCTTTTCCATCGGTACTTTCTGACCAATTCATGTTGAAAATAAAAGTCACGATGGGCAATTAAGTAATCTTTGTAGAATGGCAGATGACACCTATTCCTCCTCACCTATCAGAACAGACAAGAAAAAATGCACTGTTGAATTGATATCTCAATAAAACGTAAACACCAAGTTTTTCCATTATGGCCCCAATGTAAGTAATTTATGCATAGAGCCTGTGGAGCAAGAAATTTAAACCAAAGCACTCTCTCCGGGTGGCTCCGCCGACCTTTACTCCCTGGGACCAATTCTGCAGATTCCTGGATCCCTCAAATATCACCTTGCAAACTTGGACCCAGTTCCTGCTACAGGGTTGTCCTACCCAGAAAAAGCCACACTTCAAACCCAGCCGGGAGAAGGAGTTGCCATGGCACTAATCCAGCAGCAGCATCATCACCGCCGGCCCCGCTCACTGAGGACCACGATTGCTACTCTGTCAGTTCTCCGGCTGCCACATATCCATTCCTGTGCTAACTCTGCAAGAGCTTGACACTGAAGGTAAACTGCCACCTACCACCGTGAGTTTCATAAAGAATCATTTGTGCAAATCCTCCCTCCACCTCTCCCCCTCTCAATGCCCTCCCTTGCACTACCATGTGATCTCACATACTCTGCGCACCTGGCTGCTGGTGTGTTTGATTTTAGATGATCTGGTACAGATTTATTTACTTTCTCTGGAAGTGTAGCAGTGACCAGAGGGGATCCTTCTCCTTGTTCTCCCACACACACACCTACACACCCTACTCCACCCCAACCTCCCCCCCACCCCCCCCGGGGTGAGTACAATATAACCGAGTTGGTAGTTCCTCTCTAGCCTGGAGGTCATTGTGGGCAGGGAAGACAGACAATATAAATGAATGGATGAATTACGGATATGTACGTAAGTGCCATAGGGCCGAAGGAGGGGTGAATATCCAGTGCCCAAAGGATACGGATCCAAGTGCATAGATGATGCAATTCCTTCATAAAGAGTAACCTATCATTATCACTCTTCTCATTAATAATAATAATAATAATAATAATAATAGTTGGTATTTGTTAAGCGCTTACTATGTGCCGAGCACTGTTCTAAGCGCTGGGGTAGACATAGGGGAATCAGGTTGTCCCACGTGGGGCTCACAGTCTTAATCCCCATTTTACAGATGAGGGAACTGAGGCACCGAGAAGTTAAGTGACTTGCCCAAAGTCACACAGCTGGCAAGTGGCAGAGCTGGGGTTCGAACCCATGACCTCTGACTCCAAAGCCCGTGCTCTTTCCAGTGAGCCACGCTGCTTCTCAATAATTATTATCAATAATCAATAATCATTATTATTATTATATCGGTTAAGCTCTTACTGCGGGTCCAGCACTGTTCTACGTGCTGGAGTAGATACGAGAATCAGGTCGGACACAGGTCCCTGTCCCACATGGGACTCACAATCTAAGTATCCTACTCTCACCTTGAATATCAATCTCGTGGGCTCCCTGGCCTGCTGCACCTCTCACCTACATTTTTTAATAGTTCTCAAGTTCTTGCTAGTACATTTTTCCCCACTCCGGCTAAAGTCATTACTTCTCGTTCTGACCCCAATGACTAACACACATAACTGTCCTATTTCTAATACCCTTCTGTAGCCAGTATTTATAGACGGTTCCTTCTCTTTACTTGGTGATGAGCTATCTATTCTCTGAGCTACAGCCTCAGTTCTCTGAGTGGCTTCTTTCTTCTAAACCCATCCGCACTAGTTCCCTCTTTACTGGTGTCCCCATCTCTATTTTGGCTGGAGCAAAAGGGTCCAAAGCCAGCTTTCTCTCCAGAGAGAATGTCAGAGGGGAGCGAATCATGACCAACTCCCAAGCATTCATTTATGACGATATCATGCTTCCACCTCCCTCTCTCCTTGAAGACCCCCCCAGTGGCTGGTCTGGGGATTTTCCCCACCTGTGAAAGTAGATACTTCACTGTCTCACGGCCAAGCTTACCAAACTTATTTGTTCCTCCCCTCAATCTATTTGTGCACTGACTGAACAGGTGAGGAAACCAAGGCACAGATTGTCCCAATAGATTGCTTAGAAACTGAGAAGAGTCAGCAGTAGACTAGGGCCTCACCTCCCCCCACCCCCGATTCCTTCAATGTGGAAAACTCGCATCTTCTCCTGTGGGCCTGTGGGGGAGTCATGGGAGGATAACGGGGAAATTACTGCCGTCCCAAGTGGAAGGGAATCTTGCACCTACCGCTTTGGCCAAAAGGGCCAAGAGCCCAGGCTCAGCTGTTCTTTAAGCTTTCTCTACCACCATCTTTAAGCCGTTCGCAGATTGGATTGCCCCAAGGGGGAATCACAGACACTTCAACAATATCTACAGTGAGGTATTGTCCACGCCGAAGACCGAGCATTCGGGTGAAATCTGGGAGTACTGTGAGGAGTGCCATTACTCCTAGACTCACAATCCTCAGGAGTGTGAGCTACTACTACTACTAATAATTATAATAATAATAAATTATTATGGTATTTGCTAAGTGCTTACTATGTGCCAGGAACCACACTAAGCGCTGGAGTGGAGACTAGCAAATCGGGTTGGACACAGTCCCTGTCCCTTGTGGGGCTCACAGTCTCAATCCCCATTTTACAGATAAGGTAACTGAGGCACAGAGAAGTGAAGTGATTTGTCCAGGGTCACATAGCAGACAAGGGGCAGAGCCAGGATTAGAACCCATGATCTTCTGACTCCCAGGCCCGTGCTCTATCCACTCCGCCATGCTGCTTGCGTGGCACCTCATTCTGATTGGCAGCCTCTTGAGGGCAGGGACCATGGCTTGTACTTTGAGTGTACTCTCTCTTTTGTGCTCTGCACAAAATAGGTTCACAGTCATCTACTTACCTGGCCTACCCCCCAACTTTGCTATTAGTTCTCAGGGGTCAGATTGAAGAAAGAGTGGTCATTTTGAAGGAGGAATGGAAGTATGGCAGCCTATGTGCCCCCAAAATGTTTTTGTCGAAACATCAGTGGCTGCCTTACTTGCCCTTCTGTCCTCTCCTCAGGGCAGAATGGTATGTGAACAAGCTAACGATAATAATAGTAACTAACGATAATAATAGTAATAATAGCCGTGGAACTCGTTAAGCCCTTATTATGTGCCAAGTACTGCACTAAGCGCTGGGGTGGATACAAGATAATCAGGTCAAATTCATTCATTCATTCAATAGTATTTATTGAGCGCTTACTATGTGCAGAGCACTGTACTAAGCGCTTGGGATGAACAAGTCGGCAACACATAGAGACAGTCCCTGCCGTTTGACGGGCTTACAGTCTAATCGGGGGAGACGGACAGACAAGAACAATGGCACTAAACAGCGTCAAGGGGAAGAACATCTCGTAAAAACAATGGCAACTAAATAGAATCAAGGCGATGTACAATTCATTAACAAAATAAATAGGGTAACGAAAATATATACAGTTGAGTGGACGAGTACGGTGCTGTGGGGATGGGAAGGGAGAGGTGGAGGAGCAGAGGGAAAAGGGGAAAATGAGGCTTTAGCTGCGGAGAGGTAAAGGGGGATGGCAGAGGGAGTAGAGGGGGAAGAGGAGCTCAGTCTGGGAACGCCTCTTGGAGGAGGTGATTTTTAAGTAGGGTTTTGAAGAGGGAAAGAGAATCAGTTTGGCAGAGGTGAGGAGGGAGGGCGTTCCAGGACCGCGGGAGGACGTGACCCAGGGGATAGGCGAGACCGAGGGACGGTGAGGAGGTGGGCGGCAGAGGAGCGGAGCGTGCGGGGTGGGCGGTAGAAAGAGAGAAGGGAGGAGAGGTAGGAAGGGGCAAGGTGATGGAGAGCCTTGAAGCCTAGAGTGAGGAGTTTTTGTTTGGAGCGGAGGTCAATAGGCAACCACTGGAGTTGTTTAAGAAGGGGAGTGACATGCCCAGATCGTTTCTGCAGGAAGATGAGCCGGGCAGCGGAGTGAAGAATAGACCGGAGCGGGGCGAGAGAGGGGGAAGGGAGGTCAGAGAGAAGGCTGACACAGTAGTCTAGCCGGGATATAACGAGAGCCCGTAATAGTAAGGTAGCCGTTTGGGTGGAGAGGAAAGGGCGGATCTTGGCGATATTGTAGAGGTGAAACCGGCAGGTGTTGGTAACGGATAGGATGTGTGGGGTGAACGAGAGGGACGAGTCAAGGATGACACCGAGATTGCGGGCCTGCGGGACGGGAAGGATGGTCGTGCCATCCACGGTGATAGAGAAGTCTGGGAGAGGACAAATGCAATCCCTGTCCCACATGGGGCTTACAGTAGGAGGGAGGACAAGTATCCACTCCCCATTTTATAGATGAGGAAATGGAGGCACAGAGAAGTGAAGTGACTTGCCCAAGGTCATGTGGCAAGGCAAGTGGCAGAGCCAGGATTAGAAGCCAGCACTTACCCACAGCCACCCAGGAACTGCATCAACACTAGTTGCCCAGTCTGACCTGCTTCGGGATGCCCCCCGTGCCCCTATTATGAAACTATATTAAAAATAGTCGCCTTTCATGTGCAATGGACGTTCTAATCTTACTACCCAGTAGTTTGGCCCATCATGCCAAACTTTTCATTTCATTTCATTATCACTCCTGAAAACAGTGCAAGATAAAAGTTCTTCAAATTAAAAAGATGAATAATGTATTCCCATCCCCATGTGATATCAGGAGATAGGAACAGAAGATATGGTAATATGGGTGTATTTTCAAGCAAATTGATGACAACTCTAATTTAATTAGGGGGATTTTACAATGATTTGGTGATACCTTTAATTAGCTCTGTTGTTTTAACGCTTCAGGCTGTAGGATGGAAAAATGTCAATGCATCGAGGTTTTTGATTAGGCTGCCCATGTCAAGAACTACAGACTATTAGAAGTGGCACATTTGCACCAACGAAGTTGGAGTTTGCTTTGGAATTAGTCAGATGTAATGACTGGTTTTTCCAGGCAGGTTGAAATAACTGCTTCCAATTCCACTTTATATAGAGCAAAGAGCATCCCTGCATTATATACCACTTATGCAATGTACGTAGCATTAATATGGCATGAAAATTTCTCCTGAAATGAAAATAGAATCAAGAAGATTGTTCGAGGCCAGTTTTGATGCTTCCATGAGGGCTGTAAAGCAAATCAGTAGTCTCAAAAGATTGTTATCCAGATGATTTATGACTATTTTCAGGGAATACATGGTATCTCTGCAGCTTCATTATGACTACTGGAATTATTCTCTCTAGGATGGAACTTCTATCGACTGTGAGCTCTGACTCTAATCATGGGCAAAATGACTGTACTATCAACAGCAATAACTGCCTGTCCGTTTGAAAGGAGAAGAGTATGACCTGCCACCTTTAGGGTATAAGCCCCATGCAGACAGGGAAAATGTCTGGTGTATCTGTTGTACTGTTCCAGATTTTTAGTACAGTGTATTGCATCCAGTATACTACACCACCTAAAATTTGCCTTGAAAGACACTTGCAAGCAGTCCACCTACTTGTCAGCTGTGTGACTTTGGGCAAGTCACTTCACTTTTCTGTACCTCAGTTACCTCATCTGTAAAATGAGAATTAAGCCTGAGCGCCATGTGGGACAACCTGATCACCTTGTATCCCCCCCAGCACTTAAAACACTGCTTTGCACATAGTAAGCACTTAACAAATGTCCCCATTATTATTATTAAAATCCATGTGATCGTACTCAAACACACACACACTCAGCACACATCGTTTCCTCTTTGAGCGCTGGAGTCCCTGTGACTTGTGGATTGCCTTAAACCCAGTGTTGGAGTTCACCAGGTTTGACAAACTCCGTAACTCACAGTGATCCATGTTGCTACAATTTATGATGAATAAAACCCAGGACCCCTCACTCTCTAACTATAACAGCTGTGTGCTGCATCGCCTGTGCTTTAGCAGTACACTGAGAATAAAAGCTTCGTGAACTTGAAGGTGGAGCTTTCCTTTGGAAACAATCCAGCAAGAATACATTGAGTAACCTTGCCATGGAGCTCACTGTACAGCGGGACAACTGCTTTCAATACAGATCTGCAATATCACATCTCCGGAGTAGTTTGGGATGGCTAATGAACTGGTATCAACATCGAGAAGAGGCATTTAATAAGGGTCCAATACCAGGTGGCATTGGGTTGATAAGAGGCATAAAAAATAAAAATAAAAAATAACAACATGCATGAATGCAGTATTTTGCTTTCAGCACTGTGTGAATGATGTGCACGCCATGCTGCCTTAGACTGCCAGCTCCTAGAGGGGCTTGTAGGTATGTTTTGTACAGTAACTAGCACAGTGTGAATGCTCAGTAATTATCAACAACACGGTCCCTGTCCTACTGGAGTTTACTATCTAAATGAAATCATAGGACCCAAGAGTTGTGACAGAAACCTGATCTTGTTTGCCCTTGACCAGCTCACTGGAGCACCCAGAACAGTCTCTCATGCATGGGGAATGAGTTTCTCCCAGAGCCACAAGCAGCAATTCCCTGTAGAGGTCTGAAATGAAAAACCAGCCAGTTGGTGCAGGAACTGATATAGTAATCACCAATCACAAATGAATGGAACAAACTTGAGTTAGCTTGACTCGATTCTTAATAACCACATTCTAGACTTTACCCGTTTTCATTTTGTTCCTGTCAAGTCCGTGCATGCGTGCGTGCATGTGTGCGTGTGAGAGAGTGAGAGAGACAGAGAGAGAAAGAAGGCCAGGGAGAGAGAAGGAAGGGGAGGGAGGCAGCACATACAAGGAAAATGACTGAATAAAGCTGAAACTTGAATAAACTCAAACCTGAAAAATGGTAGTGACTATGAGAGTAGAAGAAACTGGCTGTTACAAAGAACAAGAAGAAATTGCCTAACTATTCAATATGAAGAGATAGGCAGGTCAGTTCTTTAACATCAACAAAAAAGCATCTGTTCAAATCTGACAAGCCAGTAATTTACAGAAGGAAATAAAAAATCATCTTCTAAATTACTAGATCAGAGGTATAAACTCCTCTACGTGAATATGCGAAGTTCAACACTGAGGCTACAATATGAGACATACTCTGTTTGTTTTGCCTACCTAATATACCCAATCTTAATGTTTCATGCAGACGAACAGTCCCACGTACACAGTTCTGCCTTACACAGAACCAACTAGGAAGAGTGGAAGAATTGACAGCTAACAAGCGGGAGGTGGGGTGAAAGGGGACGGGATGGGATAGCACTTACAAGCCAGTCCTTAGCCTAGGAGCCAAAACAAAGAGAAAACTAGTTTCTAATCAATCACCCAACAGGGCACAGGAGGTGGTGCAGAGGGAAGCTGAAGGCACACCCAGGAAAGACAATGGAGCCTGGAGGTTTTAAAAAGGTAGAAGGCCATCTCCTGGAAATGAATCTATGAGAATCAGGCTTGAAGTGAGCAATGACCTTATTAGAAACAAGCCCTATTTTGATTAATAAGATTTGATTTGGGGGAAACGAAGGGAGGTAGAAACATTTTCTAGAGGAATTCAGGCAATAGATGGGTCCTTCCCAACACTGAATCCTCATGCGCCTGAGTGATAGCCCTGAGGTATTGGCAACCAGGAAGCATAAGCAGCCAAGATGAGTGAGAGCTACCTCAGGAATGCAGCTGAGGAGACAGAATTGA